>NC_058519.1:282183102-282487998 GCF_904849725.1 Hordeum vulgare subsp. vulgare | reverse complement strand
CTCAACAGCACCATCGGAACCGCCGTGAGCTCATCGTCGTTTCCCCTCTCGCCCCACGCTCTCCCGCGCATCGTAGCCTCGTTCCCCCACCAAGGCCGAGAGCTTCTCGCCGCCGGTCATGTCGTCGCCGTCGCTGTGGTGTCTGATCCACGCGCTCAAGCTAGGATTCGAGCTCCTGGAGCCGCCAGGAGTGCGATGAGCCCTCCAGCTGCCCTCCCCGTGCCCTAGAGCCATCGCTCGTAGAAGGCCGAGCTTCGGCTCGTCGCCGGCGCCTCTTCCGGCGACCCTAGCCTCCCCTGATGTCCCTGCCAGATCGGAATTGCTAAAACTTGTAAAAATCATAGAAATTAATCTGTAACTCCAATGAAAATAATTTATATATGAAAAAGTATCAGAAAAATTCAAGGATTCTGATTATGCCATTTTCAACCATGTTTGAAAAAGTTACAGAACCCTAAATTGTGGAATAAGGAATAATTCAATTCTTATAATTACTTCTTAAATGGAATTTGGAAAAATATTCAAATTTCATTATGAATGCAATGATCACACACTGTCCTAGTTACAAATCAGTACCCTAACATGACATCTCATGCATTTTAACATCAAGTTGATCTGAGCATTAGGTCGAATCAATTAAAACGGTATCCGAATACCCCGTTTGAATTGATATTCGAATGTGATTCAAATCAACTCTAAACCTAATACATATTGATTATAATAACTTTTCACCTTGCATTCTCATGCCATGCTCATGCATCATTTTGATTGCATATGATTGTTATTGAATGTTGCCATTCATTTCGGTAGGCTCCGCACCCCCGGATTCCACCGAATATCCGTCTGACGGATATCGTTCCTCCTCTGAGCAACAAGGCAAGCAACCCTTTTGATCATCCCGATAATTCCCATGTTCTTGCTCCTGCACTTATTTTTTGCATTAAGATCAAATGCTTCAACTGCTTTTGCCACATTAGTTGAACCCACTTCCTTTGCATGACCTAACCTTTTCACAGTAAATAGCCGAACCTTGCAACCTAGCATACCTGGTAGTTGCTTGAGCTGTGATGTGCCTTATCCTGCTATGCATGCTATGCTTAGAGTTGTGTATGGTCTGTCATCTGGGAGATGAACAGAATTGTGAGAATGTGTTCGGTAAGTAAAGGTTGTGTGTTGAACTTGATTTGGTAAAGGTACCGGTGAAAGGCTGTGTAGGAGTACATGGCGGGTTGTTTCATTGGAACCGTCCTTAGGAACTGAGTTCCATGTATGTAATCCAAGACTAGATACTACCACATGTTGGGCCCTGAAATATGACCCCGCTCGGCCTATTAATCGCGTAGTACTCGGTCCAGGAGTTGCAAGTAGTTTCTGGTGTTTATAGTAATGCTGGAGGCCGTGCATGGTGCTGGCCTGAGAGGTGGACCGTGATGCGGTAGGCAGTGGCATGGTGTACCAAGTGGCACCCGGATGGTGGGCTTGGGAACCCTACGCACATCGTTTGAGGCCGTGGCGGAAACCTCGGCCGGACTTCCGTACGGGTTACTCTCAGATAGGCGATAAACCTGGACTAGGTACTAGTGTGGTTAACAGTCGTGGCCGACTCCCTCGCTGGGCTTCCGCTTGAAGGTTGCCGAGGTGCATGACGTGCACATGGCGATAACTGGCGAGAGCGTGTGTGACGAAGTAAACTCCTGGAGGGTTATGATCTATTCGAATAGCCGCGTCCGCGGATATGGACTACTTGGAGACATATGTTGTTCATAGATAACTTCAATGGCTACTCATAAAATTGCCAAGATAAGCGTGAGTGTCGTGGACGGCATTTCCGTACGGAGACGGAATGATTCCACGATAGAGTATTGTTGTGGTGTTAGTGGACTCGTGTGCGAGAAATCAAGTTGTCAAAATTATTTAAAAATGCAAGTTGTCTAGCCACGAGTCAAATGCTGGCTTTCCGCATGAAACCCCACAACACCTTTTGATACCTTGCATGAGTAGTTAGTTATCCTAAAGTCTTGCTGAGTACCTTCGTACTCATGTTTGCTTAATACATGTTGCAGAGGTTGCTAATGACCCTAATGGAGGGTTCTTCGTAGACATCGACGACGACGAGTAGCTGGTGTCCCAGCTACGATCTGGCCCTACGTCGGCTCTGTAGTATAGTCAGGCCATGTGCCTTCTAGTTGCCCTGTCTGTACCCAGACAGTTTATAACTCTTCCGCTGGCTTGTAATTGAATGACTGCTATCATGGGTCGTGAGACCCTTGATGTGTAATATTATGTGTGTGGCTCTTCCGAGCCTCTTAAATAAAGTTTGTATGTTTATGGTTATGTTGTGATGCCATCGATGTATCTATACATATCGGTATGCCATGCGTACGTGTGTCGTACTTGATATGTATGGGGTTCGATTACCTAGTCGTGAACTTTAGTAGCACTCCTTACAAGGAAATGCCCCTTTGTGATCCAACGAGCCTTGGTAGTTCGCTACTGCTCCGGACACAGTGGTTGACCGGCATGTGTCCTTCTTAGCTGCTGTGTTTGTCCCCTTTGGGGAAATGTCACGCGATGTAATGGAGTCCTTGTAGCTTGCTACGACTCGTCTACATTCGCTGATGATCGACACCTGCTTTGTTGGGTCATGTATGCCTGTCCTTGTGCGGTACTGCCACTTTGGTTTATGACTAGACATGTCGATCCGGGTTCTTTGACATTGGATTGCTAGCGACACCATCGCATACGTGAGTCAAAAGATGCAAACGGTCCCGGCTAAGGTAAGGCTGCAGCCGTGGAGTTAACCGTGCGTGAGACCACAAAGCAATGCGATGTGTTACAGGCTGGATTCCTATGGCTTAGGATCGGGGTCCCGACAGGTCTCCAGATGAGATCTCGCGGAAACGGAAGGTTGCGGCGGCGGAAAAGTATTTTCGAGGCTCTCCTGATTTTCTGCGGAATATTTGGGAATTTATAGGCCAAAGATCTAGGTCAGGGGGCGGCCAGGGAGGCCACAAGCCTGCCCACCGCCGCCTCCCCCTCGTGGCGTTGTGGGGGCTTGTGGGGTCCGTGGAGCCCACCTGGCTTGGCCCAAAGGCCCACTGATCTTCTTCCGTTCGGGAAAAAATCATTTCGGGGTTTTTCTTCCGTTTGGACTCCGTTCAAAAACCAGATCTGAAAAGAGTCAAAAACATGGAAAAAACAGGAACTAGCACTTGGCACTGAATTAATAAGTTAGTCCCAAAAAAGATATAAAAGGTACATAAAACAACCAAAGAACACAAGATAACAGCATGAAACCATCAAAAATTATAGTTATGTTTGAGACGTATCAGTGTGCCCCACCTGTCAGTGGCCCATCTCTATCTCCCTCGCCGCCCGCAGCCGCTGACCGCAGGGGCCCCCGCGCCAGATTCAAACCAGACGGCGCGCATGCCTGGGCAGGCTAGCTGGCTCGCCTTTGGGCCGGCTGATACGTCTCCAACGTATCTATAATGTTTGATGATTTCATGCTATTATCTTGTCAAACTTTGGTTGTTTCGCATGCCTTTTATATATTTTTTGGGACTAACTTATTAACTCAGTGCCAAGTGCTAGTTCCTGTTTTTTCCATGTTTTTGACCCCTTTCAGAGGAGATTTTGAAACGGAGTCCAAATGGAAGAAAATCCCCAAAAAGATTTTATCTAGAACTGAAGAAGATCGGGGAGCTTGGGAGGCAAGGCAGGGGAGCCCCAGGGGCCCCACAAGCCCTCACCCCGCGGCCAGGGGCACGCCATCCAGGCTTGTGGGCCCCCTGAGCGTTCCCTGACCTAGGGCTTGCGCCTATAAATTCCCTAAAAATCCCAAAAAAATCAAGAGATCATCGAAAGTACTTTTCCGCCGCGGCAAGCTTCTGTCTCCGCAAGATCCCATCTGTGGAACGTTCTGGTGCCCTGCCGGAGGGGGATTCGAACACGGAGGGCTTCTTCATCAACCACATGACCTCTCCGATGATGCGTGAGTAGTTCACCATGGACCTACGGGTCCATAGGTAGTAACTAGATGGCTTCTTCTCTCTCTTGGATCTTCAATACAAAGTTCTCCATGATCTTCATGGGGATCTGTCCAATGTAATATTATTTTGCGGTGTGTTTGTCGAGATCCGATGAATTGTGGATTTATGATCAGATTATCTATGAATCTTATTTGAGTTTCTTCTGATCTCTCTTATGCATGATTTCATATCCTTGTAATTCTGTTCGAGTTGTGGGTTTTTTCGGGCCAACTAGATCTATGATTCTTGCAATGGGAGAAGTGCTTGATTTTGGGTTCATACCATGTGGTGACCTCACCCAGTGACAGAAGGGGTAGCGAGGCACGCATCGTGTTGTTACCATCAAGGGTAAAAAGATGGGGTTTTCATCATTGGTTTGAGATTATCCCTCTACGTCATGTCATCTTGCTTAAGGCATTACTCTGTTCGTCATGAGCTCAATACACTAGATGCATGCTGGATAGTGGTCGACGTGTGGAGTAATAGTAGTAGATGAAGAAAGTATCGGTCTACTTGTGTCGGATGTGATCCCTATATGTATGATCATTGCCTTAGATATCATCATGACTTCACGCGGTTCTATCAATTGCTCGACAGTAATTTGTTCACCCACCGTGATATTTGCTATTTTGAGAGAAGCCTCTAGTGAACACTATGGCCCCCGGGTCTACTCCACACCATATTTTCAGCCTTACACTTTTTACTTCATTGCACTTTTCGCCTTCAGATCTCCATTTGCAAACAATCTTGAAGGGATTGACAACCCCTTTGTAGCGTTGGGTGCAAGCTTGTTTGTGTTTGCACAGGTACTTTGGACTTGACGAGGCCCTCCTTCTGGATCGATACCTTGGTTCTCAAACTGAGGGAAATACTTACTACTCCTGTGCTGCATCACCCTTTCCTCTTCAAGGGAAAAACCAACGCAAACCAGAGAAGTAACAAGAAGAATTCCTAGCGCCAAGGAAAGACTTTTGTTACCGCAGCAGAAGAATTTCTGGCGCCATTGCCGGGGAGGAAGATGAAGTCAAGAACTCATCCAAGTAGGTGTCGCAAACTCATCTCTTGCATTTACTTTGTTTGCCAGTTGCCTCTCGTTTTCCTCTCCCCCACTTCACCAATTTGCCTTCTTCGTTTGCCTTTTTCGTTCGCCTTTTCGTTCGCCCTTTTTCTTGCCTGCTCTTCGTTTGCTCGTGTGCTTTCTTGCTTGCTGAAGTCACCATGAATGAAGACACCAAACTTTGTGACTTCTCGAATACTAATAATAATGATTTTATTAGTACTTCGATTGCTCCCGCCACTAGTGCGGAGTCATACAAAATCAATGCCGCTTTGCTGGATCTTGTTATGAAAGAGCAATTCTCTGGCCTTCCTAGTGAAGATGCCGCGTCCCATCTCAATACCTTCATTGAGCTTTGCGATATGCAAAAGAAAAAACATGTGGATAATGACGTGATTAAATTGAAACTTTTTCCTTTCTCGTTGCGAGATCGCGCAAAAACTTGGTTTTCTTCTTTGCCCAAAAATAGTTTCGATTCTTGGGATAAGTGCAAAGATGCTTATATATCCAAGTATTTTCCACGGCTAATATCATCTCTGTCCGTAATGATATCATGAATTTCAAGCAACTTGATCATGAACATGTTGCACAAGCTTGGGAGAGAATGAATTTAATGATTAGAAATTGTCCCGCTCATGGCTTGAGCCTTTGGATGATTATTCAAATCGTTTACGCTGGTTTAAATTTCGCTTCTAGGAATATCTTGGACTCCGCTTCAGGTGGAACGTTCATGGAAATCACGTTAGGAGAAGCCACGAAGCTCTTAGACAACATCATGACGAACTACTCTCAGTCGCACACTGAAAGGTCACGTACTAGTAAGAAGGTACACGCTATAGAGGAAATTAACTCGTTGAGTGCTAAGATGGACGAGTTAATGAATTTGGTTGCTAGTAGAAGTGCTCCTTTGGATCCTAATGATATGCCTTTGTCTCCTTTGATTGACAGTAGCAACGCTAGCTTGGACGTTAATTTTGTTGGTAGGAATAACTTTGGCAACAACAATGCTTTTAGAGGAAACTATGTTCCTAGGCCTTTTCCTAGTAACTCCTCTAATAACTTTGGCAACTCCTACAACAATACTAATGGAAATTACAATAGATTACCCTCTGATCTAGAGAGTAATATCAAAGAGTTCATCAACTCTCAAAAGATTTTCAATGCGTCCATAAAGGAAAAGATACTCAAAATTAACGATTTGGCTAAGAGCTTTGATAGAATTTCTAGTGATGTTGATGCCTTGAAATTAGATGTGCTCCTCCCAAAATCAACATGGTTGAAACTTTGAAAGCTATGCGTGTTTCCATGACTGGGAGCCAAGAAAGAACCGCCAAAATTCATGCTAGACATGAATGGCTTAAAAAGGCGTGTTCTCGTGGTGAGAATCATGAAATCTTAAAGTGCTTGGTGTGACTCCCATTGAATATTTGTTTTCTTGTGTCAAACCTAATGATTATGGGGCTGGATATGAATCCACTTTGGTTGAAAAGTGCCCCAATGATTCAGAGTCCATCTATCTTGATGCTAAAAGCATTGAAAGTGGAGTTGAAGATGTTAAAACTTTGAGTAGTAATGAAATTACTACCGTGGATTTCAAGGAATTCAATTATGATAGTTGCTCCTTGATTGAATGCATTTCTTCGATGCAATCCATGTTAAACTCTCCACATCCTTATAGCCAAAACAAGGCCTTTACCGATCATATCGTCGAAGCTATGATAAAATCTCTTGAAGAGAAACTTGAATTGGAAGTCTCTATCCCTAGAAAGCTTCATGATGAGTGGGAACCTACCATCAAAATCAAAATCAAAAACTATGAGTGCAATGCTTTCTGTGATTTGGGTGTTAGTGTTTCTGCGATTCCAAAGTCTTTATGTGATGTTCTGGGTTTTAATGAGATTGAAGAGTGTCTTAATTTGTATCTTGCTGATTCCACTGTCAAGAAACCCATCGGAAGGATCAATGATGTTCTTATTGTTGCAAATAGGAACTATGTACCCGTGGATTTCATTGTGCTTGACATTGATTGCAATCCTACTTGCCCTATTATTCTTGGTAGACCTTTCCTAAGGACTATCGGTGCTATCATCGATATGAAGGAAGGGAATATTAGATTTCAATTTCCTTTAAGGAATTGAATGGAACACTTTCCTAGAAAGAAAATAAGATTGCCTTATGAATCCATGATGAGGGCCACTTATGGTTTGAGCACCAAAGACGACAATACATGATTCTATCGCTTTTATGCCTAGCTAAGGGTGTTAAACAATAGCGCTTGTTGGGAGGCAACCCAATGAATTTATCTTTTTCTTTCTGTTTTGTTGCATCAACACCATCAAAATTCTGTTGTGATTGTGTTTTTTGTGTTTCTTTTTATGTTTGAGCCAAGCAAAACCTTTATGACTAGTCTTGGTAATGGTTGTTTGATCCTGCTGGAAAAAGACAGAAACTTTGCGCTCACGAGATGATTTTTCATTTTTATTCAGATAGAGCTTTTGAGTTGATTCTTTTTTCTTCTGGTTGATATGGTTTTTTCCCAGGCCGCCGTAATTGTTCATATTTTGTGAGGTACCATAAGTATACTAAGTATACAGATTGCTACAGACTGTTCTGTTTTTGACAGATTCTGTTTTTGTTGAGTTGGTTGCTTGTTTTGATGAAACTATGATTAGTATCGGGGGGTACTAGCCATGGAAAAGTGAGAATACAGTAGCCCAACACCAATATAGATTGAATTCAACTTTGCTAGAGTACCAAAAGAAGTGGTAGATTGTTTTCTTGTACTAACGTTATCGCGAGTTTCTGTTTAAGTTTTGTGTTGTGAAGTTTTTAAGTTTTGGGTGATGTTCTCATGGACGATGAGATAAGGAGTGGAAAGAGCTCAAGCTTGGGGATGCCCAAGGCATCACAAGCCAAATTTAAGGACACCAAAAGGCCTAAGCTTGGGGATGCCCCGGGAAGGCATCCCCTCTTTCATCTACAATCCATCGGTAACATTACTTGGAGCTATATTTTTATTCACCACGTGATATGTGTTTTGCTTGGAGCGTCTTGTATCGTAGGAGTCTTTTCTTTTTGTTGTGTCACAATCATACTTGCTGCACAACTTTTTGAGAGAGAGAGACATGCAATCATCGTGATTTTGCTAGAATCCTCATAGTGCTTCACTTATATCTTTTGAGCTAGATACTTTTGCTCTAGTGCTTCACTTATATCTTTTAGAGCACGGCGGTGTGTGATTTGGTAGTTGGCTTATGCTATGAAAGTAGTCCCAAATGAGATAGGTACCCAAAGAGGATGCAAAAACCTCCATCTTCATGTGAATTGAGTAGAAAGAGAAGTTTCGATTCCTCTCAATTAGTTTTGAGACGTGGATTCGGTAATATTGAGAGTTATGTTAGTAGGGTGTTGTGAATCTAGAGATAGTTGTGTTGAAGTTAGTGATTCCCGTAGCATGCACGTATGGTGAACCGCTATGTTAGGAAGTCGTAGCATGATTGATCTATTGATTGTCATCCTTTGTGTTGAGGTCGGGATCGCGCGATGGTTAACACCTACCAACCCTTCCCCTCGGAGTATGCATTTAGCACTTTGTTTCGATTACTAATAAAAACTTTCGCAACAAGTATGTGAGTTCTTCATGACTAATGTGAGCCCATGGTATAGATGCACTTTCACCTTCCACCATTGCTAGCCTCTCTAGTGTCGCGCAATTCTCGCCGGTGCACAAACCCACCAAATTCCTTCCTCAAAACAGCCACCATATCTACCTACTATGACATTTTCATAGCCATTCCAAGATATATTGCCATGCAACTCCTACCGTTCCGTATCATGACTTGTGCCGTCACTCTCATACTGCCATTGCATGATCGTAAGATAGCTAGCGAGATGTTTTCAACGTCATACGCCATGCAAGATCGTTGCACAACCCCGGTACACTGTCGGAGGCATTTCCTATGGAGTCATCATCATTCTGATCTTTGAGCTGTGAGTAAATAAAAGTGTGATGAACATCATTATTGGAGCGTTTTCCCATGTGAGTAATAAAAAAAAGAGGCCAAAGAGCCCAAAAACAGAAACAAAAAAAAATAGAGAAAAGAAAAGAAAAGAAAAAAGAGGCCTAAGAGCCCAAATGAAAAAAAGAGAGAAAAGAGAGAAGGGACTATGCTACTATCTTTTTTCCACACTTGTGCTTCATGATAGCACCATGTTCTTCATGATTGAGAGCTTCTTGCTTCGTCACCACCATGTGCTAGTGGGAATCTTCATTATATAACTTGGCTTGTATATTCCAATGATTGGTTTCCTCAAAATTGCCCTAGGTCTTCGTGAGCAAGCAAGTTGGATGCACACCCACTTGTTCTCCTTTTGAGGTTTCACATACTTATAGATCTAGTGCATCTTTTGTATGTCAATCCCTACTCATTCACATTTATATCTATTAATGGGCATCTCCATAGCCTATTGATACGCCGAGTCAATGTGACCATCTCCTCTTTTTTGTCTCACAACCACCACCACACTCTATTCCACCTATAGTGCTATATCCATGGCTCGCGCTCATGTATTGCGTGATAGTTATAAAAAGTTTGAGAAAGTAAGAGTGTGAAAACAATTACTTGGCCAATACCGGGGTTGTGCATGATTTACATTAGTTGTGTGAGGATGATGGAGCATAGCCAGACTATATGATTTTGTAGGGATAACTTCCTTTGGCCTTTTTATTTTCAAAGTTCATGATTACCTTGCTAGTTTGCTTGAAGTATTATTGTTTTCATATCAATAGCAAACTATTGTTTTGAATCTTACGAATCTGAACATTCATGTCACGTGTAAGAAGTTGCAAAGGACAACTATGCTAGGTAGCATTCCACATCAAAAATTCATTCTTTATCACTTCCCTACTCGAGGACGAGCAGGAGTTAAGGTTGGGGATGCTTGATACGTCTCCAACGTATCTATATTTTTTTATGGTTTCATGCTATTATCTTGTCAAACTTTGGATGTTTTGCATGCCTTATATATATTTTTTTGGTACTAACTTATTAACTCAGTGCCAATGCCAGTTCCTGTTTTTTCCATGTTTTTGACCCCTTTCAGAGGAGATTTTGAAACGGAGTCCAAACGGAAGAAAATCCCCGAAAAGATTTTTTCTGGAACGGAAGAAGATCGGGGAGCTTGGGAGCCAAGGCAGGGGAGCCCCAGGGGCCCCACAAGCCCCCACCCCGCGACAAGGGGGGAGGCCGTGCCATCCAGGCTTGTGGGCCACCTGAGCGTTCCCTGACCTAGGGGTTGCGCCTATAAATTCCCTAAAAATCCCAAAAAAATCAGGAGATCATCGAAAGTACTTTTCCGCCGCCGCAAGCTTCTATCTCCGCGAGATCCCATCTGGGGCACGTTCTGGTGCCCTGCCGGAGGGGGATTCGGACACGGGGGGCTTCTTCATCAACACCATGACCTCTCCGATGATGCGTGAGTAGTTCACCATAGACCTATGGGTCCATAGCTAGTAACTAGATGGCTTCTTCTCTCTCTTGGATCTTCCATACAAAGTTCTCCATGATCTTCATGGAGATCTATCTGATGTAATCTTCTTTTGCGGTGTGTTTGTCGAGATCCGATGAATTGTGGATTTATGATCAGATTATCTATGAATCTTATTTGAGTTTCTTCTGATCTCTCTTATGCATGATTTCATATCCTTGTAATTCTCTTCGAGTTGTGGGATTTATCTGGCCAACTAGATCTTTGATATTTGCAATGGGAGAAGTGCTTGGTTTTGGGTTCATACCATTCGGTGACCTCACCCAGTGACAGAAGGGGTAGCGAGGCACGCATCGTGTTGTTGCCATCAAGGGTAAAAAGATGGGGTTTTCATCATTGGTTTGAGATTATCTCTCTACATCATGTCATCTTGCTTAAGGCGTTACTCTATTCGTCATGAACTCAATACACTAGATGCATGCTGGATAGCGGTCGATGTGTGGCGTAATAGTAGTAGATGCAGAAAGTATCGGTCTACTTGTCTCAGACGTGATGCCTATATGTATGATCATTGCCTTAGATATCGTCATGACTTTGCGCGGTTCTATCAATTGCTCGACAGTAATTTGTTCACCCACCATGATATTTTCTATTCTGAGAGAAGCCTCTAGTGAACACTATGGCCCCCGGGTCTACTCCACACCATATTTTCAGCCTTGCACTTTTTACTTCATTGCACTTTTCGCCTTCAGATTTCACTTTGCAAACAATCTTGAAGGGATTGACAACCCCTTTGAAGCGTTGGGTGCAAGTTTGTTTGTGTTTGCGCAGGTACTTTGGACTTGACGAGGCCCTCCTTCTAGATCGATACCTTGGTTCTCAAACTGAGGGAAATACTTACTGCTCCTGTGCTGCATCACCCTTTCCTCTTCAAGGGAAAAACCGACGCAAACCAGAGAAGTAACAAGAAGAATTCCTAGCGCGAAGGAAGGACTTTTGTTGCCGCAACACCGTCCCAGTCCCAGGCCAAGCCAGGCCACGGGCTGTAGCCCTTTTTCTTTTATTTAAAAACTTGATTTTCAAATATTTTTATAAAAAGATTTAACCAATGTAAAAATATGATTTTTCCACCGTTATTCTTCTAAAAATGTGTAGTATTTAATAGAACCATTGTTTGGATTTTTGCAGCAACAATTCTGTTTTATAATAATAAAAAGGGTTAATTTGGAATAGTTTTGCTTCTCTTCAGTTGATTTTAAAAATATTCCTTCATTAGAAACACAAGCAAATATTTTTTTTAAACAACCAAGATTTATCAGAAATAACCAACATTTTTAAAATGACTTTGTGATTTGTTTGAGAGTGAACTACTTATTATTTTATCTTTATACGACGATAGAAAGCCCGTGTGACGAAGGAGTCGGAGCGGAAAACCTCAAAGACACCGGATACCTAGCTGACCAAGGCAAGCAGCCCTTTGACCATGTCTGAGCATATGTTATGATGCATGTTAGTGTAGCAAATATTTTCGTTGCATATGATCATAAGTGCCGGTAAATCATTAAAGTGATGTTACCCATGGCTCCTCCGGAGCACATG
Source organism: Hordeum vulgare subsp. vulgare (assembly GCF_904849725.1). Classification (NCBI taxonomy): domain Eukaryota; kingdom Viridiplantae; phylum Streptophyta; class Magnoliopsida; order Poales; family Poaceae; genus Hordeum; species Hordeum vulgare. The sequence goes on along the minus strand of NC_058519.1, from coordinate 282,475,824 downwards.
CATTGAGCTTGATCCTACCACGTATGAGGGTCATGCCTATATCATGTTGACAAGTAAAGTTAGAGTAATATTAGCATGAGCATGTTGTTGGTTTAAATCAAAGGTTTATGAAAACCCCGTCGGGTGCCACTAATGCCCGAGGGTGATGATGAGTTAGGTGGCCACTTTTGGTGAAGTGGTGCACCGGGTATTTGTGTGTGTATGGTTTCGGAAATGGAGTTAGATTTATGATGTGTTGACCATCCCACCCTTACATGTACGACCATGTTACCCCTTTATGGGACGGGGCTGTGTTGATTACCCGGGTCGGTGCTAGCAAAGAGCCACATTACTAGTGGCGGGAGTGATGTGTGGTCACTCTCATGATGGGGTCGTGCCAGGTAGGGCGACTATGCCGTTTTTACATGGTTGATACTGTCCAGAGTCAGTGCTCGTAAGACGTACAACATGCGGGGTGGGTACCAAACGAGTGCACCTCTTTGTCTAGTATCATCAGGGGAAAGGCATTGATCTGGTACTTACCTCGGGTATGTTATATACCGTGAGTCGTGGATGACACGGAAGTTTCCCGGATCTCGTGGGTCCAGTGTACTACCTCTGCAGAGTGAAAAACTATTCGAAGAGCCGTGTCCATGGTCAAGGACAGTTGGGTAATCGTACTTAAACTACGTCCAGTCGTTTCCGCATAAACCAAGTGTGTGTGAGTATGTGGTAAATGGTGTTTTATGAAACAATTGATATGACCAAGTTGGGTGACTTGGCATATAGGGTGAACCCGGTTGGTTCAACCCTTGACAGATATATTGATATCTGTAACCTGTTCTTCAAAAGTAGTTTACTATGATGCATACTAATGGTCATGTTTATTTACCACCAAGTAGATATCCACCAAAGAAGGATGTTATTATTATCCTTCACTTGCATTGTTAATATCATGGGCTATGTGTGAGTACATTCAAAATTACTCATTGGCTTGCCACTGGTTATATTATCGACTAGACATGGAAGGACCAGATTTTGGAGATGAGTACGTATTCGGAGACGCCCCTGCGAACTAGGATGCTTCCCAGTCAGAATGCATGTTGGTGTAGGCTGATGGCATGGGCACCCGCTTAGCCCTAAGATTTCCGCTACTAGTTGTATCAGTGTGATTTGGCCTCATAGGCCCTACCTTGTGAACTTGACCATTCGGTCACGTGATGTAATAATTCGGTACTTGGATGTAAGACTCTTAATATTCAGTATATGTGTGTTCGGTGAGCATTGATTTGTGGGATCACTGAGCACGTTCATTAGGCGATCTCGACTCATAAGTCGGGGTCCCCACACTAGACTTCCATTTACCAAACCTGGGACGCTCATTGCTGAAAATACTTTTATTTCGGACTTTCCAAATGTTTGAGCAAGTAGTGAACACTACTTCAGAGAAAAAAGGATGCTGAAAATCTTTCGTGGCTTCCAATGAGGTGGTCCACATGGAAGTACCCTGCCACGTGATTTTAAGGTAGTTCCAAACCCTGATGCTGAAAAGGTAGTTGAAAAAGAGATGATCCCTATCCTCTTTGAACCTGGCATGACAAAGAACACATAGGTTTGAATCAAAGACTTTCCAATGACGTTGTTCAAGCATATCCTGGGTGTTGAGCATGTCCATGATGAGCATCCCGGCAAACATCTTGATCTTCATGGTGCAGCAATTTTTCCAAATCCAACAGAGCAAAGGGCTGGGAACAATGGACAGATGGACATGGAGGTAGTACTTCTTAGCAAAGTAAGCTTTATAGTCACTACTCCAGAGCCAAATATCATTGCAAGATTGATCTCTATCAAGATTTTGGAGTAAGTGGGTGACTGATTCCAACCTCTGATGGGCCCTGTCAGAGAGAGGCAAGTGAAACATGTTGATCATGTTATTTGTCTGAAAAGCATGGAAAACCTCCTCAGCAGTGCAGAAAGTGTCAATAACAAAGGAGAAGAATCTTTGGAACCGAGGAGCTAGAGGCCTGGTAGAATCTCCTAGTGCCCAGGAATCAGACCAAAAAAGGAAGGTGTCTCCCTTGTTTGGTTGGGCATAAGTGATAGCTCTGAAGTTGTCCATCCTGTTACAGAGGTCCTTCCACCAGAAAGATCCACAATGGGAGTTACCCTGAGGAACTGTGTTGTGGTAATATGTGTTCCATATTAAATCAACCAAGGGTACATCAGCTTTATTTAAGAATTTATCCACATGTTTAAGCAGCAGAGCCTCATTCTGGACAGACAGATTCATAATCCCCAAACCACCCTTCATTTTTGGCCTGCACACTAAGTCCCGAGCTGCAAGGGAAGGGGCATGGTCTTGGCCATTCTTTCTGCAGAGACATTGTCTTTGTATCCTTGAACCATATAAACACGTTTTTGGGTGTACCTTTGGATTTCCGCAACACCAATGACCTTCGTGCTGCAGTAAACACGTTTGGTGAATTCCACCATTGGGTCAGTGATGACCCATACCTAATCCGCTCCATTGTTTTTGCATCTTTCCCGGACGTTTTTCTGGTTCCTAGAAGTGTCACTTTTTTTGAATATGCTGCTTTGGGTGGAGCGAGGGTTTCTTGGTCTGCACCACTGTTCATCTTGGGTGCAGGCTTTGCAGAACAGATGCCCAACCATGAGGACCGCATTCCCCTCGATGGCAACCCCCACCCGCTACCAGGTCAACTTGAGGAACATAATCTGCTCTTTGCTTTACCACCCTACCCTGCTCTGGGTTGGAACGCTATGCCGCCACCACCACCACCAATTCCAGAGCCTCTGGTTCAACAAGACGGAGGTGGTTGGGGATGGCAACCTGAAGTTCCTGCAGCTAAACCCGCTGCACCTGACCAAGATCAGGAGTCCATGGTCATAGACCAACCAACATCTTCTTATTCTGTTCAGGAGATTGTGGTTGTTGATCCCGAGCAAGACAACACTGAATCTGCTGTTGATGATGCTGCCGCAGCTGATCATGCCCCTCCCAATGGGGGTAATGATGTTGAGGAGGAGGATATTGATGAGGAGGCCCCTGAAGAATTCAATCCCCTCGCGATTGTCCTTTATCAGCAGACCCTGGTTCGGCCTGCTAACCTGATGATTGGAGCGGTGCGTGTTGCTTCTGGACCTCCGCTGCCACCTATCGTCTCCTGGACAAGGTCTTTTGAGGCGCTCATGGGGTTTTTAAGTTCAATGCATGTCCCTCGTCTCCTGGACAAGGTCTTTTGAGGCGCTCATGGGGTTTTTAAGTTCAATGCATGTCCCTCGTCATCTTCATATGCTTGCGGCCATGCCTATTGTGCTCTGCAAGCGCTCCTGGTATTTTGCTTTTGATGAAAATCCTGTGGAGCCCAGCATTGTGTACAAGGACAGCACACCTGCCCCCATACCTGAGGTAATACCACCATCTGACAGCATCTTTGCACCAACAGGGGATCTTTTCTCTTTTGAGTCTCCAGCTGTCACGAAGAAGGGGCCCCGCAAGAAGGCCACACCCATTGTGGAATCCTTGGTACGCAGATGCACCAGAGGATCGATCAAGCGAGATGGTTTCAAGTTTGTACTGCAGGAACTTCCGATGCATGTGCCCAAGAAGAGGAAGCCGAGAGCTAAACCCATGCACACCCAGGAGGTTCAGGCAGCACTGCCATCAGCTGAGGAGGAGTCTGTCCCACCAGAGACTCCCGTTCGAGTGATCCAAGCCGTTGGCCAAAGCCTTGGCATTGCCCCTGAGAAGCTCTCCGAGGATCGACTTATGGAAGATCCTGCTATCTCCAAGCCTCCACCTAATGATGATTAGACAAGTGTCTATGTATCTATGTTTTTCCTATTGTTCTGTTTATCATGCTACTGCTTGCTGTGTGTCACCGCTCTCTGAACTTTGGTTGCGTGGGTTATTATGTAACTACGATTTTGTTATTTCACCTCGTTGCTATGGATAGTCGATCTACAAGAAGTTGGCGTGTTCTTTGCTAGAATGTGTGTGGCTTAAATTCTGACTCTCGACAAAGGGCAGTTGGAAACAAAATAGATGAAAGCTTGGCTACGGTTGTTTGTCTTTAGGAAACCAAAATACAACATATTGATTTTCGGATTGTTCGAAGATTTTTTTCCCCAAAAGATTTGATCAATTTGCTTATACTCCATCGGGTGGTGTCTCTGGTGGATTGAACACCCTATGTAATTCCTCCGTTTTAACACGCACCTTGATTGAATCCCAGCCTTTTGGTTTACTTGTGTAATTCACCTCAAATAACACTTCTGAAGCTTGGACTGTGGGAAATGTCTATGGTCCTTGCCAGGGTGAGGCTAGGGATCAGTTCGTCAGCTGGCTGTACAATCTTAATATCCCTACAAATGACAATTGGCTGCTGTTTGGAGATTTTAACTTTATTTGCTCACCTTCTAATAGAAATCTCCGTGGTGCTAATGTGAATGATATGTTCATCTTTAATGAGATCATTGGCCATCTGGGTCTATTAGAATTGCCCCTCAAAGGAAGGTCTTTCACTTGGTCCAATATGCAAGACTCACCTCTACTGGAACAATTGGACTGGTTCTTCACTTCTGCCAATTGGATATCATCTTATCCCTTGACACATGTTCTTCCTTTAGCCAAATCTGCGTCTCATCATGTTCCCTGTGTGGTGACAGTCAACACTTCCATCCCCAAACGTAACCACTTTTGATTTGAAAATTATTGGGTGGAGATGGATGGGTTTATGGACTATGTACAAAATTCTTGGAAGATCCCTTCCAGGAAAGGTCACATCACTTCCATCATCATGGATAAATTTAAGCACCTAAGGCAGGCTCTGAAGAGATGGTTGATACGTCTCCATCGTATCTACTTTTCCAAACTCTTTTGCCCTTGCTTTGGACTCTAATTTGCATGATTTGAATGGAACTAACCTGGACTGACGTTGTTTTCAGCAGAATGGCCTTGGTGTTATTTTTGGGCAGAAATCAAAGTTCTCCAAACGTCCTGAAAATCTACGGGGAGCAGTTTTGGAAAATATAAAAAATATCTGCACCAAGTTCCACCTGAGGGGGTGGGCCAGTGGGCCACAAGCCCTGGCTCCGTCACCACTCCCCCTGGTGGCGGTGGGCAGGCTTGTGGGGCCCACACGGCTCTGCCGCCCCCAACCTCAGGTCTATAAGTCCCCTTTCGTCCCAGAAAAAATAAAAAAGAGAAGTTTTCATCGTGTTTACAATACGGAGGCGCCGCCACCACCTGTTCTTCATCTAGAGGGCAGATCTGGAGTCCGTCTTGGGCTCCAGAGAGGGGAAATCGTCGCCATCGTCATCATCAACCTTCTTCCCTCTCCAATTCCATGTAGCTCTTCGTCGTTCGTGAGCAATCAATTCGTAGGCTCGCTGGGCGGTGATGAGTAGGATGAGATCTATCATGTAATCGAGTTAGTTTTGATGGGGATTGATCCCTAGTATCCATTATGTTCTCAGATTGATGTTTCTACTACTTTGCCATGCTTAATGCTTGTCACTACGGCCCGAGTGCCATGATTTCAGATCTGAAATTATTATGTTGTCTCCAGTATATGTGTGTTTTAGATCCGATCTTGCAAGTTGTAGTTACCTACTATGTGTTATGATCCGGCAACCCAGGAGTGACAATAACCGGAACCACTCCCGGTTACATCCATAGTTTGAGGAGTTCATGTGTTCACCAACTGCTAATGCGTTAGTCCGGTTCTTTATTAAAAGGAGAACCTTAATATCCCGTAGTTTCCTTTTGGACCCCGCTGCCACGGGGGGATGGACAATAGATGTCATGCAAGTTCTTTTCCCTAAGCATGTATGATGACGCACGGAATGCATGCCTACATCACATTGACGAACGGGAGCTAGCCAAATATCTCTCTATGTTATAACTATTGCATGATGAATATCATCCAAACAAATCACCGACCCATTGCCTACGAGTTTGTCCTACTGCTTTGTTGTTGTTACTTGTCCTGCTTTGCTGCTCGCACTACTGTTGCTACTGCTGTTACTTGTCATGCTTTGCTCCTGCTACTACTGTTGCTACTGTTGTTACTTGTCTTGCTCTGCTGCTGCTGCTACTGTTGCTACCGTTGTTACTTGTCTTGCTCTACTGCTACTGTTGCGACTACTGTCGCTTGCTACTGTTGCTACTTGCTACTGCTGTCACTACTGATGTTCCTTGCCACTGTCGCTACTCGCTACTTTGTTGTTAGTACTTTGCTTGCAGATACTAATCTTTCAGGTGTGGTTGAATCTGACAATTCAACAGCTAATACTTGAGAGTATTCTCTCACCTCCCGTCGTGCGAATCAACAAATTTGGGTCGAATACTCTACCCTCGAAAACTGCTACGATCCCATGCGCTTGTGGGCCGTCAACAACATTCGTCTAATTTCGATTGCCGGAGAGTGCTAACAACATTCTTCTGGTGTCGTTGCAAAGGGGAAGAACAGTTGACATCAAGCATTTTTCTGGCGTCGGTACCGGGGAGGTATTGCTATATTCTCTGAGTCACTTGGGATTTATATCTGCTGATCACTATGAAGAATCTGAAGGATCCAAAGACCAAAGTCTTGCCCTCAACTACGAGGGGAGGTATGGAATTGCCATCTAGCTCTGCACTTGATTCATCTTCAGTTATGAGTAAGTTTGTGACATCACCTCCTGCTAGAAATCTTGATATGTCGCCTGTGCTTGATGATGCTTGTGATACTACTGCTAGAGTTGTTATGCTTGATATTATGCTTGATACTATGCCTGATACTGCTAGAGATGCTATGCTTGATACTGCTTTGCCTGATGATTCTAGAGATGTTATTTTTCCTGATGATGCTATGCTTGATACTGCTAGAGATACTACTTTGCCTGATGTTCCACTAGGGGTATTCCTTGATGCTGATATTGCTAGAGTTACTGCCAATGCTCGTGATGCTTCTGATACTGCCGATACTATTGAGATAGAACCTGCTTTTGCTCCTGCTAGATCTAGCTCTCCTAGATATGAATTGCCTGATATACCAGAGGGTTACGTTATGGAGGGAGAGATAGCTGAGGATTGTCTTGTATGTAAGGATGCCTATGATGCTGAGAAATTACTTCTCAAGTGGAAGGAAAAATCTAGGGAAGCTAAGATGAAATATGACCCGAAGTTTGCCACTTCACCTATCTTTATCACCGATAAGGATTATGAATTCTCTGTCGACCCTGAGATAATGTCTCTAGTCGAATCTGATCCTTTTCAAGGTTATGAGTCTGAGACGGTGATAGCCCATCTTGCCAAACTACACGATATAGCCAACCTTTTCACTAATGAGGACAAGATTCGCCACTACTATATCCTTAAGTTGTTTCCTTTCTCTCTAAAGGATCACACTAAAGCCTGGTTCACCTCTCTTGCTCCTGGATGTGTGAGTAGTCCCCAGGATATGGTCTATACTTCTGTGAGAAATATTTCCCTGCCCATAAGAAGCAAGCTGCCTTGCAGGAAATATACAACTTTGCTCAACTCCAAGAAGAGAGTCTTCCACAAGCTTGGGGGAGGCTCGTCCAGCTACAGGATGCTTTGCCTGATCACCCTCTTAAGAAGAACGAGATACTTGATATCCTCTATAACGGACTTACCGATGCCTCTAGAGACCACCTAGATAGTTGTGCCGGTTGTGTTTTTAGGGAACGAACTGTAGAACAAGCTGAGACCCTACTGAATAACATCTTGATCAACGATAATTCTTGGACTATTACCGAACCACCTCCTAAGCCAACTCCGAAGAAAATAGGTATTCTATTCCTCAGTCCCGAAGATATGCAAGAAGCCAAGAAATCTATGCAAGACAAATGCATTAGATCTGAAGATGTCAAAAATCTACCACCTATCGAAGAGATCCATGGTCTCGCTAACCCGATACAGGTAGTAGAAGTGAATTCTCTGCATAGGTTTGATGAGAGTGATATTCCTTTTGATAAACCTGCTAGCCTATGCTTTGATGAATTTCACAACTTTGTTGCCAAACAACAGAGTTCCAATGATTATGTTAGCAGACATTTGGAACAAAGTACTCGTATGCTTAGCCATTTAAGTGCTTGTGTAGATAGAAATGACAATGATCTAAAGCTCGTGAGTAAACATGCCTCTATGATTACTACTCGGGTAGAACAAGTACTTAAAGCTCAGAATTACCTGCTCAATGAATTAAATGACAACTCTGTCAGAGTCATTACTAGAGGAGGCAAAATGACTCAGGAACCTTTGTATCCTGAAGGTCATCCTAAGAGAATTGATCAAGATTCTCAAGGAATCAATGCTGATACACCTAGTCATACTAAGGAGAAGAAGAAGGATGATAGAAGCCTGCATGCCAGTTCACCAAATACTGTCACACCAGAAGAACCTAATGATATTTCTGCGTCTGATGCAGAAACACAATCTGGTGATGAACATGAACCTGGTGACAATATGGACAGTGATGTTCATAATAATGCTCAACCTAGCAATGATGAGGATGTGGAGATTGAACCTACGGTTAATCTTGATAACCCACAACCTAAGAAATACGATAAGAATGACTTCACTGCTAGGAAGCATGATAAAGAAAGGGAGCCATGGGTTCAGAGACCTATGCCCTTTCCCCCTAAGCCATCCAAGAAAAAGGATGATGAGGACTTTGAGCGCTTTGTTGAGATGATAAGACCCGTCTTTCTACAGATGCGGTTAACTGATATGCTCAATATGTCTCCGTATGCCAAGTACATGAAAGATATCGTGAGTAATAAACGGAAGATACCAGATCTTGAGATCTCCACCATGCTTGCCAATTACACTTTTGAAGGTGGAACTCCTAAGAAACTTGGTGATCCCAGAGTGCCCACTATACCTTGCTCCATTAAAGGAAACTACATAAGAACTGCCTTATGTGACCTTGGAGCCGGTGTTAGTGTTATGTCACTCTCTCTTTATCGTAGACTTGAATTGGATAAGTTGACACCCACTGAAATTTCTCTACAGATGGCCGACAAATCAACTGCTTACCCTATCGGCATTTGTGAGGATGTGCCTGTTGTGGTTGCTAACACCACTATCTTAACAGACTTTGTTATCTTGGATATTCCCAAGGACGATGCCATGGTTGTGATCCTCGGAAGACCTTTTTTAAACACTGCAGGGGCTGTTATAGATTGCAACAAAGGCAATGTCACTATCCATGTCAACGGTAATGAGCACACCGTGCACTTCCCGAAGAAACGATATCAAGTACATTGCATCAATGCTATCGAAAAGACTTCATCGATTCTTATTGGGAGCTTTGAATGCCCTATTCCTCGTGTCAAGATGAAGTATAATTTGCTTGTTGGGGAGATACATATCCCCATTGAGGTGACTTAGTGGCTATTAGAAAATTCTCCGTTCTCTCTTGCAATTCGAGAAGGTTTTGTCATAAGGACTTGATCAATCCCATTAACGGATTTCTTTCGAAGACCATGAAACGGATGAATCAAAGAGTCACATGCCTCTGTTTTGAGCTTTCCTTTTCTGTTGCTTAGAAGAAAAATGATAGATTTAGTTTAGTTTTTCCTGTTTTCTGTTTTAGCGTCCCGGAGAAAAATACCTTGAAAATAAAAGTTTTTCGATGGTCCTGAAAATCTAGTATGATTTTTTTTGGAATTTTTGAAAATTACTGGGCCTGAGAGCTGACCTGGGGGCCAGACCAGTGGGCCACAAGCCCTGCCACCACCACCTAACCCCCTGGTGGCGGGTGGAAGCTTGTGGGGCCCACAGGCACCCCCTCCACTCATTCCAGCTCCCAGCCTCTTCTTCCACCTCTAGAAAAAATTGTTTCGCAACTCAAACCCGTGTTCTTGCTCATTTGGCTGTGATTTTCGATCTCCTTGCTCAAAGCACCATTCTCCAAACTGTTTTGGAGAAATTTCTCCTTGGTAAGTGACTCCACCATTGGTCCAATTAGTTTTTGCTCTAGTGCTTTATCCTTCGCGTATTCTTGCTACCTTGGTGACCCTGTTCTTGAGCTAGAAATGTTGATTTTAGCTGGTCCCAAGTAGTTTTACCGTGTGATACGGACTCTAGGCACTAGTAGGAGTAGTTGCTACAAGGTGTGGTGGATCTTTATTCACTTTTCTCTTGAACTTCAAAAATTTCATCAAAAGGAAATTATGTTCAGGAGAAAGTTTCATGGTGGTTCCTCAAGTAAGAAGGGTCATCGTCTCTCTTTTCGGGAGCCCGAACCTTTTCAACTAAGGGACGCTCCGGTACAACCATGTGAATGGCCTTCTGATGAGTTCATGATCGAAGCAGGTTTCAAGGATGAGTTTGATACACTTGTCCGCAATGCCGAGTTAGAAGAATTCCTCTCAGATAAATGTGAACAGTATACTATGCTCACTGCCTCTTTCATGCGTAGATTTAAATTCTCAGTTGGCCATGACTCATCCATACTGTTTGATCTGTACGGTAAATCCTATACCGTGGATCTGGAGGATTTCAATAGGATTTGCAAGATACCCGATGGGGGTAGTGTTAATGATCCTTCTAAGTCTTCGGTCAGAGACTTTGTCTCCAGTATAACTATTGGAGAAACCAGAGATATCACGCAAGCCACCATAGAAAGCATCCATTTCCCTGCCTTGCACTACCTTGCCCTCTTCATAGGTAGGTGCATTAACGGCAAGGGTGCACATTGTCACCTATGCGCTTCCGACCTTAGTATCCTCAAGAGCACAGTAACAGGTGACAGGAGCTTCAATATGGGAGCTATAATAGCAAGGAGGTTGAATAAAAATGCTAGTGAGGGGAATTTCTTTGGTGGAGTTTATGCTACACGCTTAGCAAATTTTCTTGGAGTATCCATCCGTCCACAAGACTCTCCTCTCCGTACAGCTTACCTTGATCGTATCGCTCTAACACGCTACCAGTTCCTTGAGAGAGATCATGGTTCCCTCCTATACCGCTTGATATTTACCGGCAGCGTATTTTCCATATTACCCTTCCTGCTCCTGCTTTCTTTGACTTTCAGGTAAAACGAAGATACTACATTACCATAGGAGAGGCAGAGGACTATGAGAGGGAGGCGACGGCTGCTCGACTTCGTGAGGCAGCTATTCAGACAGTGGTTGTAGCACTCCCGTATAACACCCATTATGACTTTGGGTTTCGCCAGGACCATCCTTGAGAGTAGACCAAGCTAGGACAAAAGCCTAAGCTTGGGGGAGTACGTGTTCTCACCGACTTTTACATTCATGCTTATGCTTTCGCTTTGTTAGCCGGTGTTTACACTTTGCCACTGTATTATCCATGCTAGTTTGTCTTCGTCTTCTTGTTTTCTTGTTTTGTGTCCTTTTGAGAAAACCCAAAAATATTTTCCTTTCTTCTTTTGCTTGTTGGGAGCTTTCCCGTGTAAATAGCTTTCTTTTTCTTTGTGTCAAGGTAGAAGATATTGGTTACAATGTTTATTGGTTCTTACATGCTTACCTGTTTAGCTTTCAAAGAGCCATATTACTTTGTCTTCTCCTTTGTGTTTTCCTGCAGATTCAGCTTAGTCCAATGCGCTTATTATCATTTTCATCGTTCGATCGTGCAAATGAAAGGCAACAATGATGATATATGATGAAGTGACTGAGACTGAAAAGCTGGTATGAACTCTATCTATTTTGTTTTTGTAAATATGACTAGCTTCTCGACCCAGATTTAGCTTTGTTGTGAGAGAACCATGTTTGCAATGACAACTTAGAGATCATAGTTTCTGATGCCATGCTTATTTAGCTGAGAGCTTATAATGGTTTGTCTTGATTGCCAACATAGATTTTGAGATGACTATGATGTAGTATGATAGGATGGTATTCTCCTTTGAATGTTTCAAGTGGCTTGACTTGGCGCATGTTCATGCATGTAGTTGAAACAAAATCAACATAGCCTCTATGATGTTTGTGTTCATGGTGATTTATATCCTGTTCATGCTTGCATTCCATGTTAGTCAGACTCATTGCATCTTCATGACTGTTGTCGCTCTCTAGTTGGTCGCTTCCCAGTCTTTTGCTAGCCTTCACTTGTACAAAGCGGAATACTGCTTGTGCATCCACTTCCATAAACCCAAAAGTTTTTACATGAGAGTCCACCATACCTACCTATTTGTGGTATCTACTTGCCGTTCCAAGTAAATTTGCATGTGCCACTCTCTAAACCTTCAAGAAATAATCTGTTTTGCATGCCCGAACCGCTCATGTGGTGACAGAGGGCTATTGGTATCTTCCATGCTAGGAGTGTTATCCTTGACATATGTTTATTCACTGTCATTCACGAGAAAGGGGCCGGTAATTGGAATGCCCAGTTCCACTCTTAAATCGAAAACATAACTGTAAAACAAGACTCCCCCCCCGGATTGATGTTAGTATGGATGGTACTCTAGGATTCGGCTAGCCGTGGAGTGTGATTGATTGGTGGTGGGGGAGTTAAAACTTTACTTTTCTGTTTGGGAACCGCCTATAGCATGAGTAGCATGGAAGGTATTGAGAACTCTTGGTCATTGTGTTGACAATGAAAGCATGCCACCCAAAATTATTATCTCTGTTTTCAAAGCTTGAGCTCTGACACCTCTGCAAATCAATGCTTCCCTCTGCGAAGGGCCTGTCTATTTATTTTCCTGTTGAGTCATCCTCCTCTTATATAAGCACCAATTAGAGAGCACCTCTGTATTTTTTATGCTTTGCTTTTGGTTGATATTGAGTATGACTATGACTGGATCTTCGTTGCTATGAATTACAATGTTTAGTCAGCCCTTGATCTTTGAAAGTGCTCTGCATTTATGTTTTGCGGTCTCAGAAAGAGCTAGCGAGATACCATCTATTCATATTGCTTCATGCTTGTTTTGATTGAAGTGTTGGTATTTGAAACTCATTATTATTTGCTCGTTAGCTGATTATGCCATTGATATTAGTTTACCGTGAGACCTTTGTGTCATTTGCTTATGTGGTTAACTTGTGATCTTGCTGAAATTCTGGTTATGAGTTAGACATAGTTGCAACAACAAGATCAAATAGAGTTTGTCAAAGTTTGTCTTTCTCTCTCAGTTTGTCCACTGAGTTGCTTGAGGACAAGCAAGGTTTTAAGCTTGGGGGAGTTGATACGTCTCCATCGTATCTACTTTTCCAAACTCTTTTGCCCTTGTTTTGGACTCTAATTTGCATGATTTGAATGGAACTAACCTGGACTAACAATGTTTTCAACAAAATTGCCTTGGGGTTATTTTTGTGCAGAAATCAAAGTTCTCCAAACGTCCTGAAAATCTACGGGGAGCAGTTTTGGAAAATATAAAAAATATCTGCGCCAAGTTCCACCTGAGGGGGTGGGCCAGTGGGCCATAAGCCCTGGCTCCGCCACCACCACCCCTGGTGGCGGTGGGCAGGCTTGTGGGGCCCACACGGCTCTGTCGCCCCCAACCTCAGGTCTATAAGTCCCCTTTCGTCCCAGAAAAAATAAAAAAGATAAGTTTTCGTTGCGTTTACGATACGGAGGCGCCGCCACCACCTGTTCTTCATCTGGAGGGCAGATCTGGAGTCCGTCTTGGGCTCCGGAGAGGGGAAATCGTCGCCATCGTCATCATCAACTTTCTTCCCTCTCCAATTCCATGAAGCTCTTTGTCGTTCGTGAGTAATCTATTCGTAGGCTCGTTGGGCGGTGATGAGTAGGATGAGATCTATCATGTAATCGAGTTAGTTTTGATGGGGATTGATCCCTAGTATCCACTATGTTCTCAGATTGATGTTGTTACTACTTTGCCATGCTTAATGCTTGTCACTAGGGCCCGAGTGCCATGATTTCATATCTGAAATTATTATGTTGTCTCCAATATATGTGTGTGTTAGATCCGATCTTGCAAGTTGTAGTTACCTACTATGTGTTATGATTCGGCAACCCCAGAGTGACAATAACCGGAACCACTCCCGGTGATGACCATAGTTTGAGGAGTTCATGTGTTCACCAAGTGCTAATGCGTTGGTCCGGTTCTTTATTAAAAGGAGAACCTTAATATCCCATTGTTTCCTTTTGGACCCCGCTGCCACGGGAGGGATGGACAATAGATATCATGCAAGTTCTTTTCCCTAAGCACGTATGACGACACACGGAATGCATGCCTACATCACATTGACGAACGGGAGCTAGCCAAATATCTCTCCGTGTTATAACTGTTGCATGATGAATATCATCCAAACAAATCACCGACCCATTGCGTACGAGTTTGTCCTACTGCTTTGCTGCTGTTACTTGTCCTGCTTTGCTGCTGCCACTATTGTTGCTACTGTTGTTACTTGTCCTGCTTTGCTGCTGCTACTACTGTTGCTACTGCTGTTACTTGTCTTGCTCTGCTGCTGCTACTACTGTTGCTACCGCTATTACTTGCCTTGCTCTGTTGCTACTGTTGTTGCTATTGTCGCTTGCTACTGTTGCTACTTGCTACTGCTGTCACTACTGTTGTTCCTTGCCATTGCCATTACTCGCTACTTTCCTGTTACTACTTTGCTTGCAGATACTAATCTTTCAGGTGTGGTTGAATCAAACAATTCATATGCTAATACTTGAGAGTATTATCTCACCTCCCGTCGTGCGAATCAACAAATTTGGGTCGAATACTCTACCCTTCAAAACTGCTACGATCCCATGCGCTTGTGGGCCGTCAACAACATTCTTCTAGTTTCGATTGCCGGAGAGTGCTAACAACATTCTTCTGGTGCCGTTGCAAAGGGGAAGAACAGTTGACATCAATGGCAGACTAGTCTCTCACAGCTCAAAGCACTCATTGATAAGTGCAATAAAGTGGTGCTCTGTCTCGATGATCTTTAGGAGCTCAGACCCCTGTTCAGACCTGAAGCCAATTTCAGAGTGATTGTAATACTACACCTAGATCACCTACTGCATTTGCAGTTCCTCTACTGGAAAAAGAGAGCTACCATCATATTCATCAAGGTTGGAGAAGAGAATACTAATTTCTTCCATGCCATGGCTACTGAAATATACAGAAGAAACTCCATTTCATCTCTTAAATTGACAGATGGGTTTGTTATAACTAATCATGAGCAGATTACTGGATGTTTTTGGACCTCCTTCAAGAACATGATGGGATCCTCTCAAGGAATTAATTTGGCTTTCAATCTTCAGTCTCTCATTCATAGGGTAGAAGGGCTTGATGTTCTAACATTACCTTTTACCAAGGAAGAAATGGATAGGAATGTCAAATAAATGCCCATTGATAAGGCTCCTGGTCCAGATGGTTTCAATGGACTTTTCTTAAAGAAATGTTGGCATATTATTTGTTCTGAATTTTACCAGCTTGCAGCTGACTTTCATGCAGGGATTGCAAAACTGAAAAATATGAAATCATCCTACATTACTTTGGTGCCCAAAAAGAGTTCTCCTCAGGAATTTGGTGACTTCAGACCTATCACCCTCACTGGTATGGGGCTTAAATTCTTATCCAAAATGGTTGCCAATAGACTGTAGTTACAAATCATGAAATGCATCCATAAGAATCAATATGGTTTAATCAAGTCCAGAACCATACAAGATTGTGTTGGATGGATACTGGAATACCTACACCAATGCCACCACTCCAAAAAAACCATTGTCATCCTCAAACTTGATTTTGAAAAGGCCTTTGACTCGGTGGAACATGAGTTCATTTTTTAGATTCTTAGCACAAAGGTTTTAATGATAAGTGGATATTATGGGTGCAGCAGTTGCTCACTTCTGGCTCTTCTTCTGTTTTTCTCAATGGAGTTCCTGGTAAAAAAATTATGTGCAATAAGGGGGTCAGGCAGGGGGATCCCATGTCCCCTCTCCTTTTGGCCATTGCTGGTGATTTTCTCCAAACCTTGGTAAATCAATTGTTGGAGGATGGCCTCATCCAACTGCCAATACCCTATCATGACAAAGACTTACCAATAGTCCAATATGCAGATGACACTCTTATCATTTTGCCTGCTGTGGAGTCTCAGCAACTAGAATTGAAAAAGATGCTTCTGCTTTTCTCCCAATCCACCGATCTCCAAGTAAACTATCACAGGTCTGCTCTGTTACCTATCAACATTGATTAGGGAGAACTTCAGAGAATTGCTGCCTCTGTTGGTTGCAAGGTAGGATCACTACCTTTCACCTATCTTGGTTTGCCTGTTGGGACAACCAGACCAAGGATTATTGATCTAATGCCCTTGGTAGACAGTATGGAAAGGAGACTCTCTGGTAGCTCCTCCTTCCTAGTATAGGGGGGACGCTTGCAGTATCTCAATTCAGCCATGTCCTATGTTCCCATCTTTTTCCTCTACAGTTTGGATATACCACCAGGGATACATAAGCAATTGGAAAGGATACAAAGACAATGTCTCTGGAGAAAGAATGGCCAAGACCATGCCCCTTCCCTTGGAGCCTGGGACTTAGTGTGCTGGCCAAAAATGAAGGGTGGTTTGGGGATTATGAATTTATCTGTCCAGAATGAGGCTCTGTTGCTTAAACATGTGGATAAATTCTTAAATAAAGCTGATGTACCCTGGGTTGATTTAATATGAAACACCTATTGCCACAACACAGTTCTTCAGGGTACCTCCCTTTGTGGATCTTTCTGGTGGAAGGACATCTCTAAGAGGATGGACAACTTTAGAGCTGTCACTTATGTCGAACCAAACAGGGGAGACACCTTCCTTTTTTGGTCTGATTCCTGGGCACTAGGAGATTCTACCAGGCCTCTAGCTCTTCGGTTCCAAAGATTGTTCTCCTTTGTTATTAACACTTTCTACACTACCGAGGAGGTTTTCCAAGCTTTTCAGACAAATAACATGATCAACACGTTTCACTTGCCTCTCTCTGACAGGGCCCACAAGGAGATGGAATCAGTCACCCACTTACTCCAAAATCTTGATAGAGATCAATCTTGCAATGATATTTGGCTCTTGAGTAGTGACTGTAAAGCTTACTCTGCTAAGATGTACTACTTCCATGTCCATCTGCCCATTGTTCCCAACCCTTTGCTTTGTTGGATTTGGAAGAGTTGCTGCACCATGAAGATCAAGATGTTTTCCTAGATGCTCATCACGGACAGGCTCAACACCCAGGATATGCTTGAACGACGTCACTGGAAAGTCTCTGATTCAAACCTATGTGTTCTTTGTCATGCCAGGGTCAAAGAGGATAGGTATAATCTCTTTCAACTGCCTTTTCATCATCAGGGTTTGGAACTACCTCGAGATCACCTCGCAGGGTACTTCCATGTGGACCACCTCATTGGCAGCCAGGAAAGATTTTCAACATCCTTTTTTCTCTGAAGTAGTGTTCACTTCTTGCTGGAACATTCGTACAGTCCGAAATGCAAGGATTTTCAGCAATGAGCATCCCAGGTTTAGTAAATGGAAGTCTAGCTTCACTCATGATATCTCCCTTTTAACTCATAGGATTAAGGCTAGATTTAGGGATGATCTTCTTAAGTGGATCTCCTTTCTACATCCTTGAGGTTTGTATCTCTTAGCCCCACCCCTATTGTATATGCTAATCCTATCATGTACATATACTCTCTTTTTACTGGAGTACAAGAAAAGGTTGTGGGGTGATTCCCTACAGTAGCTGGTAAAAAAAAGAACATAACTTTAACAGGGAGATGTTTCGACCGCCAACTACCTCTGGAGCACGTGATCGTTTCTCCGGTAAGACAATGAAATCCTTATTTTTGGAAAATGCTAGTAAGATGTTCAAGTTGCTAAGTAAACCTCTTTCTATTTCTCCAAAGAAAATAAGAAATAACTTACACCAGTTAGGTTGTTCCTAACAGGGCAAATAAATGACTCATATTGTACAAAAAAATTCAATGTCCTCAACAACAACAAGGGACCAACCTATGTGGATACAACGTGTGCGCACACATGATGAACCTATGCAGACATATTCTATGTGGTGTCAATGCCGACAACATTTAACGAGTAAGTCTGTTTCTTAATTACTATCTTCTAGTCTACACGTATGTCACATTCTGATCCAAAAATCCTGCAATTGCTCTTCGGACCGATGACCTTTGAACCGCTTGCCGCAGAAGAATTATTGTATGTTAGGAAATTTATTAGCACATTCTTTGTGAAACACTATATCAAGACCACTAAAGATCTCGAACTTTTCATTATTCATATCCCCCAAGAATAAGTACGCATTCATATAGTGTTATCAGCTAAACATTAATGCATGGATGCATTGTTTTCCATGTGATCATGTCTTCGTATTTCATACAATATGATTATGTACTGCATATGTCTGTACATCTGTGGAATTTATCTTTCATTTGCTCAATTACATATTGTCAAGATTTATGATGAATGTTCTTCTTGTGGAGACTATTCGTTCAACTGCATATTGTAGCGAATTATGATAAATGTTATTCATGTGGACACTATTTGTTCAATTGCATATTGTGGCGATTTTGCTATTTGCGGGGTGATTCAGATGCAATATTTTACAGTACCCTGGCCATTTCAGTGCACATGGTTCAAGCAACCAAGCGTGTGCAATCCAGAATGGAAAGCACATGCAACTCATAGCGCAACTGCTTGTGATATACAGGAAAAGAACACGATATATAAATTGAAACATTGGTGACACATAAGAAATCACAGACATTTTGCAGCCCTTGTACGTGTGTGTACGAGCTCCTCAATCATTTGCGATAGCACCCTATCTCAAAGTGAGACAAAAGGAAACCATGCCTGATGCAAAGACGATCCCACGTGTTATTTTTTCGGGAAAGATATGTAATGATATCATGCATGGCACACGGTTGCGAGGGAAATCTCGTGTGCAATGATGAGGATATCAGACATAGTTTCTACCATGACCCATGTGGATTAGGTAATGTTTCACAAATGGTTATTTTCCATGAGCAATTAGAGGCGTTTAACTCGTGATAGATGTGTGTGATTGATCCCAGATCCCAAACGTACGCCCAAAATAGTGTGTGTGATATGTTCCTGCACCGCACATGATTATGTCTGGTAGATCGCCTATGTTCATCGTTCACCATCACCGATGATTTTTTCGTGTCATGTGGGATGCACCCCCCCTATCGAACACACATGCAAGGCGGTGGTTTATAAATTCATCGAGGAAAAGGGTTAAAAACCATTTGTATAGCACATCGTTACACCAGTGATGGGCCGACTTGTCTAGTAGCCGTAGAACTGGTCTTCTATGCCGACGATGATTCCCTTGATGAAGATAACCGCGGATCCCAAGTCCTTGGCTTGACAGACGAGTTCCCCTTCACGACTTCCAAACTCCAAAAGTGCTCTCAAAAGAAGCAACATCTTATAAACGACAACTACTCTCAAACTGATTGCCGGATCCGAAGCCTTTTTACTGGCACGTCCCATCGAGGTGGAGATCGTGCGTGTTTCTTAGGGATATCATCAATATTTTCCCCCCATATGCACAACGACAACTTTTGCGGGAGTGGAAATTTTATTAGCAAGTCAAGGGGACATTTGTCCTTTTAACAGTCTATAAGAGTAAAAAGAAAACAACGCGGTCAACCTCACTCTCATTTCCCCTGCCTGCTGCTTCGTCTAGCTCCAGCACACACATTCAATTTCGCCCCCCTCTTTTTTAGCAAATCCAAGTTCCCCCAACCACCCATGGCGGATACCCTCAAAGGGCATTGGGGGTGGTTCCTCCATGATGGAAGGCACAATCTTGGAGCTGTGTGTTGCGGGATACCTCTCCGCCAACATCGGTGTCCATGCTCTAGGAACAACTAGCAATTGCCCGTTCCCAACCCGGGGGAGCGGGTGGTCTTAGTTCCCCACCTCATCCGAGGCATGGGGTTCTTGCTGCACCCATTCATGTGTGGGATGAGGTTCTATTATGGGATCGACTTCCACCACATCGCCTCAAACTCCATCATCCACGTTGCCTCGTTCATCATGGTTCATGGGGCCTTCCTCTGCTGCGAACCAAACTTCAGCCTTTGGCTGAAGACCTTCACTGTCAAGCCGAAGTCCAGCGACACTGATTTGGCAGAATGTGGACGTGCCATGGTCAGCAAGAACAAAAATATTGACTGGATCAAGGGCACCTTCATCGAGGCGGTGAAGGAATGGTAGTGCGAGTGGTTTTACATCATTGAGACGCTCGCTGATATGTCTCCAACGTATCTATAGTTTATGAAGTATTCATGCCATGTTTACAATAATTTTATATGATTTTGGTATGATTTGATTAGAACTAACTCGGACTAACGTTGTTTTCCGCAGAACTACTGTGGTGTTGTTTTTGTACAGAAATACGTTGGAAATATGCCCTAGAGGCAATAATATATTGGTTATGATTATATTTCCTTGTTCATAATTATCGTTTATTATCCATGCTAGAATTGTATTGATTGGAAACTCAAATACATGTATGGATACATAGACAACACACTGTCCCTAGTGAGCCTCTGGTTGACTAGCTCATTCATCAAAGATGGTCAAGGTTTCCTGGCCATATACATTGTCACTTGATAACGGGATCACATCAGTAGGAGAATGATGTGATGGACAAGACCCAAACTATGAACGTAGCATATGATCGTGTTAGTTTATTGCTACTGTTTTCTGCATGTCAATGTATGTGTTCCAATGACCATGAGATCATGCAACTCCCGGACACCTGAGGAATACCTTGTGTGTATCAAACATCGCAACGTAACTAGGTGACTATAAAGGTGCTCTATAGGTATCTTCGAAGGTGTCTGTTGGGTTGCCATGGATCAAGACTGGGATTTGTGAATCCATGTGACGGAGAGGTATTTCGGGGCCCACTCGGTAATACAACATCACAACAAGCCTTGCAAGCATTGTGACTAAGGAATTAGTCACGGGATCTTGTATTACGGAACGAGTAAAGAGACTTGCCGGTAACGAGATTGAACTACGTATGGAGATACCGACGATCGAATCTCGGGCAAGTAACATACCAAAGGACAAAGGGAACAACATACTGGATTAACTGAATCCTTGAGATAGAGGTTCAACCAGTAGATATCTTCGTAGAATATGTAGGAGCCAATACGTACATCCAGGTCCCGCTATTGGTTATTGACCGGAGAATGCCTCAGGTCATGTCTACATAGTTCTCGAACCCGCACGGTCTGCACACTTAAGGTTTGGTGATGTTTCGGTATGGTTGAGTTATAGGTGTTTGTAACTGAAAGTTGTTCGGAGTCCCGGATGAGATCCTGGACATCACGAGGCGCTCCAAAATGGTCCAGAGGTAAAGATTGATATATAGAAACTCCTGTTTTGGTAACCAGGAAAAGTTTCGATTACTTTGATAGTGTACCGGGAGTGCCGGGAGGGTACCGGGAACCATCGGGAGGTGTGTCACACCTCGAGGGGGTTCATGGGCTGTGGGAGGAGACAAACCATCCCCTAGTGGGCTTGCCTAAGCCCCCACTAAGGCCCATGAGGTTTGAGAAGGAAAAAACCCAAAGGTGGAAGAGGAGGAAAGGGTTTCCAAGTGGAGAGGAGGAATCCTACTCCTAGTAGGTTAGAGTAGGACTCCTCCACCTCCAATTTCAGCCAAACCTTGAGGGTTTGAGGCTGTCTCCTCCCCTCCCTGCCTCCTATATATACTAGAGGAATTAGAGGCAGCCCTAACCCTAATTGCCACATGCTCCCTCTACTTCATCTAGATCGGTTTCTCCTCTAGTCTAGTTCGGCAGTGCTTAGGCGAAGCCCTGCTGGATTAGTTCACCACCATCACCACCACGCCGCCGTGCCGGAGAACTTATTTACCTCTCCGGCTCTCTTGCTGGATCAAGAAGGCAGGGATCGTCATCGAGTTGTTCGTGTGCTGAATGCGGAAGTGCCGTCCGTTCGGCACTAGATCGGGATGAGATGGCGGGACGGATCATGATGAGATCCCGAGATGGGCTGCGACTTAAATTGCGAAGATGTTCCACTGCATCAACCGCGTTATATACGCTTCCGCTTAGCAATCTACAAGGGTATGTAGATTCACTCTCCCCTCTCGTAGATGATCATCACCATGGATAGGTATTGCGTGTTCATAGGAAATTTTTTTGTTTCCCATGCTACGTTCCCCAACTAAATAGAAGTTCTCGGAATGTGCTAAAAATTTACGGAGAATATTTTTTTAATATAAAAAATACTGGCAAAAGAATCAACCGGAGGGGGTCCACCACCTGGCCACAAGCCGGGGGGGCGCGCTCCCTGTCTTGTGGGCCCCTCGGGCACCGGCTTGACGTGAGACCGACGCCAAAAATTCCTATAAACCTAGAAATCTATTAATCTAGAAACCTAGATCGGGAGTTCCGCCGCTGCAAGGCTCCAGATCCATGAAAAACTAATCGGACGCCCGTTCCAGCACCCTACCAGAGGGGGAAACCATCACCGGAGGCCATCTCCATCATCCCGGCGGTCTCCATGACGAGGAGGGAGTAGTTCACCCTCGGGGCTGAGGCTATGTACTAGTAGCTATGTGTTTGATCTCTCTCTCGTGTTCTTGAGATGGCAAGATCTTGATATATCGCAAAATTTACTAATATAGATGAATCATATGGAGTTTTCCACTCGCTATCTTCTTGTGATGAATTGAGTTTTCCCTTTGAAGTTTTCTTATCGGATTGAGTCTTTAAGGATTTTAGAACACTTGATGTATGTCTTACAATGGGATATCCATGGTGACAATGGGGTGTTCTATTGATTCACTAGATGTATGTTTTGGTGGTCAACATACGGGTTTTGTGACCTTGGGAATCTATGCATAGGGGTTGGCACATGTTGTCGTCTTGACTCTCTGGTAGAAACTTTGGGGCACTCTTTGAAGTTCTTTGTGTTGGATTGAACATGATGAATCTCAAATTGTGTGATGCATATCGTATAATCAAGCCCATGCGTACTTGTGGTGACAATTGGAGTATCTAGGTGACATTAGGGTTTTGGTTGATGTGTATCTTAAGGTGTTATTTTAGTAAGAACTCTAGGGCTGTTCGTGACACTTATAGGGATAGCTCTTAAGATTGATCGAAAAAGATAACTTTGAGGTGGTTTCGTACCCTGCAATAATTTCTTCGTTTGTTCTCCACTATTGGTGACTTTGGAGTGAACTCTTTGTCGCACGTGAGGGATTCATATATGATTCAACTATGTTAGTATGGTTGGGAGAACTTGCACTAGTGAACGTATGGACCCTAGGCCTTGTTTCCAAGCATTTATACAACATTTTGCTCGCGGTTTACTATTTGTTACCTTGTTGTTTTTACATTTTCAGATTACAAAAACCTATATCTACCATCCAAATTACATTTGTATCACCATCTCTTCGCCGAACTAGTGCACCTATACAATTTACCATTGTATTTGGTGTGTTGGGGACACAAGAGACTCTTTGTTATTTGATTGTAGGTTTGTTTGAAAGAGACCATCTTCATCCTATGCCTCCCACGGATTGATAAACCTTAGGTCATCCACTTGAGGGAAACTTGCTATTGTACTACAAAACTCTGCGCTTGGAGGCCCAGCACGAGTCTACAAGAAGAAGGTTGTGTAGTAGACATCACTCGCCACGGCCAAGCCGAAGTCCCAACCTTTTCGGCCGGTGTCACACCGTGTGTTGTACCACTTTTCTATGTTATGATTTTAAAATTTTGGACCCATTTAAAACTTTTTGTGTGCTTGTGTTGCTTGAATTGGTTTCTATTTGCTCGAGCGTTTGTTTGTTCAAATTCAGAAAAAATCCTCTGGCTCTCCAAACTTATCTCCTTGGTCCAAATCTTTACCCAATGACCATACCATGTGTATAGGACCTAAAACTATTTTTACAAAACATTGTTTTGACCAAATATCATTTATTTAATTTAAACTCTCAAAACCCCTTTTAATGAGGTTTGTACTACAAATCCTCAAATTTGGGAGGATGTTTTACCCCAAACGTTTTATTTGGATCCTATTATCAACAGGACTTCCCAAAACCAGAAAATTATTATTTAAAAGCTATTTTTGTTTTTCAATTAAATACCTTCTTCTGAGGCCAAAAATGGTATTTTATAGAATAAAATTATTCGTATCCTTCCAAAATATTTGAGAAAATTTAGGGAAACTCAGTGGACATATATTTTCTGTATATAAGAGTTCCAACACATGGCCATGTTCAAAATATTGGACCCCCCTCAAACGATTTCTGCCTATTTCAATTATTCGAAATGTTTATATAAAAAATATTCTTGAATAAATCCAGGAAAATTCTAGCAAGTCACACATGTTATATGTGGTGATCTTGCTAAATTTCATTTCAATACCAATTATTTTGGTTCACCAAAATATCCAAAAACCCTCTTTGTCCAGATCTAAACTTGTGCAGCTTTACATTTCCAAGTTCCTCTATTTACTCTCAAACTTTGTAGACATGATCTAATCCCCAAATGATGCTGCTACACCAAGTAGTGCATTAGGGGGAGCGGATTAGCCTAACTAGATCTAAGAAAACCAGTTTTTGCTCATTTCTAGGGTTTACCAAGTTTGCATTGTCAACTTTATTCAAATGGGCTCAAACCTTGTGATCACTCTCATTTCTACCTACAATTTGACCTTGTTCATTCTCACAACAAGTGGGGGAATTTATCTTTCCCAAAACAGCTTCAAACACCTTCTAGTGATTTGGTAAAAACCTTGTTTTAACCCCTTCCACTTTTCTGCTTGATCTCAACTTTTTACCACAATGCCTCGTATGCCTCTTTTACCTCCAGTAAAAACCCCATGTCCTTAGCTCTATGATTTGGGGGGTGGGGGTGAAAACCCCATTTTACCTCTCTATCCAGCTGGGATAACTCCATTTTTAACTATCCTGTTACTTCTACCCACATTCCTCACCTCCTAGGAATCCTAAGAGCATCTTTGAATACCCTAAGAGCTAGTGGACATCAGGGAGCGCGTATAAAATGTGTGGGCATGCTGTGGCATGCAATAATCGTGCTATGGAGCATGCTACAGTGGGCTCCTGCACTGTAGCTGCCCCCATCCCGAGGCTACCAGCCACCTCGATCTCTTCCCCTTCTCACCTGCAGGACCACCGGGGCGTCCATGACACGCAACACGGTCGGACCCTTCCTCTCTCTCCTCCTTCCGCGCGTGTCAAGCATCGCCTAGTTCGGCCAATAGGTTGGTTCACACGCACGAGCCCCACGCTCCTCCCCACTTGCTCTCATTCTTCTCCTGGTCGTAGACCATCTTCCGAAACACCCCAGACACCCCCCCCCCCTCCACGCGGTAATGCGTGCCCTCCAACAACGACAATAAACTCGACGGCGCACAAGCCGAGGGTGCACTGCGCCCCTCTTATTTAAAGGCCTCCCTGAGCCCTGTATCCCCTCTGCTAGCTCCCTCCACTTGCGAATTGCACCCCTGCATCCCCCATTCCATCCTCGGAGCGCCCTGCATACAGATTGACCCGAAGCTCCATCGGGTCAGCTGGTCGCCAATTTATGGTTAGGGATCTCCTCCGACTCTGTTTCCTTCTCCTTCGGTCCACTCTCATCGATTGAATCGATCCCCTATCTCTCCCGATCATTTTCAACAAGGAAAGTTCGCTTGTGCCCTCCACCCGAAGCACCTCCGTCATGGGACCTCATTGTTGGCGGACCACCGCTTCCCCGTGACCAACTCCACAACCACCCGAACGGCAGCTCACCCACGGGTCAATTTCCGCCATCCCCGAGCCTCATCGTGCCTTCCATAGTCGCCACTAAGACACACCGCCCACTCTGTCCCAAGGTGCATGATGATTGGTACGGCCCGCCTATCATACACCCCTATCTCTCCCCCTCCTTGTTCTCGGTAAACGTCGAGCCCCAGCAGCCACGTTTGAATGCGGGCGCACGCGCACACCGGTTCACCTAGGCTGGTGTAACAGCCCGAGACCGACACTCTACAAGATTCCCTTTTAATTTCATTATCGTCGTGTGATTTATTTTGTTGTTGCATTCATCATTGCATCATGAGCATGATACGCATTGCATCGGCACTCTGTTGCCATAATTTGTTTTTCAAAACTTGCTTCCGTTATTAGTTGTCGGATATCTCCATTCTTGTCGTTGTCACCAACCACACACGAGCACGCACGCGACATTTCTAAAATGTTTTTTTAATGTCTATAAAATATTCTCGGAATGGTTAAAAAGTTGGCATGGGGTCTTGATATATATAGTGTATGTAGACCGCCTACCAAATTTCGTCGCATTCGGAGGTCGTTTGATACCCCAACAAATTACTATAGCGGCACTATATTTAGTTTAATTAGCATACATTTCGGTATTTAAAAACTCCGTTTCCGGGTGACAAACTTCCCTCTCATATCCACTTGTCCCATTTACACAACCCACTTGTCCCATCTAATGTCAAGCCATTGTCGGAGCCGTCCGATTTCGATCAGAGGGTCAAAAACGGAGCAAAACACCCCCCTAATCCCCTAACCTAGTTACCACTCCTATATAAGGAAGTTACCCCTCCATGCTTGCCTAACACTACATTACGTCGAAATCCGCGCCACACGCCACCTTCTACCCCCTACAGCCACGAGGAATGCGCTAGCCCATCTACAGCTCGCCCGGGCCCGATCTAGGCCGAGGCAACCGCCGCCGCCCACAAAACTCCTCCTACACGTGCCCGAGGCGCCCATGGCTGCGAAGCCTGGCTTCTCGCCTAGCTGCGCAGGCGAGCGCGCCCTGCCTCCTGGCCTTGTAGCCCCGTCTCCTGCACCATTTGCGCGTAGGTCAACACCCGCTACCCCGCGCTCGGTCCCTCGTGCCGCCGGAGATGCTCGGATCCCCCCCCCCGAGCACCTCTACTCCCTGCCGCCAGCCACACCCGGACCACGGAACTCGTTCCTAGCCTCGTCGTACCTCGCCATCGCCTCTTCGCCTTCCCCCATCGCTAGTGCAGCTGTGACAGCCCGAGACCGACGCTCCAGAAGATTCCCGTTTAATTTCGTACTCGTCCTGTGGTTCGTTTGCCTGTCGCATTCATCATCACATCATCTACAACGAATTTCAGAAAATAGCATATTTTAAAACGCACGTATCTTTTTATTCGTGCGTCGGATTGCGACATATTATATATGAAACTTGCGTAGTTTTTTGTGTATAACATTATTTTACAACTTGCATGCATAATTGAAGTGGTTTGACCTGCCGTTTGCCTCGAAGTACGTGTTGTCCTAATAGGTTATCATTCCCGTAGTTATTTTCGTGCCCATCCGGATTTCTCAAATCCCATAGATAAAATGTTCATGATGTTCGTGACCCTTTGCCATGTATTTAGAGTAGTTGTTTTCATTTTTGCATGTAGTTTCCGTCATTAGTTTGCTATGTCGCATTTAGGCCTATTCCCGCATTTAAATGTGGCGCTAGTTTTATTTTTCGAATCCCACATATTATATATGTTTTTGAGGTAGAAAAGTCCGTAGAATTTAACCATGCATTTAGTTTTAGATTTTGATTAAGTTATTGCGCATGATATTTTGCCATGTTTCCCTTTTGTTTATTTTGTGCGATTTATTCCGTGCATGATATGAATTAGTTGCGATATAGAGATATGCTCTTGGGTATGTAGGCTAGCCCCTGGTAATTTTGGTTGCTTTAGAAATCCATGTTTAGGTGTCGTTTGCTTGTTCTCAACATGCTAGAAAATAGTGCTGATTTGGAGATGCTGAAATATTTCAAGTCTGAGATCTATAATATTTTGTTGTTGTCTTGCCATGAGTTTTTCTAGTGCTCTACAACTCCTTTGGGGTTCGTGCAATGGAGTTATTTGTAGTGCATAAGATTCTCTAGCATTCTATAAATTTCATGTCATTTGGTGCCATGTAGCATATAGTTTTGTTGCTGCCAATATGCCTTCAGATCAAAAACTGCACTGTCAAAACTATTGTTTTCCCTAAGTCTGAAACTGTGCGTGAGATGCCATTTTGTGAGTTCTTCTCCTAGTGATCCATGCATCCATGCTAGTTGTATTTAGTAGGGTGTTGTTGTGCATCTTATCCGCTACTGCCTCATGTCTTGTTTGAGCATTTTAGAATTATGTAGCTTGTTGTTTTAGGATGTAGAATATGCCATGTTGTTGTTTTGGGCAAATTGTGGCTATTTCTTGTTTAGCTTGTATTTGTTGAACCGTAGCTCCGTTTTGTTGGTGTGCTATATGAAACTTGCTTAGAATCTCGTGTAGGTTCATATTATCTTGCTGGTTGTATGCTATGGAATGCTTGTGACTGTCATTGCATACATATTGCATTCATGGCATCATATCTTGCGGTGTTCGTATCTTTTGAACCGTAGCTCCGTTGGAGATGTTTGACATATGTAAATGGACTAGGACGACGTGTAGTTTCACGTGAACCTCTTACTTTTGCTATTTAACAAACATAAAATGTGTTTAGGTCAGATCTGCACAGATTGTAAAATTAACGCATGGGGTCATATCGGAGATGCTATATGATATTTCCGACCTCATTTAAAATGCCTAGATAGGTAGATTAATTACGCTTCACCTCTTGCCATGTTTAACCAACATTTAATATTGTCGTGTACCTAATCGGGATAGAACTAAATAATTTGTATGTGGAGTTTCGGCAATATGCAACTCGTTGCATATTGAACTTCACTTAACGTGTAGTGGTTGATTGTTGTGATTTGTCTTGCCATACCCTGCATAACTGTAGTCGTTCATGCATCATGTGTGTTGTGTATCGTGTGGTGAATATCGTGTGTTGATTCTTATTTCCGGTTTCCTTCGTCTTGATAGAGTTCCGCAAGCATGTCGAAAAGTGAGGATCCGTTTGACTACATCGGCTCGTTTGCTTCACGGAGTCATTCTTCTTCCAAGAGGGATTATCGTTTTATCGTTTCTATCTTATGTCTCGCTGCCTACCACCTGTTAAATATCATCCTCTCAACATTGCCATGAGAACCTTCAACCTGTTCACAACCTAGCAAACCATTGATTGGCTATGTTACCGCTTGCTTAACCATGTGTTAGTGTTGCTAGTTGCAGGTGCAGTTGTTTCCATGTGAAAACATGGGTACCTTGTTATATCACCATATTATTGCTAAATAATTTAATGCACCTATATACTTGGTAAAAGGTGGAAGGCTCAGCCTTTCTAGCCTGGTGTTTTGTTCCACCTTTGTCGCCTTAGTTTCGGCTACCGGTGTTATGTTCCATAAATGAGTGCTCCTAACATGCTTGGGGTTGTTATGGGGAACCCCAAGATTCTCATTTTGGGATAAAGCTCATCTGGCAAATCCCAACATTGGTACTATATTTTCCCCAAAATAATAATTATGTTAATACTGAAAAACATAGGGAGTTAGCGCTACCCGAGGAGTAATTCAACATAATACAAGGAGGGCCAGTGTTGGTCCAAAACATAGCACTGTGCGGGGCCAACCCAGGGCAACTTGGGTGATTTCTATCAGGCCGCCATACGCGTAGCTTATCCGTCGTGTCCTGAGAACTAGATACGCTGCTCCTATCGGGATTGTCGACACGCCGGGCGGCCTTGCTGGACTTGTTTTACCTTTCTCCAATGTCTTGTGCGAGGGATTCCGAGGATGCTTTGGGTTATGTCGAGGTTGAGGTTTTCCAATAGGAACCCGAGGAGATCACGGGTTTCCCCTGATCGAGGTCATTCCGTCGCAGCGTGTGGTAGTTTGTGATGGACTAGTTGGAGCACCCCTCCAGGGTTAAATCTTTTGGAAAACCGTGCCCGCGGTTAGGTGGCAACGTGGAAACTTTGTTTAACATCCAGTTCTAGATAACTTGAAGTAAGCTTAATCAAAATATACCAACTGAGTGCGTAACCGTGACTGTCTCTTTTGAGAGCTCTTTCTACGATCGAGGACACGGTGGGGTTATGTATGACGTAAGTAGGTGTTCAGCATCATTCATTTGATCATCAGTAGTTCACGTCCGATGTGCGTAGATCTTCCCCCTCTTTATTCGTGTACTCGTAAGTTAGCCACTAAAGAAATGCTTAGTCGCTTGCTGGAGCCTCACCACTTAACCATACCTCACTCATTAAGCTTTGCTAGTCTTGATACCTTTGGAAATGAGATTGCTGAGTCACCATGTGGCTCACAGATTACTACAACACTAGTTGTAGGTACAAGTATAGTGTTTAAGATGTGAGCACGATGATTGTTCATTTCAAGTTTCTTCTTCTTCCTCTTCGTCGATCTAGGATGGGTTCCAGGCCGGCAGCCTGGGATAGCAAGGATGGACGTCGTTCTTTTCTCGTTTGTGTTCGTCCGTAGTCAGACCCTGTTCTTCTTCGTGATATTTATGTATTGTACTGATGTGACTCTAATGTAGCTTGTGGCGAGTGTAAGCTAATTCCATATACTCTTCTCTTAAGTACATGTACTTGTAATGATATCCATTCTTTCGAAACGACGAGATACGCTTCTATCCCTCTCGAGGCCCTCGCGCCAAAATAAGGATAGGGTCGCATCTTGGACGTTACAACAGCCGTCGCCGCCTCCCTATGCTCGGGCACGAGGAATACTATGCCTCCCAACCCACCATGCTCGTGCCTCGCATGGGCCAGCCTAGCCAGCTCCGCCGGCCAACTCCTTAGTCGGCCCATGAGGCTCACTGGTGAGGCGTCCGGCCCATTCAAAGACTTAGTCATTTTTGGCTAAGTATATTTTCACTCGTTTTTAAAAATCATATAGACATCTTTGGGAAGGCATAATAATTCTGCATATTGGTCCGATTGAGATTATCCATATATGAAAAATTATCTACAAAACATGCTTGATGTGATGGTTGCATTTGCACACACGATAAGAATCTACTTGCTCAAATCTCTGTTGTGAACGTGCATCTCATCGTAATCTCCTAAAACTGTTATTTTGTTCAAATTTGAGTGGATGATTACATCTAACCTACATGCCCCATGCATGTGGTTCCCTCGTGGGACTTGTTCTATATGGTGTCTACTTTGATGATATGCCTCTGGTTTCCATGTAAATCATATGTATCATGTCAAGATGTCGCTCTAGAGGTGCTATTATGTTAAAACTACTAATCTGTTAACGTGAAATTCCATTTTGCGAATCTCGAATTAAGCAAACAGGCCTCTTTTGAATGTGTGCCAATGGAGTGATTTGTAGTTTGCCATGTCTAATTGTTGTTAGTAGGTTTGCAATGACATGAATGTCTTGTTTAGTTGTAGTTTTAGTCATGTGAACTTTCCATAAAAATGTTGTTGTTTTAAGGGTACAAAATAATTCTAAGTCTCGAGTGTGTTATATTTTATTGCCATGTTTTAATGTGAATTGCCATTAATCTACAACACGTTTGTGGTTATTACAATGGAGTGACTTGTAAACCATGTTATCTTGTATTGGTTTGTGCCATTAGTTTTCAAGTATAGGTTTTGCATCCTAGTTAATTTTGCTGTCAACCATGTCAGTCTAATAAAACTGTTGTTCCTTTGCACCATCTTAATTTTTTCGAAGTCTTAGAAACTGCTTAGTTCAGATTGCCATGTTGGGTGGATGCTAACCATGATTCTATACATATTTTGAGGATGCTCGTGTGGAGTTATTTGTACTTCATCATGTCCACTACCACATTGTTGATTTTCATGTCATTATATGTCCTATAGCATATGTTTTTCTTGTTGTCAATCCGCCTTCAGATAAAAACTGCTATGTTAAAAAGTGTTATTTTCATTAAGTCTGAAATTGTGTTCAAGTAGCCATCTTGTGAGCTCATTTCCTAGTGCTCCATGCTACTACGGAGTGAATTGGTGCATCATGTCAACTACTGCATTATGTCTTGTTTGTGCATTTTAGATCCCTGTAGCTTGTTGTTTTAATGTGTACAAAACGACATGTTGCTGGTTTGGACAAATTATGACTATAACTTGTGTTGGTTGTATTTATTGAATCGTTGCTTCATTTTGAACATGCCATATATGAAACTTGCCTAAATTTCATGTACTTTCATATATCTTGCTGTATCCATGATTTAGAATGTTTGTGGATGTTGTTTGCATGCATTTTGCATTGATGGCATATTATCTTGTGATGGTCGTGTCTTTTAGACCGTAGCTCCGTTTTAGATTATCTATATATGTAAATAGCCTAAAATTACGTGTAGAATCACATGGTGCATTTTGTTTCCCTGTTTAATCAATATAAAATATGTTTTAGGCTTATCTTGACCAATTTAAGAATTCACATATGGGGTTGTTTCGGAAATACTATAAGTTGTTTCCGACCTCATTAAAAATGCCTAGATAGATAGATTATATATGCTTCACCTCTTGCCATGTTTAATAACATTTAATATAGTCGTGTATTAAATGAGAGTGAACTAAATATTCAAATACGGAGTTTCGTCAATATGAGACTCGTTGCATATTGAGCTTCACTTAATGTGTAGAAGTTGATTGTTGTGGTTTGCCATGTCATGCATACTGAACATGGACATGCATCATATGTGATTGTGCATCATGTCATGGATGCGTTGTGGTGTTTATGGTGTGTTGATTATTATTTTCCGGATTTCTTCTTCTTGATAGAGTCCCGAAAGCGTTACGAACTGTGAGGATTCGTTTGACTACGTCTCGTTCGTCTACTTCACGGATTCGTTCTTCTTCCAAGCGGGATCTCAGGCAAGATGACCATTTCCCTAGATACCACTACAATCATCATCGTTTTGTCTCCTTACCTACCACTAGAATATTAAGCCTCCCAATATTGCCACGAAAAGCTTCTAACCCCTCCACTTCAGAGCAAACCATTGTTTGGCTATGTTAAAGGTTGCTTATCCCTTGTTATAGTGTTGCTAGTTGTAGGTGCAGGTTGTTCCATGTGACAACATAGTTATATTTGGGATATCATAATATTATTTCTATTTAATTTCATGCACATATATACTTTATAAACGGTGGAAGGCTTGGCCTTTTGCTTGGTGTTTTGTGCCACCTTTTGTGGGGACCCTGACTGATAAGTCGTGATCACGGAATGCATGTGTACTGTGGTCCAACAGATCAATGCTTACTGAACTCACAGAAGTTCAATAACAAGAGTCTTACATCCATACATATAGTCTTATACAAGTTGAGACCATTGAGGTCAAGTCTTACATAGATAGGGCCTCGAAGGCCAACACACCAAACATAACTAGCAACGGAATTCTTGAATACGAGCGTGAACCCATGCCATCTGCCATAACCCTACAAGCATTAGGAAGTGTCCTAGTTCGCATGTTCATCTCAAGCAAACTCTTCATCGTACTCCTGTTCTTCCATGCCTGGCCAATTAACAACCACTTGCAAGACAATGATTACTTTGAATGTACTCGCAAGCAACCCATGTTTGTAACGAGGGAATAACAATGCATGATATAGCATTAATAGGTAAGTTGAAGAAAGCTAACTCTAAGTGCAATCACATGATCAATCAACTTATAAAAGCATGCATCATGAGGTTGTAGATATCCATATGAACAGGTTACAAATATCAATATAACAGGGGTTGAACATCTCATGTTCATTTAGCATGTCAGGTCATCTAACTTAGCTCAAGAATCTCCTTTCTCATAAACACACCCAAAGTTTATGAAGCCATCGAACATAGTTTAAGCAGCACCACCCAACTATCCTTGACCATGGACATGGCTATTTGAATAGTTCTACACTCTGCAGAGGTTTGCACGCTGTACCCACAAGACTCAGGGAACTTTCGTGTCATGCGCGACTCGCGGTATATTACATACCCGAGGTAGGCACCCGAAAAATTCCTTTTCCCTGGCGATGCTAAACAAAGAGTCCACTCGTTGGCCCATGTCCTCATGATGTACATTATATGAGCCTTCCTCAAGATCGTACCATCCCTGAGGGGACTCAATGGTGTGCCCGGTATCCGTGAAAATATCCCATGGTCGCCCTACCTGGCATGATCCCGTATCTAGAGGATAACTCTGGCCCTCTCACCATTAGTAACATGGGCTCTCTGCTAGCATCGACCAAGGTAATCAACAAAGCCCTATCCCATAAACAGGTATCATGGTGGCACATGTAAGGTTGGGCGGTCTACAAATCTTAAATGTATCCATATCTGAAAACCCACACACAACTTATCTTGGCACACCACTTCTTTCTCAGGTGGTCACCTGATCTCAACACCATCTCCCTCGGGCATTAGTGGCACCCGAAATGAAATAAAGTGCCATATGACATGCATAAAATGGATTCATAGTCATGGTCAAAGGGATCCTTTCCCTCGTCAACAACACAATTAATTGTCGCAATTATAACGGGCCAAATAAGATCACGACAAAGTCAGGAAAAAATATAACACTCACAAAAATGTCAACTCATTTTTGTAAAATACTAGGGTGAGTATTAACATTGTGAAAGTAATTAGGTTTTGTTTTGAAGTTTGAAAAATGGTGAAAAGAATTTTAACAAAGAGTTAAAATACTTCATACAAGGTTTTTAAATAAAACAATGTGTAGAACTATCTCTCAAAAATTGCACAAGTGACATAATCAAATAGGTGATATTTTTACAACATTTTCCAAATTGGAATTATTGGATTTGGACATTTATTTTAGGCTCTGGAATTTTATGAGATAATATTAGAAAATAAAAAGGAAAAGGGCTATTGTGCCCCTTGGCAAGGACAGCCCGCCGAGCCAGGCCCAGCCAGCTAGGACGGCCGAGGCGAGCTAGCGTTCCCACGCGTGTCAGGTTCAAACTTGACACGAGAGGCCCACAGGTCAATGCGAAGGGAGAGACATAGGGCGGCACAGAGGCTAACGAGTGGGGCTGCTATGTCGGGGCCGTCTACAACCTCTGTCCAGAGGGGCGGCTAGCTCACCGACGTCGTTGGAGGGCAAGGCAGGGCGTCGTCAACCTCTGGCCAGAGGGGCGGCGAGCTCATCGGTGTTGTTGCAGGGCGAGCTGCGGTTGGGAATGGAGTCAGGGGTCGCCACCATTCGGGTGGTGAAGGAGATGGACGCTAGGGAGGTCCTGGTTGCCAGCGATAAAGGACCCTCAACGGAGGTGCTCGGGAAGTGGTTTCTGTCGATGTTCCTTGCTGCAAAATTCATGGAAAGGAGGGGAAACACATCACAAGGGTGAGAAGAGTCCAAAAGAAGAGGAAATAGAGGGAGAGGGACTCTATACCTCAAGATCGACGACGACCCAAGGTTGCTGAGCTCCGATTAGGTCTGGTTCAATCTGAGCATATGGGGCTTGGGAGGCAACTTGGGTGGTGCGAGTTCTAGATTAGTGGTGAGACACAGGATCCAGAGTGGAGAGAGAGCTTGGGGAGGGATTTATATAGCGAGGCACTAGTGCAACATGTACGTGGCCGCCTATGGGGACCCCGACTTATGAGTCGAGATCGCCGAAGGAACGTGCTGAGTAATCCTGGAGATCAATGCTCACCGAACACACAGATACTGACTATTAAGAGTCTTACATCCAAGCATACCGTTCGATACAACAAATGACCACCATGGTCAAGTCTCACATAGGTAGGGCCTATAAGGCCAATCACAGTGATACAACTACTAGCGTAAATCTTGGTAATAAATGGGAGCCCATGCCATCAGCCTTCACCAACATGCATTCTGACTCGGAAGCGTCCTAGTTCGTGTGTCCGTCTCCGGTGAAGAATTCTTCTCCGAACTCTGGTTCCTTCATGTCTGGTAAATAACATAACCAGTGGCAAGCCAGTGAGTACTTTGAATATACTCGCAAACAACCCATGATATGGATATGCAGTTGATACAATAATAAAATAATATGTAGTCTTTGCGGAAAGCAAGTTTTACTCGAAAATGAACATGGTCAAGTACTTGTATGGATATGCATCATAAGCTAGATGGTAATCTTAAGAACACGTCACAGATATCAACATATCTGTTGAGGGTTGAACACCACAGGTTCACCCTGTATGCCAAGTCACCGAACTTGTCATATCATCTTTCTTAGACAACACCTTTTTACCCCCCCCCCCCACCCACACATATGGTTTATGCGGAAACGACTAGACATAGTATAAGCAGCAGCGCCCAAGTATCCTTGACCGTGGACATGGCTATTCGAATAGTTTTACACTCTGCAGAGGTTGTACATTGTACCCACGAGATCCGGGAACTTCTGTGTCATCCACTACTCGCGGTATATATCATACCCGAGGTAAGTACCTGATCATTGCCTTTCCCCTGACGACACTAGACAAAGAGTCCACTCGATTGGTACCCAGCCCACATGATGTACATCTTACGACCATCGACTCTTCACGGTATCATCCATGTGGGGACCAACGTGTGCCAACAACACGTAAAAACGTCATAGTCGACCTACCTGGTACGACCCCGTCATGAGAGTGACCACATATCACTCCTACCACTAGTAATGTGGCATCTTTGCTAGCACCGACCAAAGTAATCAACAAAGCCCCGTCCCATAAAGGGTTATCGTGGTCGCACAGGTAAGGTTGGGATGGTCGACACATCATAAATCTAATCCCATTACCGAAACCACTCACACAAACATCCACGGTGCACCACTTCTTTCACAAGTGGTCACCTAACTCAACATCATCACCCTCGGGCATTAGTGGCACCCGACAGGGTTTTCGTAAAACCTTTGATATCAACTTTGTTTTACCATCGTCATGCACATGTTCTTTCTATGCGTAGCACTACAGTCTACTTTTCAATATATTATCAGCGTGACCCTCATAGATGGTAATGTTATGCTCAATGCAAGTACTCCGAAGGCGCCATCGGAAACACCATGTCGGGGTGGACCGATCATTCTTAACTATATGCATTAGAGTAGAGAAACCAATGTGTCATGCACAGAAGTATTTCTTAGACATGGTCAAAGGGCTCCTTGCCTTGATCATCTAGGTATCCGGGGTCTTCGGGTCCAAGTCCTTCGTCAAACGTGGAATATATCATCGTAATAATAGTAATAAATATAAGAAGCTCATTCAAAAATAGAGCACAAACTCACTTTAAAAATGTTATCCTATTCTGATAAATCTTTACTATAGTTTTAAAAATGTTTGTCTCTGGTTTTGATGCAAAAAGGTATTTTTAAAACCTAATTAACAGGGCCTAAAATATTTAAACTAGGCATTTCAATCAAAGCCGTGTATAAAAGTTATTACAAAAATTTGTGCAACAACACTAATAAATTCAACACATTTTTAGAAGAATTCTGGTGAAAAAATATTTAAATTTGATTAAATATTTACCTTTACAAAAATAAATTAGAATCAAAATAAAAAGAAAAGGAAAAGGGCTTAACCTTGGCCTAGCTTGGACAATGCCTGGGCCGGCCCAACTGGCCAACCAGCCAGTTAGCCAGCTAACAGCCCAGGTGCGCACGCGCGGTCAGGTTTAAACATGAAGTGCGGGCCCGTGCAGTCAGCGGCAGAGAGAGGAGAGAGGGGGAGAGACTGGCCACCGATAGGTGGGGCATGCCTGTCAGGGTCGTCTTCCTCCTATGGACAGAGGGCAAGGTAGGCACGCCGGCGGCGACTCTGACGCCCTCGAGGCCAGGTGACGGTAGGAACGACATCGTGGCATCGTCGCCTACCTGCTGGCGGTCGAATGAACGACGCGGAGGCCCAGGGTCACCGACGACGAGGTGGCCGTAATGGAGGTGATACGGGTGGTGGTGGAGTTGGGTGCTACAGGCAGGGAAATGCTCGGGGAAGAGGTGGGGAGGCTTGTTGAGCTCTCTACGGTGACGGAGGAGGTGAGAGGAGCGTGAGAGCTGGCCGTAGCCTGAGATCGACAGAGCTCCGAAGCGGAGGGGCCTCGGTTGATCTCAAGCACCGGAGCTCTCTCTGCTCGAATGGAGAGGCTAGGGCCTCGATTGAGGGTCTCGAGGAGTGGTGTGAGGTGCTAGAGTGAAGCGGGAAGGCCTATTTATAGGCCAGCAATGGTGCACCGAGCGGGGGAGTTCCGGTGGTTTCACCGCGGCTGCAGGAGAGGGAGAGAGGGCTCGGGGTCGATAACACGGTCTCCCGTACGTGGTTTGAGACCCAAGAGACTCAGCGAGAGAGAGAGGAGGCTCAGTGCGCGCGTGTTGCGGGGTCGCGTACTTCTGGCGAAATTTGGCGCACGCGGGCACGCGTCGCCCTGGTCAGCATAGAGGGGGAGTAGGGCCCCTCGGGCTGCCCTGAGTTAGGAGGTTTGTTGGAGACGCGGAGGGACACCAAGGGGAGGTGAGAACCGGACGGAGCTAGCCTCCTTTTCCTCGGGTGCGCACTATAGCATGCCTAGAGCGCAGATTTGGCATGCCATGGCATGCTGACACGCTCTGGAGTGCTTTGGCCCTATCTGGCATGTCCGCGGGTTGGCTTAGATGCCCCTTACCCGTTTGGTAGATGAGGGACTCATTGCTGGTCAAAGGAAGTGCTTGGAGAGAGGCTCTCAGCCTTGAATCACAGACTAAATTGGGTTTTTTGGCGTACCTGCTTGGAACTAGAGAGGGGCCACTCGTCTGTAGTTGAGGAGTGGTGCTGGCAGCCTGCACTAAGAGTTTAGTGGGAAGGGAGTGGGTTTAGAGGGTGTTAAGTGTTGTTTGACCATACTAGCAGAAAGTGTTTGATATATGTTTGGGGTAGTTCGCCTCCACCACTAATGCTGAAAGTTAATAGGCTTGGTTTTACGCAAAAGTAGGATGCTCCACCAAATTTGAGCTCCATTGGACAAGTGTGACAGTGCAAACTTGAAATCACCCCCAAATTGGCAGTTATGTCCCTTTAAAAGAGAATGTGGGTAAATCAATCCCCACAAATCCAATTTTTGGCAGGGTCTCCTCATTTGGGGTGTTGAGCACTCGTGCAAAGTTTCATGCCACATGGACAAACTTTTTTATGTAGAGTTGCTACAACTTGATTGTGGACTAGGAAGGTTTTAGGAATATTTGGTGAACTAATCCATCTTCGAATGTGGTGAAACTTGGCATGACCAACAAATATAGCTTGGGAAGCATGCTAGAATTTTTTTAGAATTTACTAAAAATATTTCCTTTGGATTTCAAAAGGTCAAAACAGACAGAATAGGTTTTCAAGGATTTGCTCAAATATTTTGAACATAAATAGGGGTTGAAAATCTTATGTATGGAAAATATATGTCCTCTAAGTATCTCCAATTTTTCTCAGATTTTTCTAAGGCAGAAAAATAATTTTCCATTCAGAAATATCATTTCTCGTCTCAAAAAAGGACATGTAAATAAAATAGAAAATATTTTATAAAATAATAATTTTATGATTTTGGAGATTTATAATATTGCTAAAATCAGAATACAATCTTTGGGTGAACGCACTCCCTTGGGATCAGGGTCTTGTAGTGCAAACCCAAATCAAGGTTTTGAAATTGACAAAAATGAGAGAAGGATCTTTTTGGAAAAATCATGTTATAAAAATATTGTTTTTGGATCCACTACACCTAGCTAAGAAAATCTACTCCCCCAAATGCACAACTTGGTGTAGCATCTTTATTAGGGGAGTAGATCACTCATGCGAAGTTTGAGAGAAATTGGAGAAACTTGGCAATGTAGAGTTATTCAAATTTGATCCAGGACACACACGGTTTTAGAATATTCTAGTGGACCAAATCAACTTGGATTGAGATGAAACTTGGAAAGATCACCACATATACCTTGTGAGACTTGCTACAATTTTGCTAGAATTATTTGAGAATATTTCCTATGGAAACATTTCAAATGCTTGAAATAGGGAGAAAGGGTTTTGAGGGGTTTTCTCCAATATTTTGAACATGAGCATGTGTTTAAATTCTTATATATGCAAAATATATGTCTACTAAGTTCCCCTAAATTTTGTCAAATATTTTGAAAGCATAAAATAATTTTCCCAACAATAGAGCATTTATGGCCTTAGGAAAAGATGTTTAATTAAAATAGGAGAAGAACTTTTAAAGTAATGATTTTGTGATTTTGGGAAGTATTTTTGATAATAGGATCCAAATAAAATCTTTGCGGCAATCCATCAATCCTAATTTGAGGACTTATAATACAAGCCTCGATTTAGGGAGTTTCGGAAACTTATATTAAAGAAAAGCTTGTTGGTAAAAATAGTATTCAATTAAAATAGCTTTAGGTCCTTTACACATGGTATGGTCATTCATCAAGGATTTGGAGCAATAAAGTGAGTATTGAGAGAAGGGGAATTTTTGTGAATAAAATCCCAAATAGGCAAACAAGCATATAGCAATCAATCAAATCATCATATACACATAAAAACTTTTAAATGGTTCCAAATTTTCTAGAAACATATTTTGGCAAAGTGAAACAAGCACAGGGAGTGACACCTTTGCCGCCTTAGTTACTTGTGTACTGGTGCTATGTTCCATATTGAGTGCTCCTAACATGCTTGGGGTTGTTATGGGGACCCCCTTGATTATTGTTTTGGCATAAAACTCTTGTGGCAAGGCCCTAATTTGGTATTACATTTGCCTAATAACTAATAAACCTGCATAGGGAATAATTAACCCGTGGATAATTAATCAACAACACGGGCCAGTGCTCCTGATGAGTGTTGGTCCAAAACAAAAGCATTGTTCGGGGCCAACCCGGGGAGACTTGGGAGATTTTTATCATGACACTGTACACGTAGCTCATCCAGCATGTACTGAGAACAAGATACGCGACTCTTATCGGGATTGTCGACACGTCGGGAGGCCTTGCTGGATTTGTTTTACCTTTTACGAAATATCTTGTGCACCGGAATTCCGAGGATACTTTGGGCTATCTCGAGGTTAAGGTCTTCCATCGGGATTCCGAGGAGACTACGGGTTTTCCGTGGTTCAGGTTTTCCACGCAGCTTGTGGCTAGTTTGTGATGGATGAGTTGGAGCACCCCTGCAGGGTTAAATCTTTTGGAAAGCTGTGCCCGCGGTTATGTCACAACTTGTGTCGATGTACTAAGAAATGGGGTCCTTAGCACCAGACTAAGGCACGGGCAACCGCGGCCCTCAGGCCGATAACTCCTTTTCGACCTCACACCAACCCCCAAAGAGAGCCAAAGCCAAGAATGTAGCGAGGCGGCAAGACTCTCACCAGTCAATAAAGCCGCCCACAAGCAACGCCTGACAAGACTCTAGCCCGCTAAGCCACCGCTCCACCTCATCACAGGGGCTACATCAGCTGAGGTGTCGAGCGGGCAGGCGGACAAGTAGGGCTGGCACAGGCACGTGGCCATAATGATAGTCATGGTGCACCTTTAATGGCACCCGTCATGCAGCATGGCAGAAGAATAGGACGTAGTTGGGTGGATGACACGGAAGGAGAGTTAATCCTTGACGGGGAACATTGGTAGCGCACCACCTCACTGCGCATTCAATGTGCCTGGCCTAGTCCGTCAGAGTTTTGTATTTACCACTACCTATCTCGATGAGCAGTCTCTATAGAGGCATTACGCACTGTATACCCAGGAAAACGCCAGTATAGCCATTGTGGTAACCCCTTGAACTATAAAAGAAGGCCCAGGGCTACGTTTTAGGGGGGCACCCTATTCAATTGCACGCATAGTTGCACCTGTCAAGCATTCTAGTCGGGTTGTTGCGCTCCTGTACTTGAACTCGGAAAATCAACCAAACATAGACATAATGTATTGTCTTATGCCCACAAGCGGCCCGAACCTGTGTAGATCCCACGCGCAATCTGATCTTTGATGCTCTTTGTGCATTTGGCGCCCCTGCAGAGCCGTAAAGGGGCCCATTAGGTCCCATAAATCGTTGTGGATCTCTCGCCCTGACATCTTTGGCACGCCAGGTAGAGGGCATTCTAGTGTGCGAAACTTCACCGATGTTTCTACGTCCCCTTATCCACGCCCATGGCACCAAAGAGGGCCGAGGGTGGTGTAAAGTCCAATATGCAACACTATTTGTATTTGGGGGAGAGGCATTAATATGGATAGAGACACATATCGGTGTTTCGCAAGTATAGAAGTCATTGTAGATACATTTAAAGAGGAGGTGAGTATACGAGTTATCTTACACTCACCACATCCTAAATTACAAGTCGTACAAAAATTTATTCAAACATTCAGAAGATATGGTCTGACTACAGACGAAATCATACGATAAAATGCAATGAAATCTATCTTGCTATCCCAGGAGACGAGTAAGGACCCTATACTCATCTGGGTACGTCATGTACATGCACCTGCTCTCCTCATCGTACTCCCACTCGAGCTGTGAAGCGTTAATTGCCTCCGGATGTGTGGTACCTGAACCTGTGGTGTTGTAGTAATGTGTGAGCCATGGAGACTCGGCGATCTCGTGACCAAGATATCGGGACTAATTAAGTCAATGGGCGAGGTATGGTAATGTGGTGAGTTGCAGCGCAC
Source organism: Hordeum vulgare subsp. vulgare (assembly GCF_904849725.1). Taxonomy (NCBI): domain Eukaryota; kingdom Viridiplantae; phylum Streptophyta; class Magnoliopsida; order Poales; family Poaceae; genus Hordeum; species Hordeum vulgare. The sequence goes on along the minus strand of NC_058519.1, from coordinate 282,433,361 downwards.
TAAGCATTTATTAGGTGGCTAGTTTACAAGTACATAATTAAAAATCTTGTGGTCTACGCATGAACGGACGTGATCTAGCAATAATCAAGAAGTGATCCGGAACACCTACTTAAGTCAAACATAACAACATCGTGTCCTCTCTTGGAGTAGAACACATGGGCTGAGATAATCACGGTTACGCACAGAGTTCGCATGTTTTAATTGAGTTTACTTCAAGTTCTCTACAACCGGATGTGAAAAAAATTATGAAGTTGCCACATAACCGCGACACGACTTTCCGAGAAATTTAACCCTGCAGGGGTGCTCCAACTGGTCCAACACAAATTACCACAAGCTACATAGGAAACCTTGACCACGAAAAACCCGTGATCTCCTCGGATTCCCGTTGGTAAACCTCCACCTTGAGATAGCCGAAATTATCCTCGGAATCCCGATGCACAAGATATATCAAGAAGGGTAAATAGATCGAGAAAGACCGCCTGACGTGGTGATGACCCCGACAAGAGCCGCGTATCTTGTTCTCCGGAAACCTTGGATAAGCTACGCGTATGGAGGCCTGATAGAAATCACCCAATTTGCTCTAGTTTGGCCCCACACAGTGCTCTGGGTTGGACCAACACTCATGAGCAGCACTGGCCCGGGGGTTGATTAATTATACTCGGGGTATCTATTCCATATGAATTTTAATTAGTAAGTTGTTTGGAAAACGGAACATCAAAGTTGGGTCTTGCCACATGAGTTTTCACCGAAATAATTTATCAAGGGGTCCCCATAACACCCCAAGAGTGTTAGGAGTGCTTGATATGGAACATAACACCAGCAACTGGAAACTTGGGCGGCAAAAGTGGAAAAACAACGAGCAAATGTCCAATCCTTCATCCTTTTACCAAGTATATAGGTGGATTAAATTAAATAGCAATAATAAGATGATATTCCAAATATCCCTTTCAACACATGGATCAACCTGCACCTGTAACTAGCAATGCAATAAGAAGGGTTGAACAAGCGCTAACTTAGCCTATCAATGTTTGCTAGTATATGGAGGGTGTAGTGCCCAAGATGCGATCCTATCATTATTTTGGCACGACGGCCTCAACAGGGATGGAAGCACATCTCATCGTTTTGCAGAATGGATATCGTTACAAGTACATACACTGCACGGATGAGTATATGGAATTGGCTTATACTCGCCACAAGCTACATAAAAATCACTTCAATTAAATCACCATGTAGAAGAGCAGGGTCCGACTATGGAAGAAAACAAATTATAAAAGAACGAAGTCCATCCTTACTATCCAAGGCTGCCGGCCTAGAACCCATCCTAGATCGAAGAAGAAGAAGAAGAAACTCCAAATAGAACAATCATCGCGCTCACCTAAAATCATCGCATTACCTGAACCAGCAACTGGAGTTGGAGTTATCTGTGAGCCACAGGGACTCAGCAATCTCATTTCCAAAGGTATCAAGACTAGCAAAGCTTAATGGGTGAGGTATGGTTAAGTGGTGAGGGTGCAACCAACGACTAAGTATTTATTTGAGGTGGCTAACTTACAAGTACAAGAAAAAAGATGGGGATGATCTATGCAATGCGTACATGAACTACTGATGATCAAACGAATGGTCATGAAGACCTACTTACGACAGACATAACCCCACCGTGTCCTCTTCCGGATACAAAATTCATGTGAAGAGACAGTCACGATTACACACACAGTTGGCATAATTTAATTAAGCTTACTTCAAGTTAAATAAAACTGGATGTTAAACAAAGTTTCCAAGTTTGCCACATAACCGCGAGCATGGCTTTCCGAAAGATTTAACCCTGCAGGGGTACTCCAACTAGTCCATCACAAATTACCACAAGCCGCATAGAAAGCCTTGATACGTCCATTTTGCATCATAATTTCATGTTGATATTTATCGCTTTATGGACTGTTATTATAATTTGTGGTACCATACTTATGCCTTTTCTCTCTTATTTTGCAAGGTTTATTTCAAGGGGGAGAATACCGGCAGCTGGAATTCTGGACTGGAAAAGGAGCAAGTCTGAGTCCTCTATTCTGCGCAACTCCAAATGCCCTGAAAATCAATGTGTAATTTTTGGGAATATATAAAAATACTAGGCGAAAGAAGTGCCAGAGGGGAGCTGCCAGGGGCCCAGAAGCCTGGTAGCCGCGGCCTGCCCCCCTGGCCGCGGCTACATGGCTTGTGGGCACCCTGGTGGCCCGCTGGCCCCCTCTTCTGCTATATGAAGGGTTTCGTCCAGAAAAAAATCAGGGCGTAGCTTTTTTGAGGAGGCGTCGCCGCCACGAGGCGGAACTTGAGCAGAACCAATCTAGAGCTCCAGCAAGACGATCCTGTCGGGGAAACTTCCCTCCTGGAGGGGGAAATCGTCACCATCGTCATCACCAACACTCCTCTCATCGGAGGGGACTCATCTCCATCAACATCTTCATCAGCACCATCTCATCCCCAAACCCTAGTTCATCACTTGTAACCAATCTCCGTCTCGCGACTCCGATTGGTACTTGTAAGGTTGCTAGTAGTGTTGATTACTCTTTGTAGTTGATGCTAGTTGGATTACTTGGTGGAAGAGTTTATGTTCAGATCCTTGATGCTACTCATTACCTCTCTGGTCATGAATATGATTATGCTTTGTGAGTAGTTACTTTTGTTCCTGAGGACATGGGATAAGTTATGCTAATAGTAGTCATGTGATTTTGGTATTCGTTCGGTAATTTGATATGTTTTATGTTGTTTTTCCTCTAGTGGTGTTATGTGAACGTCGACTACATAGCACTTCACCATTATTTGGTCCTAGAGGAAGGTATTGGGGAGTAGTAAGTTGATTATGGGTTGCTAGAGTGACAGAAGCTTAAACCCAGTCTATGTGTTGCTTCGTAAGGGGCTGATTTGGATCCACTAGTTTAATGCTATGGTTAGACTTTGTCTTAATTCTTCTTTCGTAGTTGCGGATGCTTGCGAGAGGGGTTAATCATAAGTGGGATGCTTGTCCAAGTAAGGGCAGTACCCAAGCGCCGGTCCACCCACATGTCAAACTATCAAAGTAACGAACGCGAATCATATGAACATGATGAAAACTAGCATGACAGAAATTCCCGTGTGTCCTCGGGAGCGTTTTTCCTCCTATAAGACTTTGTTCAGGCTTGTCCCTTGCTACAAAAGGGATTGGGTCACTTTAATGCACCGTTGCTATTACTTGTTACTTGCTACTTTTCACCTGCTACGTTGCACCTCACTACACCATCACTTGTTACCGCTACTTTCAGTGCTTGCAGTTATTACCTTGCTGAAAACCGTTTATCAAAGCCTTCTGCTCCTCGTTTGGTTCGACACTCTTACTTATCGAAAGGACTACCATTGATCCCCTATACTTGTGGGTCATCAAGACTCTTTTCTGGCGCCGTTGCCGGGGAGTGAAGCGCCTTTGTCTTATATACTGTGCTGAAATTTATTGTCACTTGTCACTATGGAAACTGTTCCTTTGAGGAATTTGTTTGGGGTATCTTCACCACGAACGGAAGCACGAGGAGTTGCTCCGCAACCTAAGGTACCTACTGAAAATATCTTTTATGAAACTCCTTCGGGTATGCTTGAGAAACTGCTCGCTAATCCTTTTACAGGAGATGGATCATCACATCCAGACTTGCATCTAATCTATGTAGATGAAGTTTGTGGTTTATTTAAGCTTGCAGGTTTGCCCGAGGATGAGGTAAAGAAGAAAGTCTTTCCTTTATCTTTGAAGGATAAGGCATTGACATGGTATAGGCTATGTGATGATACTAGATCATGGGACTACAATCGGTTGAGATTGGAATTTCGTCAAAAGTTTTATCCTATGCATTTAGTACATCGTGATCAGAATTATATTTATAACTTTTGCCCTCGTGACAGGGAAAGCATAGCTCAAGCTTGGGGGAGGCTTAAATCAATGCTATATTCATGCCCCAATCATGAGCTCTCGAGAGAAATTATCACTCAAAACTTTTATGCTCGGCTTTCTCATGAAGATCATACCATGCTTGACACTTCTTGTACCGGTTCTTTTATGAAGAAGGATATTGACCACAAGTGGAATTTATTGGAAAGAATCAAACATAACTCTGAAGATTGGGAGCTTGAAGAAGGTAAGGAGTCAGGTATGAATTTCCAGTTTGATTGCGTTAAATCTTTTTTTGAAACAAACACTTCTAGAGATTTTAGCGCTAAGTATGGACTTGACTCTGAGATAGTAGCTTCTCAATGTGAATCTTTTGCTGCTCATATTGATCTTCCCAAAGAGAAGTGGTTTAAGTATCATCCTCCTGGAGAAGTCAACATAGTTAAACCCAATCTAGTTGAAGAGAAAGTCATTGCCTTTAATGATCCTATTGTTCCTTGTGCCTACACTCAGAAACCACCTTACCTTGCTAGGAAAAAGGATTATTCTAAAGCTCCGACTGTGATACGTAGGGGTTACATTAGACCACTTGCACCCCCTGAGGAAATTAGAGTTGAACCTAGTGTTGCTATTATCAAAGATCTCTTAGCCGAAGACATAGACGGGCATGTTATCAAATTCTCTGAGGACTCCGCTAGAATTGCTAAACCTCACGCGAAAGACAAATACGGACCTGTAGTTGGCATGCCCGTTGTTTCTGTCAAGATAGGAGATCACTGTTATCATGGTTTATGTGATATGGGTGCTAGTGTTAGTGCAATACCCCGGTCCCTATATGATGAAATCAAAGATGAGATTGCACCTCCTGAGTTAGAACCCATTGATGTCACTATTACGCTAGCTAATAGAGACACTATCTGCCCTGTGGGAATTGTGAGAGACGTAGAAGTCATGTGTGGTAAGACGAAGTATCCTACTGATTTCCTCGTCCTTGCTACTACACAAGATAGCTTTTGTCCCATCATATTTGGTAGACCCTTTCTCAACACTGTCAATGCTCATATTGATTGCATTAAACAGACTGTCACTGTTGGTTTCGAGGGTGTGTCTCTCCAGGTTTGGAAGACAACCCCATGAAAAAAGAGTCGTCTGGTAGGGATGAAATCATTGCTCTTGCCTCTATTGCCGTACCTCCTACGGATCCTTTAGAGCAATATCTTCTTGAGCATGAAAATTATATGCATATGGATGAAAGAGATGAGATAGATAAAATTGTTTTAGAACAATATGCTATTCTTAAGAATAATCTGCCTGTTGAACTACTTGGGGATCCTCCCCCACCAACGGGCGATCCTGTGTTCAAGCTAAAACAGTTACCAGATACACTTAAGTATGCCTATCTTGATGAGAAGGAGATATATCCTATTATTATTAGTGCTCACCTCTCGAATCACGAAAAGAAGAAGTTATTAAAAACTTTGAGGAAGCACCGTGCTGCTATTGGATATACTCTTGATGATCTTAAGGGTATTAGTCCCACTCTATGTCAACACAAGATTAAAACCAATCCTGATTCTAAGCCAGTTGTTGATCATCAACGAAGATTAAATCCTAGGATGAAAGAGGTCGTGAGAAAAGAAATATTAAAGCTTCCGGAAGCAGGAATCATTTATCCTGTTGCTCATAGCGATTGGGTAAGTCCAGTGCATTGCGTACCCAAGAAGGGAGGTATCACTGTCGTTCCTAATGATAAGAATGAACTAATCCAACAGAGGATTATTACTGGCTATAGGATGGTGATAGACTTCCGGAAACTGAACAAGGCAACCAGGAAAGACCATTATCCTTTGCCGTTTATCGACCAAATGCTAGAAATGCTATCTACACACACACACACACTTCTGCTTTCTAGATGGTTATTCAGGTTTGTCGCAATTACCTGTTGCACAATCTGATCAGGAGAAAACCACTTTCACCTGCCCCTTCGGTACCTTTGCTTATAGACGTATGCCTTTTGGCTTATGCAATGCACCTACCACCTTTCAAAGATGTATGATGGCTATATTCTCTGACTTTTGTGAAAAGATTGTTGAGGTTTTCATGGATGATTTCTCCGTTTACGGTTCTTCCTTTGAAGATTGCCTCAGCAACCTTGATCGAGTTTTACAAAGATGCAAAGATACCAACCTCGTCTTGAACTGGGAGAAGTGCCACTTCATGGTTAATGAAGGCATCGTCTTAGGACACAAAATCTCTGAGAAAGGCATTGAAGTTGATAAGGCTAAGGTTGATGCAATTGAGAAAATGCCTTGCCCCACAGATATTAGAGGTGTACGAAGTTTCCTAGGTCATGCTGGTTTCTATAGAAGGTTCACTAAAGACTTCTCTAAGATTTCTAGGCCTCTTACCAACCTCTTGCAGAAGGATGTTCCTTTTGTTTTTGATGAGGATTGTGAGGAAGCTTTTGGAATACTTAAGAAGGCCTTGATAACCGCACCTATTGTTCAACCACCTGATTGGAACTTGCCCTTTGAAATCATGTGCGACGCTGGTGATTATGTTGTTGGTGTTGTTCTAGGACAAAGAGTTGACAAGAAGTTGACTGTCATTCACTACGCTAGTAAAACTCTAGACAGTGCCCAAAGAAACTATGCCACTACGGAGAAGGAATTTTTAGCAGTCGTGTTTGCATGTGAAAAGTTCAGACCTTATATAGTTGACTCCAAAGTCATTATTCATTCTGATCATGCTGCTATGAAGTACCATATGGAGAAGAAGGACGCTAAGCCTAGGCTAATCAGATGGGTTCTCCTGCTACAGGAATTTGATTTGCACGTTGTTGACCGAAAGGGTGCTGATAACCGTGTAGCAGATAACTTGTCCAGGCTAGAGAATGTCCTTGATGACCCACGACCTATTGATGACAGCTTTACCGATGAGCAATTGAATGTCATCCGCACTTCACATAGTGCATCGTGGTATGCTGATTACGCAAACTATATCGTAGCCAAATACATACCACCCAGTTTCACCTACCAGCAAAAGAAGAAATTCTTCTTTGATTTGAGACACTACTTTTGGGATGATCCTCACCTTTATAAGGAAGGAGTAGATGGTGTTATTAGACGTTGTGTGTCTGGACATGAATAGGGACAGATCCTGCAGAAGTGTCATTCCGAAGCCTACGGAGGACACCATGCTGGAGATAGAACTGCTCATAAGGTATTGCAATCAGGTTTCTATTGGCCCACTCTCTTCAAGGATGCCCGTAAGTTTGTCTTGTCTTGTGACGAATGCCAAAGAATAGGGAACATCAGTCAACGTCAGGAAATGCCTACGAACTATTCACTTGTCATTGAACCATTTGATGTCTGGGGCTTTGATTATATGGGACCCTTCCTGAGTTCCAATGGGTATACTCACATCTTAGTTGCTGTTGATTACGTCACTAAGTGGGTAGAAGCTATCCCCACTAGAAATGTTGGTCACCACACCTCTATTAAGATGCTTAAAGAAGTCATTTTCCCAAGATTTGGAGTCCCTAGATATCTGATGACTGATGGCGGTTCACACTTCATTCATGGTGTTTTCCGCAAGATGCTCACTAAATATGATGTCAACCATAGAGTTGCATCTCCTTATCATCCTCAGTCTAGTGGTCAAGTGGAGTTGAGTAATAGGGATATCAAATTGATCTTACAAAAGACTGTCAATAGACCTCGAAAGAATTGGTCTAGCAAACTTGACGATGCACTATGGGCTTATAGGACTGCTTATAAGAATCCCATGGGCATGTCGCAGTATAAAATGGTTTACGGTAAGGCATGTCATTTACCTCTTGAGCTAGAACACAAAGCTTATTGGGCAATCAAAGAGCTCAACTTCGATTTCAAACTTGCCGGTGAGAAGCGGTTGTTTGATATCAGCTCATTAGATGAATGGAGGACCCAGGCATATGAGAATGCCAAGTTGTTCAAGGAAAAGGTTAAGAGATGGCACGATAAAAGAATACAAAAACGTGAGTTCAATGTAGGTGATTATGTCCTGCTATACAATTCTCGCTTAAGATTCTTCACAGGCAAGCTTCTCTCTAAATGGGAAGGTCCCTACGTTGTCGAGGAAGTATATCGTTCCGGTGCCATCAAAATCAACAACACGGAAGGTAATTTTTCGAGAGTGGTAAATGGGCAAAGAATCAAGCATTATATCTCTGGTACTCCCATAAATGTTGAGAGCAATATCATCAATATCATAACTCTAGAGGAGTATATAAGAGATGTTTATCAACCTGTTTCAGACTCTGAAAACGAAGAGGTATGTGTTTCGGTAAGTAATTGGACTCCAAAACTTTTCCAGTAGGAAATTTTCTCCGTTTTAGAATTGATGGAAAAATAGAAAAATAAAAAGCAGTCCGGAGAGCGCACGAGGCGGCCACAAGCTTGGTAGCCGCGGCCTCCCCCCTGGCCGCGGCTACAGGGCTTGTGGGCACCTCGGGTGCCTCCCAGACTCCATTTTCTTGCGGAGCACTCCTTGTGGTCCAGAAAAAATCAGTATATATATGCCCGAGGGTTTTGATCTCCGTATCGCGCAGTTTTCCTCTGTATTCGTTTCGAGCCTGTTGTCTGCCGCAGATTTAGAGCAAAGATGTCTCAGGAATCTGTTGGGGAGAATAATATCCCTCAAGTTCATGAAGAAGTAGATGTTGATCTGAAAAGAGTAGAAGTCACGGAAGCCAGGGACAAAGCTAAGGAGAAAACTCAAGCTAGGGAGGAAGTTCAACCTATGTTCAACATTGAAGACGTTGAAGGAGTGGATTTTCTCCAACCCTTCCTCCACATGCTGTCTCCATCCTTGATTGAACTCTTGAGGTTTTGTGAAACAACTCGTGCTCGCAATATTTCCCTTTCTCGTGAAGTTGTTTTGCTGGAGAATCTTGTCGTAGATCTCCAAGGTATAAATCAAAGATTGATAACTCTTTTGGAATCAAAGGCAAAGACTCCACCACCATCACCACCAAAGGAAGACAACTAAGCATTGTTATGGGCAACTTCATTGGCTTGTGCCAAGCTTGGGGGAGTTGCCCTGGTATCGTATCACCTTTATATCTTCTGCTTTTACCTTTGTTTTAGTTCTTTCTTTTTCAGTTTTTACTTTCTTCTCTTAGTGGGTTGAGTCTTTTGTGTTTAGTTTGAGTCTTTTGCCTTGTGTCTCACCCAATGTATTCGAGCTTACGAGCTATATAATAAAGAGTATCTTAGTCAAGTGCTTTGTTTTGTGCCGTGATCAAAAGTACGAAAAGAACGATAGCATGAAAGATCATGAGATGATCTTATGGAAATTGATAGCTTCACATATAACAAGTATGATGATTGAAACTTGTTGAGAATAGACCAACATAGACCCTAGTCATTGTTGCAATTAATAAGAAGTAATAAGGAAAGAGATGTTCACATATAAATATATCATCTTAGACACTTTCTATAATTGTGAGCACTCACCAAACTATTACATGCTTAGAAGTAGATGTTGGACAAGGAAGACAACATAATAAATTGTGTTTGCTCGGTTCCAAACAATGTTATATGTCTAGAGATCCCTTACGATTGCTTCCACCTCTTATTAGCCAAAACTTCCGTACTAAGTAGAAATACTACTTGTGCATCCATAAACCTTCAACCCAGTTTTGCCATGAGAGTCCACCATACCTACCTATGGATTGCGTAAGATCCTTCAAGTAAGTTTTCATCGGTGCAAGCAATAAAAAGTTGCTATCTAAAGTATGTATGATTTATTAGTGTGTGGAAAATAAGCTTTGTACGAACCTTTGATGAGAAAGACATAAAAGCGACAGACTGCATAATAAAGTTCTTTATCACAGGGGGCAATATAAAGTGACGTTCCTTTACACTAAGAGGTCGTATATCCAAACCATAAAAGCGCATGACAACCTCTGCTTCCCTCTGCGAAGGGCCTATCTTGTACCTTTACTTTTGTCCTTGTGAAAGTCATGGTGATCAACACCAATTCCCTATTCCGTCTTCATTTTGGTGAACGTCATATGCTAGGGAAAGATCTATATTCTTATATCAATTTGGAGATGAGTACTTATGCTTTATTATTGTTGACTTTACCCTTGAGGTAAATGGTTGGGAGGCAAAATTATAAGCCCCTATCTTTCTCTGTGTCCAACTGAAACTTTGATACCATGAGTACCACGTGAGTTGTAACAATTGTGAAAACAAAAGAGATGATTGAGTATGTGGATTTGCTTTACAAGCTCTTATTTGACTCTTTCTGATGTTATGATAAATTGCAATTGCTTCAATGACTATGGACTGCTGTTGGCTACTTCTCGGTAAGGTTTTTGTTTCATACTTTGCTTTGTGAAGGAATTGTTACTTTCCCATAAGAATCTTTATGTTGTATTGTTGTTCTATGTGTGATCATGATGCCTTCATGTCCGTATTATGTTTTATCGACACCTTCATCCATAAACATGTGGACATGTTTATGGATCTTGGTTTTCGCTTGAGGACAAGCGAGGTCTAAGCTTGGGGGAGTTGATACGTCCATTTTGCATCATGCTTTTATGTTTATATTTATCACTTTATGGACTGTTATTATACTTTGTGGTACCACACTTATGCATTTTCTCTCTTATTTTGCAAGGTTTATTTGAAGAGGGAGAATACGGGCAGCTGGGATTCTGGACTGGAAAAGGAGCAAGTCTGAGTCCTCTATTTTGCGCAACTCCAAATGCCCTGAAAATCGATGTGGAATTTATTGGGAATATATAAAAAATACTGGGTGGAAGAAGTGCCAGAGGGGAGCTGTCACGGGCCCACAAGCCTGGTAGCCGCGGCCTGCCCCCCTGGCCGCGGCTACAGGGCTTGTGCGCACCCTGGTGGCCCACTGGACCCCTCTTCTGCTATATGAAGGGTTTCGTCCGTAAAAAAATCAGGGCAGAGCTTTTTCGAGGAGGCGTCACCGCCACGAGGCGGAACTTGAGCAGAACCAATCTAGAGCTCCGGCAGGACGATCCTGTCGGGGAAACTTCCCTCCCGGAGGGGAAATCATCGTCATCGTCATCACCAGCACTCCTTTCATCGAAGGGGACTCGTCTCCATCAACATCTTCATCAGTACCATCTCATCCCCAACCCTAGTTCATCACTTATAACCAATCTCCGTCTCCCGACTCTGATTGGTACTTGTAAGGTTGCTAGTAGTGTTGATTACTCTTTGTAGTTGATGCTAGTTGGATTACTTGGTGGAAGAGTTTATGTTTAGATCCTTAATACTACTCATTACCTCTCTGGTCATGAATATGATTATGCTTTGTGAGTAGTTACTTTTGTTCCTGAGGACATGGGATAAGTCATGCTAATAGTAGTCATGTGAATTTGGTATTCGTTCGGTAATTTGATATGTTGTATGTTGTTTTTCCTCTAGTGGTGTTATGTGAACATCGACTACATAACACTTCACCATTATTTGGGCCTAGAGGAAGGCATTGGGGAGTAGTAAGTAGATGATGGGTTGCTAGAGAGAAGCTTAAACCCAGTCTATGCGTTGCTTCGTAAGGGGCTGATTTGGATCCACTAGTTTAATGCTATGGTTAGACTTTGTCTTAATTCTTCTTTCGTAGTTGCGGATGCTTGCGAGAGTGGTTAATCATAAGTGGGATGCTTGTCCAAGTAAGGGCAGTACCCAAGCGCCGGTCCACCCACATGTCAAACTATCAAAGTAACGAACGCGAATCATATGAACATGATGAAAACTAGCATCACAGAAGTTCCCATGTGTCCTCGGGAGCGTTTTTCCTCCTATAAGACTTTGTTCAGGCTTGTCACTTGCTACAAAAGGGATTGGGCCACTTTGCTGCACCGTTGCTATTACTTGTTACTTGTTACTTTTCACCTGCTACGTTTCACCTCACTACACCATCACTTGTTACCGGTACTTTCCGTGCTTGCAGTTATTACCTTGTTGAAAACCGTTTATCAGAGCCTTCTGCTACTTGTTGGGTTCGACACTCTTACTTATCGAGAGGACTACGATTGATCCCCTATACTTGTGGGTCATCAAGCCTCGATCACGAATCTCTTGATCTCCTCTCTTGATCTCCTCAGATTCCTTAGTGGAAAACCTCAATTCTGAGATAGCCCAAAGCATCATCAGAATCCCGATGAACAAGATATCTCGTAAAAGGTAAAACTAATCCAGCATGGCCACCCGACCTGTCGATGAACCCGATAGGAGCCACTATCTCGTTCTTAGGAAATGACGGAGAAGCACGCGTATGGTGGCCTGATAGAAATCACCCAAGTTGCCCTAGGTTGGCATCGCATAGTGCTCTGTTTTTGACCAACACTCATGAGGAGCAGTGGCCCAGGGGTTGATTAAGTATCCTTGGGTTAATTACTCCCTATGCGGTTCATTAGTTATTAAGCAAATAGTACCAAAGTTGGGCCATACGAGACAAGCTTTAACTAAGAATAATTATCAAAGGAGTCTCCATAACAACCTCGATCGTGTTAGGAGCGCTCAGTTATGGAATATAACACCGGTAGCCGAAACTAAGGCGGCAAAGGTGGAATCAAACACCAGGCTGGAAAGGCCGAGCGTTCCACATTTTACTAAGTACATAGGTGCATTAATTTAAATAGCATTAATATGGTGATATAACAAGGAACCCATGTTACCACATGGAAGCAACTGCACCTACAACTAGCAACACTATCCAATGGTTAAGCAAGCGATAACAGAGCCAATCATTCATTTGCTAGGTTGTAGAAAGGTTGAAGGTTTTCATGGCAATGTTGGGAGGCATATTAAATGGGTGGTAGGCATCGAGACATAGCGATAGAAACGAAACAACTAGCATGGCAATGATAGTAATGGTGTCTAGGGAAATGATCATCTTGCGTGTGATCTATCTTGGAAGAAGAACGAAACCGCGAAGCACACGAACCAACGTAGTTGAACGGATCCTCACACTCTGAAATGGATCAGAACTCTATCCAGAAGAAGCAAACCGTAAACAAGAATCAACACACGATATTCACCACGACACATGCACGATGTGATGCACAACCTAATATGATGCATGTCCATTTCAATTATGCAAGGCTTGGCATGGCAATTCACCACAATCAAATACTACACATTAAGTGAATCTCAATATACAACGAGTTGAATATTGACGAAACTCCACATATGAATTATTTAGTTCACTCCCGTTTAGGTACACCGCAATATTAAATGTTTTTTAAACATGACAAAAGGTGAAGCATGTGATTCTACACGTCATACTAACGGGTTAACACCTAAGAACATTGAACGGAGCTACGGTCAAAAGATACATGCAACAGAGGATATTATGCCATGAATGCAACATCATGCAATTTTATGAAAACACTGGCAAGAAGGATATGAAGCTTGTGTCGCCATGGCAAACGAAAGGGAACCATGACGGCAAAACAGAAACGATGCCATGGCAACGTTTCGGTCCCGATACTCGATGAGATATCGATGCCAACAAATTGGGAGCGTGTGCGTGTCATGCCAAAAAAATGATGGGGTGATCCCCGTTACCTGGTTCCCATGTGTTGGGGTCACGGCAAAAGAGTGACAACGTGCAACTAGCATGGCATCTACGAAACGGACAACATCGTCTCTCATACAACAATGCATTCATCCACGGGTTATCGTCTCGGCGATATACCTTTCAAGCATGCCTCTTGGAGCGGATCGAGTCGTAGCGGTGTAGTTGTACATGGGTCGTTGTGGAATTCGTGAAAGTAGTGGTTCCCACGACGGTAATTGAATTAGTGGTACATGGATCTTCAACAACGGTAGTCGTACACGCTCCGTTGATGTTCGGGATCGTCAGGACATCGTGGAAGTAGTGGTTCCTGCGACGGTAGTTGTTCTTGTGTCGAAGCGTCGGCCTTGACGAATCCAAAGGGATACACAACACTCCACGACGATGGATCCAAATGATGAACCGACCAGCTGCATCTCAAGGACGAGGGGTTCGTGGAAAAAGCATGCGTGCACGTTCCTGGAGGCAGGGGGCTGCTAGGGGGGCTAACCCTTGCCTGAATCGGTCGTTGGTGGAGCTGGGAAAGCAGGCCGGCTGGGGGCTCTCGTGGTCCACACGGCAAAGGTGTCGGGCCTCGGCTCGGTCAACGTGGAGGGGCTCGCGAACAGGAACGCGTCCTCCTCGATAGGAAACAAAGCAGGGGAAAGAAGGAACTATGGCGGCGGTGAACTCCATGGGGCGGCGCGAACGCAGAGATCTCGGGCGGTGGCTCGACGGCCAGTGGGACGGCTGGGAGGAGCGGTGGCGCGGGCAACGGTCCGGCACGACGACTAGGAAAGTCGAGGCGCGGCGCATGGATGGTGATCGATGCGGTGCGCGCGCAGGAGGTCGAGGATGGCAGGGCCGGACAATGCAGTGGCGGAGGGGTCGAGTGCGGCAGCGAGCTCGGCTCGGAGCTGCGGGCGGCGGCTCTCTACAACGAGGCGGTGGGGCGAGCTCCGGCATGGGTCCGCGGCGGCTGGAGCGTTGTGGGGCGAGGCGTGGCAACAGTTCTAGCTGGCGGCGGAGGGACTCCATGGCCGGAGGACAAGGTCGAGCAGCGACAATGACGCGAGGCAAGGGTGGCACAGGCTCGGGCGCGAGGCGTGGCAGGAGAAGGCACATGGCTGCGAACTTGCGAGGGACTCGCCGGAGTGGGGATGCAGCCGTATGGATCGGGGCAAGGAGCTTCTCTGTTGTGATGTTCGCGTGGGTTGCGTGTGACGGCGCGAGGAGGGAGAGGCAGGGATCAAGCCGATGCTCTCCCTGTCACTAGGGTTAGTCACGGGCGGCTGGGCTGCGGGCCGAACTACAGGCCCAAGTGGCCGGCTGGGATCCATCTCTGTCACCTCTTTCCAATAGCACGAAAATATAGGAAGAAAGAAGAGAGAGAAAAAATGTTAGAAAAGAAATTTGGGCATGGGGGTAACTTTTCCCAACACACAAAAATTGTCTTGATCCAGGAAAACAGAAATAGGCACAAGTGTGAAGATGAATTCAAAATCATTCGAATTAAATTCAAATGGGTTTGAATATGAGGTGGTGCTAGGAATGCCCAGATATATTGAGAATTTAGGTGGAGCTAGGGAAAAAGTTGAAAGAATGACTGCAAGGTTCGGGGACCAAACTTGGAGTAGAAAGAAATGGGATTTTAAATGTAAGTGTGTTCATGGATGATTCCAAAAATAATGGAATATTTTGTTGTAGCTCAATAAATTATTGGGAGGATATGTTATAAAGAGAATCGTCATGTGAATCCCTCAATTTAAATAGATCCGAGACCCATGCAATTTATTTATTTGAGTTGCAGAAAATTTAATGACATGATGGCATGATGAATGCAACAAACAAATAATTAATACAGCGACAACAGAAAAAAAGTGGAATCCTCTGGAGCATCAGATCCGGGCTCTTACAACTCTCCTACACTAACAAGAGGTCTCGCCCCGAGATCTAAGAATGAAAAGGGGTAGAGGAAGAGAAAGAGTAATAGGTAAACTTAGTTGCTTCTTGACAAACGAGTGAAACCAACGATCCTTGAAAGTTGCAAAGAGATGAAGAATGATATGAGAAACAAGCAAGAATTCACACAAAATTTCGGCAGCACTTCGGTATGAAACTAAGGACAAAAATTTGATAAGATGGAAAGATATTGACAAGATTCACAACAAACCAACTAAATTGATAAGCAAGGAAAGAACATGATCTTGACAACCCGAGATGATTGATATGAAAATAGCAACATCACAACATCTCGAGCAAGAGAATAGAAACTTGAACATTGGAAAGAAAAGAATGGAGAAGTAAATGACACATTCTACCACAATTGAACTAGAAGAGCACCCTTAGAAAGAATAATTGAACGGATTTGTTGGAAAACCAACAACAAAAAGAACAAGCTTGTTATGGGCATATGGAAACCATTTCAAAATAATGAGGTGACTGTTGGGGAACGCTTCATGGGAAACAAAAAAAATCCTACGCACACGCAATACCTATCCATGGTGATGATCATCTACGAGAGGGGAGAGTGAATCTACATACCCTTGTAGATCGCTAAGCGAAAGCATATATAACGTAGTTGATGTAGTGGAACATCTTTGCGATCCAAATCGCAGCCTGTCACGTGATCTCATCACGGTATGTCCCGCAATCCCATCACGATCCATCCCGATCTAGTGCCGAACGGACGACACTCCGCGTTCAGCACACGTACAGCTCGATGACGATCACCACCTTCTTAATCCAGCAAGAGGGGCAGAGAGGTAGATGAGTTATCTAGCACGGCGGCGTGATGGTGGTGGTGAACTGATCCAGCAGGGCTTCGCCTAAGAACGGCGGAACTAGACTAGAGGAGAAAGACATCTTGATGAAGTCGAGGGAGCACGTGGAAATTAGGGTTATCCCTCACCTCTAAAACCTCTAGTATATATAGGAGGAAGAGTAGAAGAGGCAGCCTTGGCCCCTACTCCAAGGAGGTTCGGCTGAACCAAACAAGGGAGGAATCCACCTCTCACAAGGGAGGTCGAATCCTATTAGGACTCCTTCCTAATTTGGAAACTCTTTCCACCTTTTTGCTTTTTGCCTTATCACTCCATCCGCATGGGACCTTAGGGGAGGCTTCGGCCAGCCCACCAGGGGCTGTCTACCTCCTCTCGCAGCCCATTAAGCCCTTGGGTCGTCACACCCATCCCGGTAGTCCCAGGGTACCCTCCCGGTACTCCCGGCACACTATCAATGAGCCCGAAACTTTTCCGGAGACAAAAACAGGACTTCCTATGTATCAAGCTTTACCTCTGGATAAATTCGGAGCTCCTCGTGACGTCTGGGATCTCATCCGGCACTGCGAACAACCTTCGGTCACCAACATACATAACTCAACTATATCGAAACGTCACCGAACCTTAAGTGTGCAGACCCTGCGGGTTCGAGAACTATGCAGACATGACCTGAGACACTCTCCAGACAATAACCAACACTGGGACCTGGATGCCCATATTGGCTCCTACATATTCTACAAAGATCTTTATCGGCTGAACCTGTATGTCAAGGATTCAGTTAATCTCGCATGTTGTTCCCTTTGTCCTTCGGTATGTTACTTGCCCAAGATTCGATCGTCGGTATCTCCTTACCTAGTTCAATCTCGTTACTGGCAAGTCTCTTTACTCGTTCCGTAATACAAGATCCGGTGACTAACTCCTTAGTCACATTGCTTGCAAGGCTTGTTGTGATGTTGTATTACCGAGTGGGCCACGAGATACCTCTCCATCACACGGAGTGACAAATCCCAGTCTTGATTCACGCCAACCCAACAGACACCTTCGGAGATACCTGTAGAGCACCTTTATAGTCACCCAGTTACGTTGCGGCATTTGATACACACAAGGTATTCCTCCGGTGTCTAGGAGTTGCATGATCTCATGGTCATAGGAATCGATACATTGACATCGAGAAAACATTAGCAATAAACGGACACGATCATATGCTATGTTCATAGTTTGGGTCTTGTCCATCACATCATTCTCCTAATGATGTGATCTCGTTATAAAGTGGCAACACTTGTCTATGCCCAGGAAACCTTGACAATCTTTGATCAACGAGCTAGTCAACTAGAGGCTCACTAGGGACAGTGTGTTGTCTATGTATCCACACATGTATTTGAGTTTCGAATCAATACAATTCTAGCATGGATAATAAACGATTATCATGAACAAGGAAATACAATAATAACTAATTTATTATAGCCTCTAGGGCATATTTCCAATAGTATCCCACTTGCACTAGAGTCAATAATCTAGTTCACATCACTATGTGATTGTAATGAATCTAACACCCATACAGTTATGGGGTTTCATCATATCTTGCTTGTGAGAGAGGTTTTAGTCGACAGGTCTGAACCTTTCATATCCGAGCGTGTTTTACAAATCTCTATTTCATCCTATAGGTGCTTCTACCATGCGCCATTTGGAACTATTCCAAATGACTTCTCCACTGTACGAATCCGGTTTACTACTCACAGTCATCGGGATTAGTGTCAAAGCTTGCATCGATGTTACCCTTTACGACGAACTCTTTAATTACCTCCATAATCGAGAAAAATTCCGTAGTCCACTAGTTACTAAGGATAACTTTGACTGTTGTCCAGTGATTCAATCATGGATCACTCTTTGTAACCCTTGACACACTAATGATAAGGCACACATCAGGTGTGGTACACAACATGTCATACTTTAGATCCTACAGCTAAGGCATAGGGCATGACCTTCGTCCTTTCTCTTTCTTCTTCCGTGGTCAGGCTTTTGAGTCTGACTAAAAATCACACCTTAAAATACACTCAAGAACTCCTTCTTTAACTGATCCATTTTGAACTCCTTCAAAAATCTTGTCAAGGTATGTATTCATTGAAATTTTTATCAAGCGTCTTGATCTATCTCCATAGATGTTGGTGCTCAATGTTCAAGTAGCCCAATCCAGGTTTTCCTTTGAAAAACTCCTTTCAAATAACCCTTTATGCTTTCCAAAAATTCTACATTATTTCCAATTAACAATATATCAACACATATACTAATCAGAAATTCCATACTGCTCCCTCTCACTTCTTTGGAAATACAATTTTCTCATAAACCTTGTATAAACCCAAAAGCGTTGATCACTCATCAAAGTACTTACTTCAACTTAGAGAAGCTTGCTCCAGTCCATAGAAGGATCGCTGGAGCTTGTATACTTGTTAGCATCCTTAGGATCGACAAAACCTTCTAGTTGTATCTCATACAACATTTCCTTAAGGAAACTGTCGAGGAAACAATGTTTTGACATCCATCTGCAAGATTTTATAATTGAAAAATGCACCAACTGCTAACATAATTCCAACAGATTTTAGCATCGCTACGTGTGAGAAAGTCTCATCGTAGTAAATTCTTTGAACGTGTCAGAAACATCTTTGCGACGAGTCGAGCTTTCTTATTGGTGATATTTACCATCATCGTATGTCTTCCTTTTAAAGATCCATCTGTACTTAACATTCTTACGACCATCAAGTAGTTCTTCCAAAGTCCACACTTTGTTTTCATACATGGATCCTCTCTCGTATTTCATGGCCTCCAGCCATTTGTCAAAATCCAGGCCCACCATCTCTTCTCCACAGCTCCTAGGTTCATTGTTGTCCAACAACACGACCTCAAAGACAGGGTTACCCTACCACTCTGGAACAGTACGTGACCTTGTCGACCTACGAGGTTTGTAGCAACTTGATCTGAAGCTTCGTGATCAGTATCATCAGCTTCCACTCCAATTGGTGTAGGCGCCATAGGAACAACTTCATGTGCCCTCCTGCACACTGGTTGAAGTGACAGTTCAATAACCTCATCAAGTTCCACCATACTCCCACTCAATTCTTTCGAGAGAAACCTTTCCTCGAGAAAGGACTCGTTTCCAGAAACAAACACTTTGCTTCCGGATCTGAGATAGGAGATGTACCCAGCTGTTTTGGGTATCCTATGAAGATGCATTTATCCGCTTTGTGTTCGAGCCTATCAAACTGAAACTTTTTCACATAAGGTTCGCAGCCCCAAACTTTTAAGAAACGACAACTTAGGTTTCTCCAAACCATAGTTCATACGGTGTCATCTCTATGGAGTTATATGGTGCCCCTTTTAAATTTAATGTGGTTGTCTCTAATGCCTAACCCAAAAACGATAGTAATAATTCTATAAGAGACATCATAGTACACACCATATCCAATAGGGGTGCGGCTATAACGTTCGGACACACCATCACACTATCGTGTTACAGGTGGCATTCGTTGTGAAACAATTTCCACATTGTGTTAAATGTGTACCAAACGCGCAACTCAGATAGTCATCTCTATGATCATATCATAGACATTTTATCCTCTTGCCACGACAATCTTCAACTTCACTCTAAAATTACTTGAACCTTTCAATAATTCATACGTGTGTTTCATCAAGTAAATATACTAGTATCTACTCAAATCATCTGTGAAGTAAAAACATAATGGTATCCACTGCGTGCCTCAGCACTCATTGGATTTCATACATCAAAATGTATTACTTCCAACAAGTTACTTTCTTGTTCCATCTCACTTGAAAGCGAGGCCTTTAGTCATCTTGCCCATGTGGCATGATTTGCATGTCTCAAGTGATTCAAAATCAAGTGAGTCCAAACGATCCATCTACATGGAGTTTCTTCATGCATTTACACCAATAGGCATGGTTCGCATCTCTCAAATGATTAAAAAACGTGTGAGTCCAAAGATCCATCAGTATGGAGCTTCTTCACGCATTTTACACCAATATGACTCAAGCGGGAGTGCCACAAGTAAGTGGTACTATCATTACTACTTTGTATCTTTTGGCATCAATATCATGAACATGTGTATCACTACGATCGAGATTCAATAAACCATTGAATGTATTTATTCAAGCAAACGGAATAACCATTATTCTCTTGAAATGAATAATCTTATTGCAATAAACACGGTCTAATCATGTTCATGCTCAACACAAACACCAAATAACATTTATTTAGGTTCATCACCAATCCCGATGGTAGAGGGAGTGTGTGATGTTTTGATCACATCAACCATGAAATTTCTTCGAACACACATCATCACCTCACCCTTGCTAGTATTCGTTTATTCCGTAGCTTTTATTTCAAGTTACCAACACTAAGCAACCGAACCGGTATCTAATACCCTGGTGCTACAAGGAGTACTAGTAAAGTACACATTAATATCATGTATATCCAATATACTTTTGTTGACTTTGCCAACCTTCTCATCTTCCAAGTATCTACGGTAGTTCCGCTTCAGTGACCATTCCCCTCATTACAGAAGCACTTAGTCTCTCGTTTGGGTTCAACCTTGGGTTTCTTTACTAGAGCAACAACCGGTTTGCCTTTTCATGAAGTATCCCTTCTTGACCTTGGCCTTCTTGAAACTAGTGGTTTTACTAACCATCAACAATTGATGTTCCTACTTGATTTCTACTTTTGTGGTGTCTAGTATTGCGAATAGCTCAAGGATCATCATATCTATCCTTGATATGTTATAGTTCATCAGGAAGCTCCATAGCTTGGTGGCAGTGACTTTGGAGAACTATGTCAATCACTATCTTATCTGGAAGATCAACTCCCACTCGATTCAAGCGTTTGTAGAACTCAGACAATCTGAGCACATGCTCAATGATTGATATTTTCTCCCTTACGTCGCAGGCCAAGAAAATTCTCGGAGGTATCATACCTCTTGACGTGGGAACGAGCCTGAAATCCCAATTTCAGCTCTTGGAACATCTCATATATTTTGTGACGTTCAAAACATCTTCGGTGCTTTAATTCTAAGCCTTTAAGCATTAGGCACTGAACTATCATGTAGTCATAAAAAACGTCTATGTCAGATGTTCGCAACATCCACACACGATGTTCGGGGTTCAGCACACTGAGCGGTGCATTAAGGACATAAGCTTTCTGCGCAACAATGAGGACAATCTTCAGTTTACGGACCTAGTCTGCATAGTTGCTACTATCATCTTTCAACTAAATTTTCTCTAGGAACATATCAAAAGCAGTAGAACTACAACGCAAGCTACAACATAATTTGTAAAGACCTTTTGACTGTGTTCATAATAATGAGTTTCATCATATTACTTAAAAACTGTAACTCAAATAGACATCCCTCTAGGCAATCGAGTGTCGCATGATCCAAATTCACTAACTCAAGTTCGATCATCACGTGAGTTGAGTTTAGTTCCAATGGTGAACATCTCCATGTTGATCAGATCAACTATATGATTCATGCTCGACCTTTCAGTCTCTTGTGTCTCGAGGCCATGTTTGTACATGCTAGGATCATCAAGTTTAACTCGAGTGTTCCACATGTACAATTGTTTTGCACCAGTTGTATGTGAACGTGGAGTCTGTCACAACCGATCATCACGTGGTGTCTCGAAACAATGAATTATCGGAACGGTGCACAGTCAGGGAGAACACAATTTTACCTTGAAACTTTAGTGAGGGATCACCTTATAATGCTACCGTCGTCCTAAGCAAAATAACGTGCATAACATGATTAACATCATATGCAAATCATAAGTGACATGATATGGCCATGAACTTGTGTTTCTTGATCTCCATCACCAAAGCACCGGCATGATCTCCATCGTCACCGGCGCCACACCATGATCCAACATTGTGCTGCCATCGAGGTTGTCGCGCTAACTATGTTGTTACTACTAAAGCTACTACTAGCGATAAAGAAAAGCATCTCCAAGCGCAAAAATAATTAAAGGCAACCCTATGGCTCCTGCCGGTTGCCATAGCATCGACGTGCAAGTCGATATTTAACTATTACAACATGATCATCTCATACATCCAATATATCTTATCAAGTCTTTGGCCATATCACATCACATACATACCCTGCAAAACAAGTTAGACGTCCTCTAATATTTTGGCTGCTATGGGTATCTAGTATGACCTCATCTTACTTACGCAAAACCACAACGGTGATATGCAAGTTGTTATTTAACCTTCTCCAAGGACCGCCCCGGTCAAATACGATTCAACTAAAGTTGAAGAAACAGACACCCGTCGGTCATCTTTATGCAACAAGTTGCATGTTAATCGATGAAATCGGACTCTCGTAAGCGTACGAGTAATGTTGGTCTGGGCCGCTTCAATCCAACAATACCGCAGAATCAAGAAAAGACAAAGGAGGGTAGAAAATTGAACATCAACGCCCACAAACTATTTTGTGTTCTACTCGAGATATCATCTATGCATGAACCTAGATCTGATACCACTGTTGGGGAACGATGCATGCGAAACAAAAAACTTCCTACGCATACGCAATACCTATCCATGGTGATGATCATCTATGAGAAGGGAGAGTGAATCTACATACCCTTGTAGATCGCTAAGCGGAAGCGTATATAATGCAGTTGATGTAGTGGAACACCTTCGCGATCCAAATCGCAGCCCGTCCAGCGATCTCATCGCGATCCGTCCCGCGATCCCATCACGATCCATCCCGATCTAGTGACGAACGGACGGCACCTCTGCGTTCAGCAAACGTACAACTCGATGACGATCACCACATTCTTGATCCAACAAGAGGGGTGGAGAGGTAGATGAGTTCTCCAGCACGGCGGCGTGGTGGTGGTGGTGGTGAACTAATCCAGCAGGGCTTCGCCTAAGCACTACCGAACTAGACTGGAGAAGAAACATATCTAGATGAAGTAGAGGGAGCACGAGGCAATTAGGGTTAGTCCTCACCTCTAAAACCTCTAGTATATATAGGAGGAAGGGGAGAGGATGAAGCCTTGGCCCCTACTCCAAGTAGGTTCGGCCAAACCAAACAAGGGAGAAATCCACATCTCACAAGGGAGGTGGAATCCTATTAGGACTCCTTCCTAATTTGGAAACTCTTTCCACCTTTTTACTTTTTGCCTTATCCCTCGAGTCCATCTGCATGGGCCCTTAGGGGAGGCTTAGCGCAGCCCACCAGGGGCTGGTCTGCCTCCTCTAGCAGCCCATGAAGCCCTTGGGTCGTCCCAACCATCCTGGTGGTCCCCGGATACCCTCCTGGCAGTCCCGACAACCTATCGATGAGCCCGAAACTTTTCTGGAGACCAAAACAAAACTTCCTATATATCAATCTTTACCTCCGAACAATTCCGGAGCTCCTCGTGGCGTCTGGGATCTCATCCGGGACTCCGAACAACCTTCGGTCACCAACATACATAACTCAACTATACTAAAACGTCACCGAACCTTAATTGTGCAGACCCTGCGGGTTCGAGAACTATGCAGACATGACCTGAGACACTCTCCGGTCAATAACCAATAGCAGGACCTGGATGCCCATATTGGCTCCTACATATTCTACGAAGATCTTTATTGGTTGAACCTCTATGTTGTGGATTCAATTAATCTCGTATGTTGTTCCCATTGTCCTTCGGTATGTTACTTGCCCCAGATTCGTTCGTCGGTATATCTATACCTTGTTCAATCTCGTTATCGGCAAGTCTCTTTACTCGTTTCGTAATACAAGATCCTATGACTAACTCCTTAGTCACATTGCTTGCAAGGCTTCTTGTGATGTTGTATTACCGAGTGGGCCCTCAGACACCTCTCCATCACACACAGTGACAAATCCCAGTCTTGATTCACGCCGACCCAACAGACACCTTCGGAGATACCTGTAGAGCACGTTTATAGTCACCCAGTTATGTTGCGACGTTTGATACACACAAGGTATTCCCCCGGTGTCCGGGAGTTGCATGATCTCATGGTCATAGGAACAGATACATTCACATGTAGAAATAGTAGCAATAAACTGACACGATCATATGTTGTGTTCATACTTTGGGTTTTGTCCATCACATAATTCTCCTAATGATGTGATCTCGTTATCAAGTGGCAACACTTGTCTATGGCCAGGAAACCTTGACCATCTTTGATCCTCGACCTAGTCAACTAGAGGCTCACTAGGGACAGTGAGTTGTCTATGTATCCACACATGTATTTGAGTTTCCAATCAATACAATTCTAGCATGGATAATAAACGATTATCATGAACAAGGAAATATAATAATAACTAATTTATTATTGCCTGTAGGGCATATTTCCAACAGTGACAACCGGCCACGAAGAGAAAGAAGGATTGATTGGGAACAAAAATACATGAAGAACTTCTTACACCATGAGGTAATATTGAAAACTTGGATTACTGACAACACAATAATACCAACAATACTTAGACAAATCTTTAGGTGAAGCCTCAACCAAGATAGCTCAATGAAGAAATCATCGGTTGAAATATCTCATGATTGAAGGAATTGGTGGGTTAATTATCTCAATCTTGAAACAAATTCTCTTTGAGACTCCTCCACTACCAAGAATGCTATAACACCACCTGAAAGGATGAAGGAGGGAGAATTGCACTTGGAATGCAAAACATGGGATATTTGAGCCTCCCCAACAAGAATGTTGAAAAACACTTCGAGAAAGAATTGAAACCTTGATGAATCACCATGACGAATCTCCGGATACAAAAGAATGATGCAAAGATATGAAGGATGAAAATAATAAGATTCAGGCGCTCCATGACTTAGATGAAGCTTCACGAAGAGATATTTGAAAAAACTTGGAACTCTGGAAAAAGACAAGATAAAGCACTTGAGAAAAGAATTGATATCTTGACCCACTCCGGAAGAAGAATTGAAATCACTATGAAAAAACAATAAGAATTATGTTATGATTATCCTTCATCAAGTTAAATTGATGACAAGCAATGGATTTAGCATACCACTTATTCTTCTTGAAAAGATTGATCAAAGATATCAGCACAAATTAGAAGAAGTCTTGGAAGAAACACCAGTAAGAATTCACAAATGAATAATGATACCAGGAATGAATGGAGATACAATATAGCGAAGAGATCATGATCCACCTGAGAGAAAACTTGAACAAGGCACCATAATAAGTGAGATACGAACGAAGAGATAACAATTGAGAAGAATTTGAGAGTGAAAGGTGAAAGATGAGAACGAAGAATCTTCTGAAATGATGGCTTTCGGAGGATCTAGAAATGAAAACAACACTGAAATGCACCGGACAAATATGGAAGGAATTACTCATGATTGAAAACAAATGAGAAGATAACACGAAGCCGAGATGACAATCTTCAAAACAACGGACCAAGATTTAAGAGAAACACTCCTTCGAACTTCCAAGCTAAGAAAGATGGCAAGAAGCACCATCAGGAATTACTAAGACACTCCGAAATAATGAATAAGGAAAACTTGAGCCAACCAAGGAAATTAATTTGAATAGGTCTTGGAGAAGGGATATGACTGATGGAATCCATGTTTATGTCACGCTTGAAAAGATTAAGAGATCTCCGGAAATGATTAAAAGAGTCACGTAAGATCCTGGAAATCTATGGTTTATGGACCCACTCAAAAGAAACCATTGTTGAAACAATTGCTTAGACAAGAGAGATTGCACCGGTACAAATGAAAAACCGATGAGGTGGGTCCCTCGGAATAATTGAAAGGATTGGAAACAAGAAACTCTAAGATATCTTGAACAATCCGGATAGAATAGAGAGATATGAAAAACAAGAAAGACTTGATAAGAATTACCAACATGGGAAAAGCATTGAACGAATGAAAATGATATGATGAACACCGACAGTTAAGTTGAATTGAATCCACCGGAGAAGAAAACAAGAATGGAGAATGATGAACTCAAAACTCCCGAGTATCTTCACAATGAATCACTGGATACAACACAGAAGAGACGATGGCAGAAGCATCCATGAATTGAACCGCACTTGATTGATAACTGAATCGTTTAAGAAAAGGACGGGAGGGTGGGGAAAAACAAAGACAACTTGGGACAGATGAGACAAACTCCGGAAAGAAATGAAAGATTGGTCTTGCAAATGTTGGGGAAGATTCAATTGACTTGAAGAGGAGCACTCCGGTTGGAGAAGAATTGACATGATGACTCGAGTTGAAAAGAATTGCTAAGAAAAGTTGATTGAGCAACAAAATTAGCATTCCAATAGAAATATGAGAACACCACTTAGAAAAGATATGAAATCACCATTTGACATCGAAGGAACTCAAATTACCATATTCCAACAAAACAAAGTGCCGGTGCACTAAAGAATGGGGTCTCCAGTGCCCCGGACTAGTGTGCGGACACCAGCAACCCCTATGCAGCGGCAAGGCGCGTTGCTAGAGCTTAGGGCGGAAGCAAGACTCAGGAGCCGCCAAGTGCAGATTACAAGCCCCCGGCAAGCACTCGCTTGTGGGAAAGAAGAAGAGACCCCAGCATGAGCTCCATGCTAGGGAGATAGATAATGCCACGGCGAGACCCTCCCTCCAAGAAAGAAGGAATGAGCCCCGTCAAGCCATCCTTGTCGGGAAGATTGACAAGGCCTCGACAGGCCATCAGCTCCCTGCCGATAGAAACAAGAAGTGCCCGCGGCAGGGTAACCCTATCGGGAAGGAAGAGAAGTCCCGAGGAGAGGCGCGGGCCCAGGGCGGCTTCGTGACCTGTGAACGCCTCCACTGACGAACACGCCACCGCCGATGCATGGACCACACGTCCACCCGCACGCCAGCACAACACCCCAAAGTTGCCACATGTGGGTACGTGTCCAAACCCCCTCACAAGGTCAGGGAAGTCTGTCGAAGCATTTAATGCACCGCAGTAACATTGTGGCTGTCGGTCGGCGCTGTTCCACTCGTGAACCCACCGTTCACCCAATGAGCCACTGTGGTGACCCCTTCGCCTATAAAAGGAGGACCGAGGCTCAGTAGTAAGGACTTTTGGCCTTTTGACCAATCGAAAGGCTGTAAAAGGGACAGATCTACAGTAACCCAGAACGAATAACTATACACATGCAAGAGTAG
This sequence comes from Hordeum vulgare subsp. vulgare, assembly GCF_904849725.1. Taxonomy (NCBI): domain Eukaryota; kingdom Viridiplantae; phylum Streptophyta; class Magnoliopsida; order Poales; family Poaceae; genus Hordeum; species Hordeum vulgare. The sequence continues at coordinate 282,405,932 of NC_058519.1, read as the reverse complement.
GGTTTTACGCACCACGCGGCCCGAACCTGGGTAAAAAAGACCTTGTCGGGCCCATACTGTTGGTTCTGCTCTTGCCGCGACCCCTCTCCCCGCCAAACCAGCAAAAGGGGACAGTTGAGGCCCCCATAGGTGTCGATCCTTCACCGACATCTTTGGTGCGCTAGGTAGAGGGATTGACGGAAGTAGGTCTACGTCAGCGCCGCCCCGATCTGACGAGCCGTTCGACGGCTCCACGGATCTCAGTTCGCCGCAGCATCTTCCCTGAGTGGGAGGAGGCAGTGGCTGCTCTGCCCACGTAGGAGCTCGTAGCGCCTCCATAGGTGCTATGCGAGCACGGGTGGAAGGAGCGGAAGCCCCGAGCTCTACATCGCCCGGCCAACACACCTCCTTGGAACGCTCGCGCTGATGTCGAGGGCGTGACAAGGGGCTTTGGCCAGGCCTCCGACACTTACTCCGACCATCGCACATCTACGGAGTGTTGCATGGTCGTCGAGGACGCGTCCGAGGCCCCGAACCGCCCCTTTATGCGTCCTCCATCTCGCATTTCTCCTTGGAGCATTGTGACGCCAGAAAGATGCGCTCGGGGGCTCCGCCAGCAGACCTCTTGCAAAAGAGATGAGAAAGTGATACCGCCAAACGTGCCTCTTTCCTTCAGAGTGGCCAAGGGCCACCGGGGAGAACCTCGTCGGCAGGGAGGCCGCTGGATGCAACATCACTTGCCGGGGGTACTGATATTCCTCCCCGGCAGCACCTACAGACGCTGCGGCTAGGAATGCCGCGACGCGCCAGATAAGTACAGAGGCAAACTTCTTGCCAGACTCTTGGTAGATCAGTTGTATCCTTTTGAAGCATTGACTTTTGTATGAGAATCCCGCCCGTAGATAGAACTTGCTAGGATCAGTGCACTCCGACTTCGTTTCGAGCCTGTTCAACGACTTGAGCTGCCAATGAGCGCCCTAATCTCGTTTCGAACTTGTTAACCGTTTCAAACGGCTACGTAGCACCGTATTTCGCCTCGAGTCGCGCTCGACGATTTACATGGTTGCACTTAGTGCGGCAAGCAGTCTTGCGGGTGACGACCTCCTCTATTGAGTTTTCTGAGGATCCGCTCCTCTAAGTACTGGCGGCAAGATAAGTCAAGCCGGCAAGCATCCGGAAAGTGCAAAGGAATAATCATACAAATGAGAGTTGAATCAAGGATGCATCTATTCATTCGTTTGTCTGGCTACATTTGATACCACTTACAAAGCGTTGTTGTCCTAACCTAAAGGCTTTGTCTTTTAACGAGGATCGACCTACGCGGAGGAATTGGAGTTCTTGAAGACAAGACGTGGCAAGTACTGCGGTACATCCATGCTGGCTCCTCCGGGACCAGCACTATACCGACGAGAGCGGGTTCGGCCTCATCAAGGCACGGGAAGGGGCGACGGATCCGGTTGAGATCCCCCATCCAAGGAGGGGGAGAGGCGTGACCAGGTTGCGCCTGTGCAGGAAGCACTCAGTCCGAGCCAGGGGAATGGTCCTCCGGTTAGATTCCCCTGGGCTTGAGACAGGCTCAGCACCGTCACCACTCCCACCCTCCCCGTCATTGTCACTCAAAGAGGAGCATTCAACGCCGCTTGAGCCTTCTTCGCAGCAGCCGAGACGCACACCAGAGCGCCCATAGAACTTGACAACGAGCATACGGGCCTCCGTCAACTTGAAGCGGAGGATGTAACCGTCCTCGAGTCCATGACCACGGGCGAAGGCCTTCCACACGTGCCCAAGTTGCATGGAATGGGGCTTCGGATACTCCGCGTGCACCTGCATGGCGCCGTGAGAGCATCCGTGTCCTCGCAGCCAGAAGACGGGAGGCCGCTCGACCCCCATCACCATGGCGAAGCCACGAGGGAGATGCAAGTGACTCCCAAGGGGGCCACGAAGCTCTACGATGAACTCGAATGGCGTTGCCTCTGAGTGGCCACCCAAAGAAGAAGGTACGAGGAGGGAGATCAAGGCAGCGCTCCTCCTCCCTCGGCCACGTCCCCGGCATCCTCGGCTCCTCGAGCCTCTCCCACCATGGTCGACGAGACTGCCGCTGGTTTCAGCCCTTGAAGTCGTGGCATGATCCGACCGGGATCCCCTTGCCGCCCTAGCAGCCGACGGAGGCCAGCCCCATCACCTAACCAAGGTTAGGGGCGGGTGCCACCGGCAAAGCTGAAAGAAACAAGAGAAGACAAGGCGATAGGCTCAGAAGGCTTCGAGAGTGAGATGGGTGAGAAAAACCTCCGCGCAAACACCCTAATTTATAGGGCAAATCTTGGAGGCCACCCTCCTCGCTCCAGAAGCCACCGCCCTCTCGCCCAATCACCCTCTAGTCACAAGCGGAACATGGAACCGCCCTGATGCGCCAATGCATGCAGGGGCGGGTCCATCCATGTCCACGGCTTTTGAGGCCACGATCGCCACTTGCCCGACCACCGCTGCTCATGTCCTACACGTGGCATATGCATTTTCAGAGAATAAAGGGGCCATCATGTGCACGCCGTGCACCCTCCCACTTCGCGCGTTCAATGCATGGCGTGGGGAAATAAGGCGTGTAACGACTCGATTCCGATAAGCCCGGCGCCTGCGAGTCCGCGCACCACTTTGGGCCTGGCTCAACAATGCCTCGCATGCGTGTGTAGCCTAGGCCCGGGGGCTCCTGTCGGTGCACTAAAGACTGGGGTCTTGCTACCTCTTGAGCTTGCATTGGTTTTTCCCTTGAAGAGGAAAGGGTGATGCAGCACAGTAGCAGTAACTATTTCCCTCAGTTTGAAAACCAAGGTATCAATCCAGTAGGAGTATCAAGGCAAGAACAAGCAAACTTGCACCCAACGCTATAAAGGGGTTGTCAATCCCTTCACGGTTAATTGCAAGGTGAGATCTGAAGGTGGAAAGTGCAACAAAGTAAAAGTGTAGGGCTGAAAATATGATGTGAAGTAGACCCGGGGGCCATAGTGTTCACTAGAGGCTTCTCTCATGATAGCAAATATTACGGTGGGTGAACTAATTACTGTCGAGCAATTGATAGAACCACGCAAAGTCATGATGATATCTAAGGCACTGATCATACATATAGGAATCACGTCCGAGACAAGTAGACCGATACTTTCTGCATCTTCTACTATTACTCCACACATCGACCGCTATCCAGCATGTATCTAGTGTATTGAGTTCATAACAAACAGAATAACAGGAAACTCAAATAATAATCATAGATAATCTGATCATAAATCCACTATTTATAGGATCTCGACAAACACACCGCAAAAGAAGGTTACATCGGATAGATCTCCATGAAGATCATGGAGAACTTTGTATTGAAGATCCAAGAGAGAGAAGAAGCCATGTAGCTACTAGCTATGGACCCGAAGGTCTATGGTGAACTACTCATGCATCATCGGAGAGGCAATGGTGTTGATGAAGAAGCCCTCCGTGTCTGAATCCACCCTCCGGCAGGGCACCAGGACGTGCCCGAGATGGGTTCTTGCGGAGACATAAGCTTGCGGCGGCGGAAAAGTATTTTCGTGGCTCTCTCCCGTGGTTTCATATTTTTAGGGAATTTATAGGCGGAAGAAGTAGGGCAAAGGAGCCTCGGGGGGGGGGGGGCACAAGCCTGCTAGGCGCGCCCCCAGGCCGCGCGTAGGGGGCTTGTGACCTCCCCCGGGGTCTTTGCCTTGGTTCTTAAGTTCCCCGCGTATCTTCTGTTACGGAAAAAATCATTCCGAAGATTTTATTCCATTCGGATTCCGTCTAATATTCTCCTCTGAAAAGGGTCAAAAACTCGGAAAAACAGGAACTGGCACTTGGCACTGAGTTAATAGGTTAGTCCCAAAAAAGATATAAAATGCATACAAAACATCCAAAGTTGACAAGATAATAGCATGGAACCATCAAAAATTATAGATACGTTGGAGACGTATCAAGCATCCCCAAGCTTAACTCCTGCTTGTCCTCGAGTAGGGAAGTGATACAGACTGAATTTTTTATGTGGAATGCTACCTAACATATTTGTCCTTTGTAACTTATTTCATGTGACATGAATGTTCAGATCCGTAAGATTCAAAACAATAGTTTTCTATTGACATGAAAACAATAATACTTCAAGCAAACTAGCAAGGTAATAATGAACTTTCGAAATAACAAGGCCAACGAAAGTTATCCCTACAAAATCATATAGTGTGGCTATGCTCCATCATCCCCACACAACGAATTTAAATCATGCACAACCCCGGTATTGACCCAGTAATTGTTTTTCGCACTCTTACTTTCTCAAACCTTTTTCAACTCTCACGCAATATATGAGTGTGAGCCATGGATATAGCACTATAGGTGAAATAGAGTGTGGTGGAGGTTGTGAGGCAAAAAGGAGGAGATGGTCACATCGACTCGGCGTATCCAAGGGCTATGGAGATGCCGTTCAATAGATATCAATGTGAATGAGTAGGGATTACCATGCAACAGATGCACTTAGAGCTATAAGTGTGTGAAAGCTCAAAAGGAAAACTAGTGGGTGTGCACCCAACTTGCTTGCTCACGAAGACCTAGGGCAATTTTGAGGAAGCCCATCATTGGAATATACAAGCCAAGTTATATAATGAAGATTCCCACTAGTATATGGAAGTGTCAAAACAAGAGACTCTCTATCATGAAGAACATGGTGCTATTGTGAAGCACAAGTGTGGAAAAAGATAGTAGCATTGTCCCTTCTCTCTTTTTCTCTCTTTTTTGGGATGGGCTCTTTGGCCTCTTTTCATTTTTTTTTGGTGGGCATCTTTGGCCTCTTTTTTTTATTTCCTCACATGGGACAATGCTCTAATAATGATGATCATCACACTTTTATTTACTCACAACTCAATACTTAGAGCAATGATGACTCTATAGGAAATGCCTGTGGCAGTGTACCGGGATGTGCAACGATCTAGCTTAGCGTATGACATTGAAACATCTCGCTAGCTATCTTACGATCATGCAATGGCAATATGTAAGTGACGGCACAAGTCATGAAACGGAACGGTGGGAATTGCATGGCAATATATCTCGGAATGGCTATGAAAATGCCATAATAGGTAGGTATGGTGGCTGTTTTGAGGAAGGTATATGGTGGGTTTGTGCACCAGCGAAAGTTGTGCGGCACTAGAGAGGCTAGCAACGATGGAAGGTGAAAGTGCATCTATACCATGGACTCACATTAGTCATGAAGAACTCATATACTTATTGCAAAAGTTTTTATTAGTAATCGAAACAAAGTGCTAAATGCATACTCCTAGGGGAAGGGTTGGTAGGTGTTAACCATCGCGCGATCCCGACCGCCACACAAAGGATGACAATCAATAAATCAATTATGCTCTGGCTTCCTAACATAGCGGTTCACCATACGTGCATGCTACGAGAATCACTAAATTCAGCACAAGTATTTCTAGATTTACAACACCCTACTAACATAACTCTAATATCACCAAATCCATGTCTCAAAACTAATTGAGACAAATCAAACTTCTCTTTACTAATCGATGCACATGAATATGGAAGTTTTTATTATATCCTCTTTGGATGCCTATCATCTTTAGGACTACTTTCATAGCACAAGCCAATTACCAAGTTACTTAGAGAGAGCACTCTCAAAAAGATATAAGTGAAGATCGAGAGTTCTTATTTCTCCAAAATATGACACCGCCGTGGTCTAAAAAGATCTAAGTGAAGCACTAGAGCAAAGTTATCTAGCTCAAAAGATATAAGCGAAGCTCAATGAGTATTCTAGCAAATTCACGATGATTGCATGTCTCTCTCAAAAAGGTGTGCAGAAAGGATGATTGTGACACAACAAAAAGAAAAGACTCCTATAATACACGATGCTCCAAGCAAAACACATATCATGTGGTGAATAAAAATATAGCTCCAAGTAACGTTACCAATGGATTGAAGATGAAAGAGGGGATGCCTTCCCGGGGCATCCCCAAGCTTAGGCTTTTTGGTGTCCTTGAATTTGGCTTGGGATGCCTTGGGGATCCCCAGGATTGAGCTCTTTACACTCTTTATCCCATTGTCCATGAGAACATCACCCAAAACTTGAAAACTTCACAACACAAAACTTAAACAGAAACTCGTGGTATCATTAGCATAAGAAAACAAACTACCAACTCTTCAGGTACTGTAGCAAACTTGATTTTTATTTATATTGGTATTATATTACTGTATTCTCACTTTTCCATGGCTAGTACCCCCCCGATACTATCCATAGTTTCATCAAAATAAGCAATCAACACAACAAAAATAGAATCTGTCAAAAACATACCAGTCTTTTGTTGGGGAACGTCGCATGGGAAACAAAAATTTTCCTACGCGCACGAAGACCTATCATGGTGATGTCCATCTACGAGAGGGGATTTCCAATCTACGTACCATTGTAGATCGCACAGCAGAAGCGTTAGTGAACGCGGTTGATGTAGTGGAACGTCCTCACGTCCCTCGATCCGCCGCGCGAACCGTCCCGCGATCTGTCCCACGATCTAGTGCCTAACGGACGGCACCTCCGCGTTCATCACACGTACAGCTCGACGATGATCTCGGCCTTCTTGATCCAGCAAGAGAGACGGAGAGGTAGAAGAGTTCTCCGGCAGCGTGACGGCGCTCCGGAGGTTGGTGATGATCTAATCTCGGCAGGGCTCCGCCCGAGCTCCGCAGAAACGCGATCTAGAGGTAAAACCTTGGAGTTATGTGGTCGGGCTGCCTTGGAAAAGTTGTCTCAAATCAGCCCTAATTGCTCCACATATATAGGAGGAGGGAGGGGAGGCTTGCCTTGAGGCTCAAGGAGCCCCAAGGGCTGCGCCCCCAAGGGAGGAGGAGTCCTCCTCCAATCCTAGTCCAACTAGGATTGGAAAGTGGAGTCCTTCTCTCCTTTCCCACCTCCTTTTTTTTTCTTTTCTCTTTGATTTTCTATCCTTGGCGCATAGGGCCCTCTTGGGCTGTCCCACCAGCCCACCAAGGGCTGGTGTGCCACCCCCAAGGCCTATGGGCATCCCCGGGGTGGGTTGCCCCCCCGGTGAACATCCGAACCCATTCGTCATTCCCGGTACATTCCCGGTAACTCCGAAAACCTTCCGGTAATCAAATGAGGTCATCCTATATATCAATCTTCGTTTCTGGACCATTCTGGAAACCCTCGTGACGTCCGTGATCTCATCCGGGACTTCGAACAACATTCGGTAACCAACCATATAACTCAAATACGCATAAAACAACGTCGAACCTTAAGTGTGCAGACCCTGCGGGTTCGAGAACTATGTAGACATGACCCGAGTGACTCCTCGGTCAATATCCAATAGCGGGACCTGGATGCCCATATTGGATCCCACATATTCTACGAAGATCTTATCGTTTGAACCTCAGTGCCAAGGATTCATATAATCCCGTATGTCATTCCCTTTGTCCTTCGGTATGTTACTTGCCCGAGATTCGATCGTCAGTATCCGTATACCTATTTCAATCTCGTTTACCGGCAAGTCTCTTTACTCGTTCCGTAATACAAGATCCCGCAACTTACACTAAGTCACATTGCTTGCAAGGCTTGTGTGTGATGTTGTATTACCAAGTGGGCCCCGAGATACCTCTCCGTCACACGGAGTGACAAATCCCAGTCTCGATCCATACTAACTCAACGAACACCTTCGGAGATACATGTAGAGCATCTTTATAGTCACCCAGTTACGTTGCGACGTTTGATACACACAAAGCATTCCTCCGGTGTCAGTGAGTTATATGATCTCATGGTCATAGGAACAAATACTTGACACGCAGAAAACAGTAGCAACAAAATGACACGATCAACATGCTACGTCTATTAGTTTGGGTCTAGTCCATCACGTGATTCTCCTAATGACGTGATCCAGTTATCAAGCAATAACACCTTGTATATAATCACAAGACCCTGACTATCTTTGATCAACTGGCTAGCCAACTAGAGGCTTGCTAGGGACAGTGTTTTGTCTATGTATCCACACATGTATATTAGTCTTCATTGAATATAATTATAGCATGGATAATAAACGATTATCTTGATACAGGAATTATAATAATAACTATATTTATTATTGCCTCTAGGGAATAATTCCAACAGTCTCCCACTTGCACTAGAGTCAATAATCTAGCCCTCACATCATCATGCGAATTACATTGTAATAAATCTGACACCCATACAGTTCTGGTGTTGATCATGCTTTGCCCGTGGAAGAGGTTTAGTCAGCAGGTCTGCTACATTCAGATCCGTGTGCACTTTGCATATATTTACGTCCTCCCCTTTGACGTAGTCGCGGATGAGGTTGAAGCGTCGTTTGATGTGTCTGGTCTTCTTGTGAAACCGTGGTTCCTTTGCTAAGGCAATGACACCCGTGTTGTCACAGAACAAGGTTATTGGATTCAGTGCGCTTGGCACCACTCCAAGATCCGTCATGAACTGCTTCATCCAGACACCCTCCTTAGCCGCCTTCGAGGCAGCCATGTACTCCGCTTCACATGTAGAATCAGCTACAACGCTTTGCTTGGAACTGCACCAGCTTACCGCACCCCCATTAAGAATAAATACGTATCCAGTCTGCGACTTAGAGTCGTCCGGATCTGTGTCAAAGCTTGCATCGATGTAACCCTTTACGACGAGCTCTTCGTCACCTCCATACACGAGAAACATCTCCTTAGTCCTTTTCAGGTACTTCAAGATATTCTTGACCGCCGTCCAGTGACCCACTCCTGGATTACTCTCGAACATGTCTGCCATACTTATGGCCAGGCTAACGTCCAGTCTAGTGCACAACATTGCATACATGATAGAACCTATGGCTGAAGCATAGGGGATGGTGCTCATATGCTCTCTATCCTTATCAGTTGCTGGGCACTGAGTCTTACTCAATCTCGTACCTTGTAAAACCGGCAAGAACCCTTTCTTGGATTGTTCCATTTTGAACCTCTTCAAAACTTTATCAAGGTATGTGCTTTGTGAAAGTCCTATCAGGCGTTTCGATCTATCCCTGCAGATCTTAATGCCTAGAATGTAAGCAGCTTCTCCTAGGTCCTTCATAGAGAAACTTTTATTCAAGTAATCCTTTATGCTCTCCAAAAACTCTATGTTGTTTCCAATCAGCAATATGTCATCCACATATAATATTAGAAACGCCACAGAGCTCCCACTCACTTTCTTGTAAATACAAGATTCTCCAACCACTTGTATAAACCCAAATGCTTTGATCACCTCATCAAAGCGTTTGTTCCAACTCCGAGATGCTTGCACCAGTCCATAAATGGATCGCTGGAGCTTGCACACCTTGTTAGCATTCTTAGGATCGACAAAACCTTCGGGTTGCATCATATACAACTCTTCCTTAAGGAAACCATTAAGGAACGCCGTTTTGACATCCATCTGCCAGATTTCATAATCGAAAAATGCAGCTATTGCTAACATGATTCTGACGGACTTAAGCATCGCTACAAGTGAGAATGTCTCATCGTATTCAACTCCTTGAAGTTCTGAAAAACCCTTTGCCACAAGTCGAGCTTTATAAACGGTCACATTGCCGTCAGCGTCCGTCTTCTTCTTAAAGATCCATTTGTTCTGAATGGCCTTGCGGCCCTCAGGTAGTACTTCCAAAGTCCACACTTTGTTTTCATACATGGATCCTATCTCGGACTTCATGGCCTCCAGCCATTTGTTGGAATCTGGGCCCACCATTGCTTCTTCATAATTTGCAAGTTCATTGTTGTCTAACAACATGATTGACAAAACGGGATTACCGTACCACTATGGAGCAGCACGTGGTCTTGTCGACCTGCGTGGTTCGATAGGAACTTGAACCGGAGTTTCATGATCATCATCATTAACGTCCTCCTCAACCGGCATCGCAACGACAGGGGTTTCCCCTTGCCCTGCGCCACCATCCAGAGGGATGAGAGGTTCGACAACCTCATCAAGTTCTATCTTCCTCCCACTCAATTCTCTCGAGAGAAACTCCTTCTCGAGAAAAGCTCCGTTTTTAGCAACAAACACTTTGCCCTCGGATTTGAGATAGAAGGTGTACCCAACTGTCTCTTTTGGGTAACCTATGAAGACGCACTTTTCCGCTTTGGGTTCCAGCTTTTCAGGCTGAAGCTTTTTGACATAAGCATCACATCGCCAAACTTTAAGAAACGACAACTTTGGCCTTTTGCCATACCACAGTTCGTATGGTGTCGTCTCAACGAATTTTGATGGTGCCCTATTTAAAGTGAATGTAGCTGTGTCTAATGCATAACCCCAAAACGATAACGGCAAATCGGTAAGAGACATCATAGATCGCACCATTTCTAATAAAGTACGATTACGACGTTCGGACACACCATTACGCTGTGGTGTTCCAGGCGGTGTCAACTGTGAAACAATTCCACATTGTCTTAAGTGAGCACCAAACTCGAAAGTCAGATATTCACCCCCACGATCAGACCGTAGGAACTTGATCTTCTTGTTACGATGATTTTCAACTTCACTCTGAAATTGCTTGAACTTTTCAAATGTTTCAGACTTGTGCTTCATTAAGTAGACATAACCATATCTACTCAAATCGTCAGTGAAGGTGAGAAAATAACGATATCCGCCGCGTGCCTCCACGCTCATCGGACCGCACACATCGGTATGTATGATTTCCAACAAGTCACTGGCACGCTCCATTGTTCCGGAGAACGTAGTTTTAGTCATCTTGCCCATGAGGCATGGTTCGCACGTGTCAAGTGACTCCAAAAGTCCATCGGTATGGAGTTTCTTCATGCGCTTTACACCAATATGACCTAAGCGGCAGTGCCACAAAAACATGTCGCTATCATTGTTAACTCTAACTCTTTTGGTCTCAATGTTATGTATATGTGTATCACTATCAAGATTCAATATGAACAATCCTCTCACATTGGGTGCATGACCATAAAAGATGTTACTCATAGAAATAGAACAACCATTATTCTCTGACTTAAAAGAGTAATTGTCTCGCAATAAACAAGATCCAGATATAATGTTCATGCTCAACGCAGGCACTAAGTAACAATTATTCAAGTTCATAACTAATCCTGATGGTAACTGAAGTGAAACTGTGCCGACGGCGATTGCATCAACCTTGGAACCATTTCCTACGCGCATCGTCACTTCATCTTTCGCCAGCCTTCACCTATTACGAAGTTCCTGTTTCGAGTTGCAAATATGAGCAACAGAACCGGTATCGAATACCCAGGCACTACTACGAGAGCCGGTTAAGTACACATCAATAACATGTATATCAAATATACTTGATTTTTCTTTGGCCGCCTTCTTATCAGCCAGATACTTGGGGCAGTTGCGCTTCCAGTGACCCATACCCTTGCAATAGTAGCACTCTGTTTCAGGCTTAGGTCCAGCTTTGGGTTTCTTCGTCGGATTGGCAACAGGCTTGCCGCTCTTCTTTGAATTACCCTTCTTGCCTTTGTCATTTCTCTTGAAACTAGTGGTCTTATTCACCATCAACACTTGATGCTCTTTACGGAGTTCAGACTCTGCGACTTTCAGCATCGCAAACAACTCGCCGGGTGACTTGTTCATCCCTTGCATGTTGTAGTTCAACACAAAGCCCTTATAGCTTGGCGGCAGTGATTGAAGAATTCTGCCAGTGATAGCCTCTTGCGGGAGTTCAATCCCCAGCTCAGCTAGACGGTTTGAGTACCCAGACATTTTGAGCACATGTTCACTGACAGACGAATTCTCCTCCATCTTGCAAGCATAGAATTTATCGGAGGACTCATACCTCTCGATTCGGGCGTTCTTCTGAAAGATAAACTTCAACTCCTGGAACATCTCATATGCTCCATGACGCTCAAAGCGACGTTGAAGTCCCGGTTCTAAGCCATACAAGACTGCACATTGAACTACTGAGTAGTCCTCCTTACGTGTTAACCAAGCGTTCTTAACATCCTGGTCAGCCGTACCGGGTGGTTCATCTCCTAGCGCAGCATTAAGGACATAATCCTTCTTCCCAGCTTGTAGGATCAACTTAAGATTACGAGCCCAGTCTACAAAGTTGCTTCCATCATCTTTCAACCTAGCTTTCTCTAGGAACGTATTAAAATTCAGGGTGACTGTCGCGTGAGCCTTGATCTACAACAAAAATATATTCAAAGTGGACTTAGACTATGTTCAAGATAATTAGAGTTTAACTTAATCAAATTACTTGCTAAACTCCCACTCAAAAAGTACATCTCTCTAGTCATTTGAGTGGTTCATGACCCACTTACACTAGCTCAAGTCCGATCATCACGTGAGTTGAGTATAGTTTCAGTGGTAAGCATCCCTATGCTAATCATATCAACTATATGATTCATGATCGACCTTTCGGTCTCATGTGTTCTGAGGCCATGTCTGCACATGCTAGGCTCGTCAAGCTTAACCCGAGTGTTCTGCGTGTGCAACTGTTTTGCACCCGTTGTATGTGAACGTTGAGTCTATCACACCCGATCATCACGTGGTGTCTCGAAATGACGAACTGTAGCAACGGTGCATAGTCGGGGAGAACACAATTTCGTCTTGAAATTTTAGTGAGATATCACCTCATAATGCTACCGTCGTTCTAAGCAAAATAAGGTGCATAAAAGGATTAACATCACATGCAATTCATAAGTGACATGATATGGCCATCATCACGTGCTCCTTGATCTCCATCACCAAAGCACCGGCACGATCTTCTTGTCACCGGTGCCACACCATGATCTCCATCAACGTGTCACCATCGGGGTTGTCGTGCTACTCATGCTAATACTACTAAAGCTACATCCTAGCAAAATAATAAACGCATCTGCAAGCACAAACGTTAGTTTAAAGACAACCCTATGGCTCCTGCCGGTTGCCGTACCATCGACGTGCAAGTCGATATTATCTATTACAACATGATCATCTCATACATCCAATATATCACATCACATCATTGGCCATATCACATCACAAGCATACCCTGCAAAAACAAGTTAGACGTCCTCTAATTTTGTTGTTGCATGTTTTACGTGGTGACCATGGGTATCTAGTAGGATCGCATCTTACTTACGCAAACACCACAACGGAGATATATGAATTGCTATTTAACCTTATACAAGGACCTCCTCGGTCAAATCCGATTCAACTAAAGTTGGAGAAACCGACACTTGCCAGTCATCTTTGAGCAAGGGGGTTACTCGTAGCGATGAAACCAGTCTCTCGTAAGCGTACGAGTAATGTCGGTCCAAGCCGCTTCAATCTAAGAATACCGCGGAATCAAGAAAAGACTAAGGAGGGCAGCAAAACGCACATCACCGCCCACAAAAACTTTTTTGTTCTACTCGAGAAGACATCTACGCATATACCTAGCTCATGATGCCACTGTTGGGGAACGTCGCATGGGAAACAAAAATTCTCCTACGCGCACGAAGACCTATCATGGTGATGTCCATCTACGAGAGGGGATTTCCGATCTACGTACCCTTGTAGATCGCACAGCAGAAGCGTTAGTGAACGCGGTTGATGTAGTGGAACGTCCTCACGTCCCTCGATCCGCCCCGCGAACCGTCCCGCGATCCGTCCCACGATCTAGTGCCGAACGGACGGCACCTCCGCGTTCAGCACACGTACAACTTGACGATGATCTCGGCCTTCTTGATCCAGCAAGAGAGACGGAGAGGTAGAAGAGTTCTCCGGCAGCGTGACGGCGCTCCAGAGGTTGGTGATGATCTAATCTCGGTAGGGCTCCGCCCGAGCTCCGCAGAAACACGATCTAGAGGTAAAGGCTTGGAGTTATCTGGTCGGGCTGCCTTGGAAAAGTTGTCTCAAATCAGCCCTAATTGCTCCATATATATAGGAGGAGGGAGGGGAGGCATGCCTTGAGGCTCAAGGATCCCCAAGGGCTGCGCCACCAAGGGAGGAGGAGTCCTCCTCCAATCCTAGTCCAACTAGGATTGAAAAGTGGAGTCCTTCTCTCCTTTCCCACCTCCTTTTTTTTCTTTTCTCTTTGATTTTCTATCCTTGGCGCATAGGGCCCTCTTGGGCTGTCCCACCAGCCCACCAAGGGCTGGTGCGCCACCCCCAAGGCCTATGGGCTTCCCCGGGGTGGGTTGCCCCCCCGGTGAACATCCGGAACCGATTCGTCATTCCCGGTACATTCCCGGTAACTCCGAAAACCTTCCGGTAATCAAATGAGGTCATCCTATATATCAATCTTCGTTTCCGGACCATTCCGGAAACCCTCGTGACGTCCGTGATCTCATACTGGACTCCGAACAACATTCGGTAGCCAACCATATAACTCAAATACGCATAAAACAACGTCGAACCTTAAGTCTGCAGACCCTGCGGGTTCGAGAACTATGTAGACATGACCCGAGTGACTCCTCGGTCAATATCCAATAGCGGGACTTGGATGCCCATATTGGATCCCACATATTCTACGAAGATCTTATCGTTTGAACCTCAGTGCCAAGGATTCATATAATCCCGTATGTCATTCCCTTTGTCCTTCGGTATGTTACTTGCCCGAGATTCGATCGTCAGTATCCGTATACCTATTTCAATCCCGTTTACCGGCAAGTCTCTTTACTCGTTCCGTAATACAAGATCCCTCAACTTACACTAAGTCACATTGCTTGCAAGGCTTGTGTGTGATGTTGTATTACCGAGTGGGCCCCGAGATACCTCTCCATCACACGGAGTGACAAATCCCAGTCTCGATCCATACTAACTCAACGAACACCTTCGGACATACCTGTAGAGCATCTTTATAGTCACCCAGTTACGTTGCGACGTTTGATACACACAAAGCATTCCTCCGGTGTCAGTGGGTTATATGATCTCATGGTCATAGGAACAAACACTTGACACGCAGAAAATAGTAGCAACAAAATGACACGATCAACATGCTACGTCTATTAGTTTGGGTCTAGTCCATCACGTGATTCTCCTAATGACGTGATCCAGTTATCAAGCAACAACACCTTGTATATAATCAGAAGACCCTGACTATCTTTGATCAACTGGCTAGCCAACTAGAGGCTTGCTAGGGTCAATGTTTTGTCTATGTATCCAGACATGTATATAAGTCTTCATTCAATACAATTATAGCATGGATAATAAATGATTATCTTGATACAGGAATTATAATAATAACTATATTTATTATTGCCTCTAGGGCATAATTCCAACATCTGTAGCAATTTGTATACTTCGTATATTTCTGATATCTCACAAATTCTGAAAAAATATGAAAATTGTGGAAATTGGCATATCAACCAGCTGAAAAAGAATCAACTCAAAAGATATTTCTGGATAGGAATTAAAAATAATTTCGTGAGCGCAAAGTTTCTGTCTTTTTCAGCAAGATCAAACAACCATCACCAAAACTACTCATAAAGGTTTTACTTGGCACAAACACAAAAAGAAACACAAAGAACACAATCATAACAGAATTATGATGGTGTGGACACAACAAAACAGAAAGCAAAAAAGCAAAGATAAATTCATTGGGTTGCCTCCCAACAAGCGATATTGTTTAACGCCCTTAGCTAGGCATAAGGCGATAGAATCAAGTATCGTCGTCTTTGGTGCTCAAACCATAAGCAGCCCTCATCATGGATTCATAAGGTAATCTTATTTTCTTTCTAGGAAAATGTTCCATGCCCTTCTTTAATGGAAATTGAAATGTAATATTCCCTTCCTTCATATCGATGACAACACAAATAGTCCTTAGGAAAGGTCTACCAAGAATGATAGGACATGTCGGATTCCAATCAATATCAAGCACAATGAAATATACGGGTACATATTTCCTATTTACAATAATAAGAACATCATTGATCCTTTCCATAGGTTTCTTAACAGTAGAATCCGCAAGATGCAAATTAAGAGAGCACTCATCAATCTCATTGAAGCCTAGAACATCACATAAAGACTTTGGAATAGCGGAAACACTAGCACCCAAATCACACAAAGCATTGCATACATAGTTTTTAATCTTCATTTTGATAGTAGGTTCCCACTCATCATGAAGTTTTCTAGGAATAGAAACTTCCAACTCAAGTTTCTCTTCAAGAGATTTCATCATAGCATCGACGATATGATTGGTAAAGGCCTTGTTTTGGGTATAAGCATGTGGAGAGTTTAGCATGGATTGCATCAAGGAAATACATTCAATCAAAGAGCAACTATCATAATTGAATTCCTTGAAATCCAAAGTAGTAATTTCATTACTACTCAAAGTTTTGATATCCTCTACTCCACTTTCAATGCTTTTAGCATCAAGATAGATAGACTCCGAATCATTGGGGAGTTTCTCAACCAAAGTGGATTCATATCCAGCCCCATCATCATTAGGTTTGACATTAGAAAACAAGGATTCAATGGGAGTCAAACCAAGCACTTTAAGATCTTCGTGATTCTCATCATGAGAACACGCCTTTTTAAGCCATTCATGTCTAGCATGAATTTGGGTGGTTCTTTCTTTATTCTCATTCATGGAAACACACATAGCTTTTAAAGTTTCATCCATATTGATCTTGTGAGGAGCACATCTCAATTTCAAAGCATCTATATCAAGAGACATTCTATCAACGGTCCTAGCCAAGTCATCAATTTTGAGCAGTCTTTCTTCTATGGACGCATTGAAAATCTTTTGCGAGTTGATAAACTCTTTAATATTACTCTCTAGATCATAGGGCAATTTATTGTAATTTCCATGAGCATTGTTGTAGCAATTGCCAAAGTTATTAAAGGGATTACTAGGAAAAGGCCTAGGAATAAAGTTTCCTCTATAAGCATTGTTGTTGCCAAAAATTATTCCTACCAACAAAATTAACATCCAAGCTCTCATTGCTACTCTCAATCAAGGAAGATAGGGGCATATCATTTGGATCTAAAGGAGCACCTTTACTAGCAAACAATTTCATTAACTCATCCATCTTAGCACTCAAAGAGTTAATTTCTTCTATAGCATGCACTTTTTTACTAGTAGGTGACCTTTCAGCGTGCCATTGAGAATAGTTTGTCATGATATTGTCTAGGAGTTTTGTGGCTTCTCCTAATGTGATTTCCATGAAAGTTCCACCGGAGGCGGAATCCAATATATTTCTAGAAGCAAAATTCAAACCAGCATAGAAGATTTGTATAATCATCCAAAGACTCAAGCCATGAGCGGGACAATTTCTAATCATGAATTTCATTCTCTCCCAATATTGTGCAACATGTTCATGATCTAGTTGCTTAAAATTCATGATATCATAACGGAGAGAGATAATCTTAGCCGGTGGAAAATACTTGGATATATAAGCATCTTTACACTTGTTCCAAGAATCAATGCTATTTTTGGGTAAAGATGAAAACCAAGTTTTTGCTCGATCTCGCAATGAGAACGGAAATAGCTTCAATTTAATCACATCATTATCCACATCTTTCTTCTTTTGCATATCGCATAACTCAATGAAGGTATTAAGATGGGATGCGGCATCTTCACTAGGAAGGCCGGAAAATTTCTCTTTCATAACAAGATTCAGCAAAGCAGCATTGATTTCATATGATTCCGCACTAGTGGCGGGAGCAATCGGAGTACTAATAAAATCATTATTATTAGTATTCGAGAAGTCACAAAGTTTGGTGTTTTCAGTCATGGTGACTTCAGCAAGTAGACAAGCACACAAGGGAACAGAAAGCAAGCGAAAGAAAAGGGCGAACGGTAAAGGCAAAAAAATTGTAAATTTTTGTTTTTCAGAAGTGGGGGAGAGGAAAACGAGAGCCAAAAAAGTAATGCAAGAGACGAGTTTGCGACAGTTACTTGCATAAGATTCACTTAGAATAATCCCCGGTGCCAGAAATTGACACGTTGAAGGAAGACTATTCTTGACTTGATACTCCTCGGCAACAGCATCAGAAATTCTTCTTGCTACCTCTTGAGCTTGCATTGGTTTTTCCCTTGAAGAGGAAAGGGTGATGAAGCACAGTAGCAGTAAGTATTTCCCTCAGTTTGAGAACCAAGGTATCAATCCAGTAGGAGTATCAAGGCAAGTCACCAATGTACCTATGCAAAAACAAGCTAACTTGCACCCAACGCTATAAAGGGGTTGTCAATCCCTTCACGGTTAATTGCAAGGTGAGATATGAAGGTGGAAAGTGCAACAAAGTAAAAGTGTAGGGCTCAAAATATGATGTGAAGTAGACCCGGGCGCCATAGTGTTCACTAGAGGCTTCTCTCATGATAGCAAATATTACGGTGGGTGAACGAATTACTGTCGAGCAATTGATAGAACCGCGCAAAGTCATGATGATATCTAAGGCAATGATCATACATATAGGCATCACGTCCGAGACAAGTAGACCGATACTTTCTGCATCTACTACTATTACTCCACACATCGACCGCTATTCAGCATGCATCTAGTGTATTGAGTTCATAACAAACAGAGTAACGCCTTAAGCAAGATGACATGATGTAGAGGGATAAATTCATGCAATAGATATAAACCCCATCTTTTTACCCTTGATGGCAAAAACACGATGCGTGCCTCGCTACCCCTTCTGTCATAGGGCGAGGACACCGCACGGTATGAAACCAAAACCAAGCACTTCTCCCATTGCAAGAATTATAGATCAAGTTGGCCAAACGAAACCCACAACTCGAAGAGAATTACAAGGATACGAAATCATGCATATAAGAGATCAGAGGAAACTCAAATAATAATCATAGATAATCTGATCATAAATCCACAATTCATCGGATCTCGACAAACACACCGCTAAAGAAGATTACATCGGATAGATCTCCATGAAGATCATGGAGGACTTTGTATTGAAGATCCAAGAGAGATAATAAGCCCTCTAGCTACTAGCTATGGACCCGAAGGTCTATGGTGAACTACTCACGCATCATCGGAGAGGCAATGGTGTTGACGAAGAAGCCCTCCGTGTCTGTATCCCCCCTCCGGCAGGGCACCAGAACGTGCCCCAGATGGGATCTTGCGGAGACAGAAGCTTGCAGCGGCGGAAAAGTATTTTCGTGGCTCACTCCCGTGGTTTCAGATTTTTAGGGAATTTATAGGAGGAAGAAGTAGGGAAAAGGAGGCTCGGTGGGGGGGCCCACAAGCATGCTAGGCACGCCCCCCAGGCCGCGCCTAGGGGGCTTGTGACCTCCCCCAGGGTCCTTTCCCTTGATTCTCAAGTTCCCCGCGTATCTTCTGTTACGTAAAAAATCATTCCGAAGATTTTATTCCGTTTGGACTCCGTTTAATATTCTCCTCTGAAAAGGGTCAAAAACACGGAAAAAATAGGAACTGGCACTTGGCACTGAGTTAATAGGTTAGTCCCAAAAAAGATATAAAATGCATACAAAAGATCCAAAGTTGACAAGATAATAGCATGGAACTATAAAAAATTAA
The DNA here is from genome assembly GCF_904849725.1 of Hordeum vulgare subsp. vulgare. Taxonomy (NCBI): domain Eukaryota; kingdom Viridiplantae; phylum Streptophyta; class Magnoliopsida; order Poales; family Poaceae; genus Hordeum; species Hordeum vulgare. The sequence continues at coordinate 282,386,495 of NC_058519.1, read as the reverse complement.
AGATACGTTGGAGACGTATCAGGTCTCCAGTGCCCCGGACTAGTGCGCGGACACCGACAACCCCTGTGCAGCGGCAAGGCACGTCGCTGGAGCTTAGGACGGAGGCAAGACTCAGGAGTCGCCAAGTGCAGATTACAAGCCCCCGGCAAGCACTCGCTTGCTGGGAAAGAAGAAGAGACCATGGCAGGAGCTCCCTGCCAGGGAGATAGACAATGCCACGGTGAGACCCTCCCGCCAAGAAAGAAGGACTGAGCCCCGGCAAGCCATCCTTGTCGAGAAGATTGACAAGGCCTAGGCAGGCCATGACCTCCCTGCCGAGAGGAACAAGAAGTGCCCCCGGCAGGGTAACCCTGCCGGGAAGGAAGAGAAAGCCCGAGGAGAGGTGCGGGCCCAGGGCGCCTTCGCGACCTGTGAACGCCTCCACCGACGAAGACGCCACCGCCAATGCATGGACCACGCGTCCACCCGCACGCCAGCGCAACACCCCGAAGTTGCCACGTGTAGTTACGTGTCCAAACCCCCCTGATGAGGTTAGGGAAGTATGTCGAAGCATTTAATGCACCGCAGTAGCACTATGGCTGTCGGTCGGCGCTGTTCCACTCGTGAACCGACCGTTCACGCACTGAGCCACTATGGTGACCCCTTCGCCTATAAAAGTAGGCCCGAGGCTCAGTAGTAAGGACTTTTGGCTTTTTGACCAATCGAAAGGTTGTAAAAGGGACAGATCTACAGTAACCAAGAACGAATAACTAAACACATGCACGAGTAGAATTTTACGCACCACCCGGCCCGAACCTAGGTAAAAAAGACCTTGTCGGGCCCTGACTGTTGGTTCTGCTCTTGCCACGAGCCCTCTCCCCGCCAAACTAGCAAAAGGGGACCGTTGAGGCCCCCATAGGTGTCGATCCTTCATCGACACAAAGGATGAGGCTTACAACACAAGCCGGAACAAATTCATGATAGAGATTTCATCTGATATTTTTGTGGTATTCCACTAGAAGTCGAATCCCAACCTCATATCATGCATCTGTTGGAAAATTGTGCTATAAGTAACTACTTGAATTCCCACCTAAGAACTCCCAAAACTTCTGGTCATGCAATCGGGTCCATGGATATAAGGAGTAAAATCGATCACTCAACTCCTAGCAATAACACTAACTCGTCGAGTGTATCACATCCAGCAACACATAATCAGAGATATCGGAAAGTCATCTATCTCGGACCTTCGAAAACATAATGATGGTAAGTATGTCACTACATTCGAACTCTCTCCACCAGTATTGGGGATGTCGGACTCCTCTCTCCACTACTAGTATTGAAGCAATTTCAAACATCCTCCGTCCCGAGATACTAAGAAATTTGAATGATAACGATGTGCTCAAGAATCCCTTGGAGCTCAACTCCCCGAAAGAAATCAAGTCACACAGGAGGCACCAAGACAGAACTCCATCACATCAACATCATATAGATTTCAAAAATATCCGCGTGATCCTAATTGTTTTTGAGTGAGAAGAAGAGTAGAATTAGAATTCTTACATCAAGATTCCTCACTAGAGCATAGAAGAGGAGAAAAAAGAATCCTACTCTCCGATATATAAGTAGACTCACAGTAGTTTTTTTCACTAGACTTGACTCGGCCAAGTTCGATCAATCAAGGGGGCTCCTAGGTCGGTACTGCTCTGATGCGATCCCATCCTTATTTTTCCATGAGGGCCTCGACAGCGGTAGAAGCGCAACTCTCATTTTGCAAGAATGGATATCATTACAAGTACATCTACTGAAGAGATGAGTATATGGAATTGGCTTACACTCGCCACAAGCTACATCAAAATCACATAAATACAGTAACATATTCAATCACCATGTATAAGAGTAGGATCAGAATACAAACGAAAATAAACGATAAAAGAACAACGTACATCCTTATTATTCCATGCTATCGGCCTGGAACCCATCCTAGATCAAAGAAGAAGAAGAAGGAGAAAATCCAAATAGAACAATCATCGACATCACGTCAAATCATCGCATTACATGTACGTGCAAATGGTGCTGTAGTAATCTGTGAGACACATGGACTCAACAATCTCATTTCCAAAGGTATCAAGAATAGCAAAGCTTTATGGGTGAGGTATGGTTAAGTGGTGAGGCTGCAGCAAGCGACTACACATTTATTTGAGGTGGCTAACTTACGAGTACACGAATAAAAGAGGGGGATGATCTACGCATAGAAGACGCGAACTATTGACGATCAAATGAATGATCCTGAACACCTAGTTACTCAGACATAACCCCATTGTGTCTTCTTCTGGATACATAACTCACGAGAAGAGACAGTCATGGTTACGCACACAGTTGGCATATTTTATTTAAGCTTACTTCAAGTTATCTAGAACCGGATGTTAAACAAAGTTTCCAAGTTTTCCACATAACCGCGGACACGGCTTTCCGAAAGATTTAACCCTACATGGGTGCTCCAACTAGTCCATCACAAATTACCACAAGCTGCATAGAAAGCCTCGATCATGAATCTCGTGATCTTCTCGGATTCCTTAGTGGAAAACCTCAACTCTGAGATAGCCCAAAGCATCACCGGAATCCCGATGCACGAGATATCTCGTAAAAGGTAAAACTAAGCCAGCAAGGCCACCGACGTGTCGACGAACCCGATAGGAGCAACGTATCTCATTCTCAGGACACGACGGATAATCGACGCATACGGTGGCCTCATAGAAATCACCCAAGTTGCCATGGGTTGGCCCCGCATAGCACTCTATTTTGTAACAACACTCATGAGGAGCACTGGCCCCGGGGGTTTATTAAGTATCCTTGGGTTTATTACTCCCTATGCGGTTCATTAGTTATTAGGCAAACAGTACCAAACTTGGGGCTTGCCAGACAAGCTTTAACTAAGACGAATTATCAAGGGGTCCACATAACAACCCCGATCATGTTAGGAGCGCTCAATTATGGAATATAACACCGGTAACCGAAACTAAGGCGGCAAAGGTGCAACAAAACACCAGGCTTGAAAGGTCGAGCCTTCCACCTTTTGCCCAGTATATAGGTGCATTAATTTAAATAGCATAATATGGTAATATAACAAGGAACCCACGTTATCACATGGAAGCAACTGCACCTGCAACTAGTAGAAGCTATCCAATGGTTAAGCAAGCGGTAACATAGCCAATAATTCGTTTGCTAGGTTGTAGAAAGGTTGAAGGTTTTCATGGCAATGTTGGGAGGCTTATTAAATAGGTGGTAAGCATCGAGATATAGCTATAGAAACGAAACAACTAGCATGGCAATGATAGTAATGGTATCTAGGGAAATAATCATCTTGCTTGCGATCCTCCTTGGAAGAAGAACAAAACTGCGAAGCAGACGAACCAACATAGTCGAACGGATCCTCACACTCCAAAGCGGATCGGAACTATATCGAGAAGAAGAAAACCAGAAAAAAGAATCGACACACGATATTCACCACGGCACATGCACGATATGATGTACAACCTAATACGATGCATGTCCATTTCAATTAGGCAAGGCAATGCATGGTAATTTACCACAATCAAACACTACACATTAAGTGAATGTCAATATGCAGCGAGTTGCATATTGACGAAACTCCACATACGAATTATTTAGTTCACTCCCGTTTAGGTACACGACAATATTAAATGTTGTTTAAACATGGTAAGAGGTGAAGCATGTGATTCTACACGTCATACTAGTCGGTTAACACCTAAGAACATTGAACGGAGCTACGGTTAAAAGATACGTGCAACACAGGATATTATGACATGAATGCAACATGCATGCAATTTTATTTAAACACTGGAAAGAAGGTTATGAAGCATGTGTCTCCATGGCGAACGAAAGGGAACCATGGAGGCAAAACAAAAACGATGCCACGACAACGTTTCGGTCCCGATACTCGATGAGATACCTGTGCCAACAAATTGGGAGCTTGTGCGTGTCATGCCAAAAAAATGGAGTGATCCCGGTTACCGGGTTCCCACGTGTCGGGGTCACGGCAAAAGAGGGACGACGCACAACTAGCTTGGCATCTACAAAATGGACAACATCGCCTCTCATACAACAATGCATTCATCCACGGGTTATCGTCTTGGTGGTATACCTTTGAAGCGTGCCTCTCAGAGAGGGTCGAGTCATAGCGGTGTAGTTGTACATGGGTTGTCGTGGACGTCATGGAAGTAGTGGTTCCCACGGCGGTAGTTGAAGTAGTGGTACAAGGGTCTTCGGTGATGATAGTCGTACATGCTCCGTATATGTTCTGGGTCATCGAGGATGTTGTGGAAGTAGTGGTTACCGCAACGGTAGTTGTTCCCATAGTTGCTAATGTGTCGAAGCGTCGGTATTGACAAATCCGAAGGGATACACAACACTCCACGGCGACGCATCCAAATGCTCAACCGACCAGCTGCATCTTAAGGCCGAGGGGTTCGTGGAAAAAACATGTGTGCACGTTCCTGGAGGTAGGGGGCTGCTAGGGGGTGACCTTGGCCTGAACTGCCCATCAGTGGAACTGGGAAAGCAGGCAGGCTGGGGGCTCTCGTGGTCCACATGGCAAAGGTGCAGGGCCTCGGCTCGGTCAACGCGCTGGGGCTCGCGAACAGGAACACATCCTCCTCGATAGGAAACAAAGCAATGACAACATGGAGCTCTGGCGGCGGCGAACTCCATGGGGCGGCACGAATGCAGAGATCCCGGGCGGTGGCTCGACGGCCAGCAGGACGGCTGGGAGGAGCGGCGGCACGGGCGATGGTCCGGCACAACGACGAGGAAGGTCGAGGTGCAGCGCATGTATGGGGATCGACACGGTGCATGCGCACGAGGTTGAGGATGGTAGGGCCGGGCAAATGCAGTGGCGGAGGGGTTGAGTGCGGCAACGTGCTCGGCTCGGAGCTGCGGGCGCCAGCTCTCTGCAGCGAGTCTCTCCCTGTCGCTAGGGTTAGTCAGGGGCGGCTGGGCTGCGGGCCAACCTAGAGGCCCAAGTGGCCGGTTGGGCTCCATTTCTCTCACCGCTTTCCAATAGCAGTAAAAAATAGGAAGAAAGAAGAGAGTGAGAAAAAATGTTAGAGAAGAAATTTGGGCATGGCAGTAACTATTCCCAACACACAAAAATTGACTTCATCGAGGAAAATAGAAATAGGCACAAGTGTGAATTTGAATTGAAAATCATTTGAATACAAAAATATTGAGAATTTAGGTCCAGCTTGGGAAAAAGATGAAAGAATGACTGCAAGATTCGGGGACCAAACTTGGAGTAGAAAGGCATGGGATTTTAAATGTAAGTGTGTTCATGGGTGATTCCGAAAATAATGGAATATTTTATTGTAGCTCCCTAAAATATTGGGAGGATATGTTATAAAGAGAATCATCGTGTGAATCCCTCAATTTAAATAGATCCAAGACCCATGCAATTTATTATTTGAGTTGTAGAAAATTTAATGACATGATGGCATGATGACATGATGAATGCAACAAACAAATAATTAACACAGCGACAACGAGAAAAAAAGGGGAATCTTTTGGAGCATCGGATCCAGGCTGTTATGACTCTCCTACACTAACAAGAGATCTTGCCCCGAGATCTAAGGATGAAAAGGGGAAGAGGAAGAGAAAGAGTAATAGGTAAACTTAGTTGCTTCTTGACAAACGAGTGAAACCAACGATCCTTGAAGGTTGCAAAGAGAAGAAGAATGATATGAGAAACAAGAAAGAATTCACACAAAATTTCGGCAGCACTTCAGTAGGAAATCGAGGACAAATTTGATAAGACGGAAAGATCTTGACAAGATTCAGAACAAACCAACTAAATTGATAAGCAAGGAAGGAACATGATCTTGACAACTCGAGATGATTGATATAAAAAGAGCAACATCACATTGACATAGCATGTTGGCAGCAAGAATCCCACAAGTAGACAAGGTTTTCATGGCAATAAAAATACTAGGGCCTAGTACTCCGAACACACTACAACTTTCATGTTGACATGTTTTCCAAAGGGTGCGAGGAATGCTTCATACAAAATTAAGAAAAGGGCATTATGATGAAAAATAGCTTGCACGACAACTTGCTCGAAAGACAAAACTAATGCCACAAATGGATTCCTTGGATTTTTCTACCCAAATTAAAATATCATAATCCTATATTATAGTAGAAAAATCAGCCACAAACTACAATCAAAAATACATTCATCTATGTATGACCTAGTATATGCCAAATTTGGCATATGCCCAAAATGGGCATGGACAGAAAAGCAAATTTACACTATATGTATATATTCATCGGATATAAATAGAACAAACAATAACACAAAATATAAAAGCTATAAATGCCCACGGGTCTACTCGTCATCCACACAGTGCCCTTAAGGGTTGACAAGTTGGACCACACCCACTCTGAGCCTCAGAATAAACAAGACACACTAAAAACAAAAGAGGTTGGGGGGTTCGAACATGAGACTCTCAGAGCAAAATGGTGCAACTAGCCAGCTAAGCTAGCGCCTCTTGAGTCACTTGACTCCACTCTACGCGGGGCTGGGCCCACGAATTTGCAACACACACGGACACATTACACTGGCGCTCACCGATGGCGACTCACAGGCCCAAGGCCACGACAGCGACACTCCAATGACCCAAAGACATGGCGGAAGGCACGAGATGATCCACAACGTCCTTCCGCATGCACACAGGCTGTAACGACTAAGATGCGACACTTTCATTATTTGGGGGCGAGGCCTCAAAAGGGGAAAGGGTCGCATCTAAGCGTATCGCAAGCAGGATGACATTCCCATTACATACATAAAGAGATGAGTATAAGATTCAGCTTACACTCGCCACATGCTAGATTACAGTCCACACAAGCATTTATCATTAATAAATAAGGCAGGGTCTGACCATGGACAAGATAAACAACAAAATAGTGTTATCCCGCCTTGCTAGGTCCACAATCATGACCAAGCGCCTCTAATCCTCGGGATATGTCACGTACAGTCTGCCACTGTCTTCGTCGAACTCCCACCTCAGCTGGGTATCCTCGGGGACGTCTGCATCTGGAGTACCTGTACCTGTGGGTGGTTGTAGTAAATTGTGAGCCAAGAGGACTCAACAATATCTTGACCTTGATAACGAGTCTAACTAAATTAATAGGTGAGGTAGGGTCAAGTGTTTGAGTTTGCAGCATCCTAAGCATATATGGTGGCTAACTTAGGAAGAACAGAATTAAGTTATGGTGGGCTACGTAAGATGGTCGAGATCTAAGAATGATCACTAAGTGATCCTGAACACCTACTTACGTCATTCATAACCCCATCATGTTCTCGATCAGAGAAGGAGCTCTAAAAGAAACAGTCACGGTTACGCACACAGGTGGCAGGTTTTATTTCAGTTACTTTAAGTTATCTAGAACCAGATGTTAACAAAATATCCATGTTGCCACATAACCGCGGGCATGGCTTTCCAAAAGATATAACCCTGCAGGGGTGCTCCAACTAGTCCATCACAAATTACCATAGGCCGCATAGTAATCCACAACCACGAAACTCGCGGTCTCGTAGGATTCCTTAGAGGAAAACCTCCACTCTGAGAAGATCCAAAATCTCAACGGAATCCCAATGCGCAAGATATATCGCTAAGGTAAGACAAGTCCAGCAAGACCTCCCGACGTGTCGATGAACCCGATAGGAGTCGCGTATCTCGTTCTCAGGACACAACGGATAAGCTAGTGTACAGGGCCTGATAGAGATCTCCCGAGTTGACCTGGGTTGGCCCCGCACATCTGGTTCAGACCAACACTCATGAGGAGCACTGGGCCGGGGGGTTGATTAGATTCCTCGGGGTACCTATTCCCTATGCTTTTTATTATTAAGTTGTTAGCAAATACACACCAAAGTTGGGTCTTGCCAGACAAGACTTAACACTAAACGATTTATCAAGGGGTCGCCATAACAACCGCAAAAGTGTTAGGAGTGCCCAGTTATGGAATAAAACACCGGTAGCCAAAACTAAGGCGACAACAGTGGAACAAATCACCCGGCAAAAGGCTAGGCCTTCCGCTATTTACCAAGTATATAGGTGCATCAACTAAATAGCAATTTAAATAGGATGATATCAAATTGCCCATGTTATCACATGGACCAGCTGGCACCTGGAACTAGCAATGCTAATAAATTAGTGGTTGAGCAAGCCTAACTTAGCCAAACAATATTTGCTAGGAGGGGACTTGTTTGAGGTTTCATGGCAATGTTTGACGGCCTATATATGATGTGGTAGGCAGCGGAGATGTAACGATAGGAACGAATCTCCAAGCATAACAAAGCCAGAAATGGTGTCAAGGTCATGATCATCTTGCCTGTGATTTCTCCAGAGTGGAACTGTTCCTGATATTCCTGCACGAACACACCGAACTCCTCGAACTCGTTTCCGGCCCCATTAGCTACCCAAAAGAAACAAACATCTAATGAACACTAGCATATGATTATGCAACAATCAATATGATGCATGCATGCACAACCCCTAATCATGCACATAAACAATCCTACACAAATAAACAAGTGCCACGTCACCATAAAGTGACTTTTTTACAGAACTGCTCAAAACTGAATTCCAGTGCCAGCATTGGATTCCTTGGGATTTTTTTTACCCCAAATCCATATATCATACTGCTATAATGGGATGCAGAAAAACACCACAAACAACAAAAGAAATATTGCACAGGATCAAACTACACTAATGTCAAGAACAGCGACTGTTCTTGAACGTGCCAAATTTGGCATATGTTAGAATAGGAAAATTCCATTTCTGGACTATTCCAAAAATGGAATCATCACATCAAACATAATAAATAATAAATAAAAACAAAAGAAAAAATCAACTAAACCTAATCACACAGGGGCCCACTGGTCATAGGTACCAAGGCCACCATTGGATTCCTTGGAATTTTTTACCCCAAATCCATATATCATACTACTATAATGGGATGGAGAAAAACAACACAAACAACAAAAGAAATATTGCACACGATCAAACTACACTAATGTCAAGAACAGCGACTGTTCTTGAACCTGCCAAATTTGGCATATGTCAGAATAGGAAAATTTCATTTCTGGACTATTCCAAAAATGAAATCATCACATCAAACATAATAAATAATAAATAAAAACAAAATAAAAAAATCAAGTAAACCTAATCACACAGGGGCCCACTGGTAATAGGTACCAAGGCCCCTAGAGCATGACAAGTGGGCCTAGTGGCACACACAACACACAGAAAATTAGAAGGGGCACACAAAAAATTAGAAGGGGGGGCACAGGTGGCGAATCGAACCCACCACCCCACACACCCACAAAATGCACACAACACCACTACCAATAGGCTACCGCAAGGTAGCTGTCCAATAGAGTGAGGGTACTGTAGTTATGCAGATCCTGCAATCATCCCACAGTTAACAAAAACTCTAAGCAAAAGGGGGCGCTCGAACCAAAGACCTGTCGGTCGTCGTGCTGGCAGCTAACCAGTCTGCTACACAAGGGATATCGGTCAAAAAGGGGTTACACCACTGAGGAGGTGCAATTCTTGCACACGCACAAGGGAGAACACAAGCGGGAGGTCGCGGTGGAACTGAGCTGCTGCTGCTACTGCTTGCTAAGCTGCAACTACTGCTACTGCTTGCTTCGCTGCCATTGTTGCTACTGCTTGCTAGCCACGAACGGTGCAGTCCGGCTGCTACCACCGCTCGGCACAACGAGGAGAGGACAGAAGGCGCGGCTTACAGAGGGGACGCGCGGAGGCGCGGGCGAGGAGGCGTTCGCAGGAAGGGAGGAGGTAACGACGGCCTGCTGTGCTCCTACTTCTGCTCGCCGGACAAGGATGAAGAGGCTCGTCGTGGACGTCGAGGGAAGGAGACCTTGGCGCCGATGTTCGCAAAAATGGAACGCCCGTGGCATCCTCTTGCTCCTGGCAGGGTCGTGGAGGAGGCAGTCGCGGCCCTGCGTCGGAGACGAGCTCGGGCCGCAGGTCTGCATGGCAACAGTGGCCTCTGCACTCGTCCTGACGATGCTAGGAGGGGACAGATACGAGGCTAGGGTCAGGGGAGGCACTGGGGTAGCTTATAACCCTCGAACCGCGAGCGAGGGCCGTCTGATGGAGGAGGAGCTCGATCTGGGGTGGAGCACTGGTTGTACAGGGGATGACGTCAGCGAGGAGGAAGAAGGGGTCGCCAGGCAGGCCTAGGCCGAAAGCTACTCGGTTGGGCCGCTTCTCTCTCTCTGGATAAAAAAATACCCTTTGCAAATAAGAAATAACTCGGGTTTTGAAATAAATCCAGATGCTAAAAGAAAAGGAGAAAACAAAAAAAATATATTTGGGCTTCCAAAATCATCCTCCAATATATAAAAATAAATTGGGCATTTTTGGAAGAGTTCAAATAAAACCTTTTTATTTAAAATAAGCTCTGTGTTTTAGAATAAAACCAAAAGAAATATAAATGTAAATATTTGTATTTAAAATTTAATTTATTTATAAATTGATCGTAAGATTATCTCGGGTGAAGAATAAACTATTCTGCATCCTAGGTGATGAATAGAGTTTATATATATATATATATATATACTAACTATTATTAGGTACTAAATATGATATTATTTTATCTGTTAAACGTTTAATAAAAATACTATCTAGGGTGCAATCTTAATAAATAAGTCATTATTAGTCTTTCTTTCATACCGGTACTCATCCGGGTTGGGGATGAACACGTCAACAAAATCAGGATTAGAGATGAAACTGAAGGTCACTTGACTGATTCTTTGTACGTATTAAATCTACATGCAAACCGTGTTAAAATAGAAGACCTGTGAAATTTTAAATTGCATTTTTGTAGGATAAGACCATCTTTATTTCTATCGTAACTATAAAATTATAGACATTTTTTATAAATTAAGAGCGTGTGCCGTGTGGTATTTCTTTCTCCCGTTGCAACGCATGGGCCCTTTTGCTAGTATAAGATAAAACTAGAGGGCTGCCTTCATATTTATCAATACGATTTATAGGAAAAGATAAACATTTTTATTGGGGCAAAACAGAACTTAGAAATTTGCCCCAAAAGAAAATAAGAGAAGGGTTTTTATCCTATGGTGCAACTTGTGTGTTTTTGAAATGCACTTATTGCACCCACACCTCAACAAACACAAGCACATCCACATAACCCTTGCACTTCACATCAAGGTTCACCCACATCAACACAAACGAAAACAAAAGGAAAAGATGCAATGCATGAAGGCATGATGCACATAAAATGATGACATAAATGGGCTCACCCACTTATCATACCATAACAAGGTTGCCATACAAGGAAAAATTACAACAGGGGAAGGAATTCCATTGGGGCTGTCACACAGGCACACATAGCACCTATCAATCAACAGATCAACCCTAGTGACAGAAAACAACGACGGTGACGGCGAGCTTGGCTAGCTGGCTACGGCAGTGCAAACCTCCAACCGATGTCGAAAACAGAACTAAGCGATGACAGAGACGCCTATCATGCTGCTACTCGCACCAAACAAACTCGGAGCTCTCACCGGAGACGAGGTTCGACGGTGGCACTCTCGGGCTTGAGAACGACGACGGGCACATGGTGCAATTCGAAGGGAAAACAGTTGGGGACACGTGGATGCTCATGCGGAGGGGCTCGACCTAGGCATATTGGCTCGAGGATGGTGCTCTATGAAGAACTGTTGTCACCTTGACGTCCCTCAAGGAAGAAGAGGATGTCGGGGAAGCAGCACAAACATGCGCGACTTCCGGACGCTCAACTCCTCCTTGGGGTCGTCGGAAGGCTCACCGACGACGATGGCCTCGCGGGCACTTTCTGTGGACAGGGCGGAGCGGGTGGATCTCCAGGCTAAGCTCACCTGCCGGCGTCGGAGACAGGGAAGAGGGAACCCTAGGGGCTCAAACACCGAGGGGGGGGGGTTTAAATAGAGGGGCTAGGCCCTCTCTGGCTGCCACGGCCACTCTGCAACACCGGCATGGTGATAACTTACTATGAGAGAGGCGGGGTGAGTGGAAGGGGAAAGCCACGTGGAGAGTCGCTGGCAGGTGCGGTCGCCTTCAACGTCCATGCTGGAAAGGTGTTTCACGCGTGAGGCTGGCTATAAGCTGCACTGTCGAGTTGCGCTCGCGATACCGCTACTAGACGTGCTGCTACTGCTGGGCTCTGCTGGCCACAACCATAAAAAAGTTTTCCTTTTTGACTAAAACAATTTTTGCAACAGAATTACCATGAAAAAAAGGAGAGGGTTTTGGGTGAAGCAAAAATACATTCAAACTCACAAAAACAAGCTTTGTTTTAAACGACACCTTTGACACTTTTAAGAGGCAAAATTTTAAATTGCACTTAGCCTAGCAAGTATTTGGGGTTTTTGTGAAATGACGGAGAGCTGCACAACGTTATGCTTAATTTTAAAAACCCAATCATAATATTTGCAAGCATGGAAACATTTTTAATGAAGTTGATGGAAATGTAAGAAATCACCACATTGCTAAATTTTACATAAAAGAGAGAGGGAGGTATTTAAAGAATAGCATGGAGGGATTTCACTCATGGATCACACTACTCTTGCAAGCACATCAACACCACAACAATTCCACTCCAACACAACACAAGAAACAAGGAGGAACAGATTAAAAGTATACCATGATGATATGATGGTAAGATGCAAATGCAGTCAAGAAGCACCAAAACTTATAAAATGAAACCAAGGTTGCCAAGTCATACAAGGTACAACATGCAAAAGTTACATGTGTTGCACTTGGGTTGTTACAGGTGGCCCAATGGCCGCCCCATTGATGTCCAAGCTGCCCACGTCAGCTGCAACGGGCGACGGAGATGGGAGCGGACACCATGCATGTCACATCGGCGAGCGCAGCCAGAACACTGCATGGACCTCCGCTAGCCACGACCTGGACTGTGCCGTTGTGATAGCGCAAAATGCATCGGCGGCAGCACGGGGCAAGACCACGGCTTTAGCGGTGGCGGCAGCGGCGGCGGCTGCAACCAGATCTTCACCACGCCCTCCACAAGACAACCACGACCCACGCCCATGAGATGACGACCCTGGGCGGTGCGTGGACAAGACCCTTGCACAAGGAGTGCAAGGCCAAGATCGAACACCCCCCCTAGTGAGTAGAGGCGGCGGGTGATGATGCGGGAAAGCACACCTTCTCGCACTGCCAGGAGTAAGATTTCCACCCACGCTGCACCCCGTCCAATCCCTATAACCAGAGGGGAAGTTTAGTGTAGACCCATCTGCTGCTGAACTTTCCGCTTGCACCAGAGATGATGGAGGAGTCGAGGGCAACCATACAAAGCTTGCTAAGCTTCACCAACAACGACAAGCCACGCGCGGCCGGTTCTTTGCATGGACGACGCATGGCTCCCGCATGGCCCACCGCCGGGTGCGATGCTCGCGAAACATACACGATGCAGTCGCCTCCACGATAGGAGCAAACTTCCCACCAGACCGACATACAAGATGAGGTATCTCAAGCCTCGATGGACCCGCGGCTGAAGCGAGACCAGCGCGAAGTCCTGAAGGACAGGCGCAAGGACGACGCGTGCACCACAATCAAGAGGCGATCAGAAACATGTCGCCATTCGATGGTCGTGCAGATCCAGCCATCGATGAGACCGCGCCAGGGCCACCTAGTAGCCTACCTTACGAGGTGGGATGCCCGACCTTCACCCGCGAGTTGCGGCAAGTCCACTCGCCCTCTAGTAGGGTCTTCAAGCCGAAGTTGCCGGACATATACGATGCAGGTTCAAGCCGGAGTTCGTGGGCATCTACACCATTGCAGCGCAGGATGTCGGGGGAGGATATGAGAAGGTGGTCGTCAACTACATCCCGCTGGCACTCAAGCCCAACATGAGGACTTGGCTGATGAACTTGCCAGAAGGGTCCATCTCCTCTTGGGAGGATCTGTGCAACCACTTCGTCGGAGCTTACCATGAGGGCAACAAGCTCCGGGGCAACCCAGTGATCTGCACATGCTCCCCAAGCGAGACAGAGAGATCCTTCGCGAGTACACCCAGAGTTTCAGCCGCGTGTAATACAACATCTCGGACATCCACCCTGTCGCAGTGATCACTGAGTTTCACACGAACATACGCAATCGCCTCATGCACAAGGAGATGAGCATCAACAAGGTGCAGGACGTCTCCGAGCTCTACGCTCTAGCTGACAAGTGCATGCAAGCTGAATAAGGAAGAAGGCTCCTGGGGGAGTACGCTGGTGCGAAGGTCGACTCCGACGATGACGAGAACAAACCTGTCTCCTCGAAGAAGGGACACAAGCACAACAAGAAGCGCAAGTGAAAGGCAGAGATGGCTGTCGAGAGATCTGGCCAGAATAACAACGACAAGAAGAGCAAATACGGGGAGTCCATCAAGGACTTTGTCATTTTCTCCGGAGACGATGAAGCCATGGCAGGCGAGAAGAACGGCAAGCCATACTGCAAGATCCACCTCACCAAGGGCCAGGACATCACCGAATGCCGGCAAGTGGAACAACTTGCTTAAAAGCAGAAACAAGAGTATGAAAGACGCGACAAGGGGAAGGGTTGATATGGTGGCGGTGGAGCAGACAAGAAGAGCCATAACGTCCAAGGTGGCCGCTACAGCAAGGCCAAACTGCAGAAAGAGAAGCCTTCTAGAGGCCGAGACGATAAATCTGACTGTGATGATGACAATGATGAGGATGAAGAGGGATCTGATGGGCAAGAATTCCAAAAGGCCATAGATGCTATGTGTGTTGACGGAGGAGCATCTTTGCAGTCCTCCCACAGGTAGCTCAAGTAATGGGCCCGCAAAGTCAACGCTGCGGAACTGGCGGTAGAAGCAAGGAAGCCCCTGTCAGAATTGGTACTCCGCAGACCCAAGGAAAGGTTGGAACACCGGGGTGAGCTTGCTCTCCATCCCTGTTCTACCTTGTGGCTCCACGAGGACTCTCTCGTGGCATGAGCTAGGAAGACGGGTTGAAACACACGACAATTTACCCAAGTTCGGGCAACCTTGCGGTGGAATTCTTGAGGTGGAAGACAAGTACAAAGGTGGGTTCTTGCCCTAGCCCCGGGGGGGGGGGGGGGGAATTGGACCCCCTTCTATGGAGGCCGGGCTTCTCCTATATACTGGGCTTTGTCCTCTTCCCCCAAAAACGCCGGGGGGAAAGGTTACCACAATGGCCATTTTCGAATGGGGACAGGACTGCATTCCGCCGTGACAAAGGTTGTGTTTGCCTATAAAAGCTTATCTTCATGACACGCTGATGGGCTCGGGGATGAACTCCATACCGCAGAGCCTCCTAATTAAGTATCCTTGCACCGAATGAGAAACCTTTGGGAGTCGCTTCGGGAGTAAGCCAACAATCCCAACTTACTTAGCATGGAAGGGGAAACCCTCCCTGTACGCGCCGCTGACACCGCTCATGCACCACCTGCACGGCCTGTCTCATCCACGTGAGGGAGCTGGGTCATAGGACCCTACAAAGTCGTCCGCGGCGGGCCCGCTCCACAAGGGCCTCAGGGAAAACCTTGTAGTGGACGCCCTCCTAAGGCCCTTGGGGACGATCTTCAAGGGCTCACCTCGCGAGGCAAGGCTCCTTGTGAGGGTCCTCCTTGTCGGGCTCGCCGATGGGCCGAGCCAGGCTTATCATGTCGTATCACGCTTGGGGTCGCAGGCCGACGGGCTTGGGTACCCCCAGTCCTAGGGGCCCAATAGTAGCCCAGGCCCGCGTTGTGCACGGCCCCACCCGTCGGGGGGGGGGGGGGAGATGAAGCGACGGGGGTCCCAACCGCGTGCGGTCCAGGCCCAACGTGTGGCACCCGACACGATGTGGGATCCGTCTTCCACGCAACGCTTCGGTAACCGCCCTAAGTGAGTTGACATGCTGCCTGTGCATAGCTCCGGTCATTATTGCTCATTCGACCGGCGCTTCCCATTTGCTCCATCTGTCTCACGTAAGATTTCCCATGGGCCCATGGTACGCACGAGGCGGCTCATTGGAGGAATGGGGAGGCATGAGCCCCCGCTACCCATGGTCCAAGCCTAGCGCGCGGCACCCAAGAGGGCATTCATCGCCTCCAACCCCTGCGGCACCTGAGGGACCGTGGTTGTACTTATAAAAACAACCCCCTAGGGTTGGATCCACCATAGCACCATTCCTTGGCTGCCTTCTTCCTCTGCTCCCATGACATCCTCGACCGAACCCGGCCTCCACTCTTTCCATGGCGTCCAGCGGAGATACTGCAAGCGCTGGAGCATGGGCAGGGCTCTTAGCATCGCTGTCGTCCCCCAGGGGCGGCGAGGATCGGCCCCAAGTTCAGTCCATTTGCGTGGGAGTCATCTTGCGAGTGATGAGTAAGTGCGCCACAGTTATCGCCTGCCCTCGCATATCCTGCCTGATCTGACAAACCTGATGCCAAGCTTTTTAGGGCGCCTACGTCTAAGAGGCCGAGGAGCATCATGCCGGGGGCGCTCCTCAGGACGCCTCCGGTCGACGAAGTTTCTTCTTCGGAGCCTCGCCTGGCGGGGCCCGAGAGGCCCTCAATCTAATCCACGGAGGCGGCAGAACCCCGAGAGCGCATGACCATGGGTGCCACGCTCGCCCTTCACGACCTTGGGCGCGGGGCGGACCTGACTCTTAGGGAAACTGCCGTCATCCAGCGGGAGGTGATCGTGTCCCGTCGCGAGTGGGAGGCCACCCAGATCGCCCGTAACATGGAGGCGGAGCATGAGCGCCTCGAGGCCTTGGAGAGGAACATCCTCTTCGGCGAGGCCACCCTTGTGATTGTGCACGAGGAAGCCTTGGCTGGCGCAATCGCAAGGGTGGCTCGCGAGCGGGCAGCTGCCCTGGAGGAGTACCACGGAGAGCTCGCCCAGCGGGAGGCCTTCCTCTAGCTTAAGTACGACGCGCTCGAAGAGGAGGCAAGCACGCTCAGAGCCCACCTGCAAGGGGCCCAAGCCGCCTTGGAGGCCGCCTCCAGAAGCGAGGGGTGGCCAAGGATTAGCTGAAGTCTCTCATGGCCCAGTTTGGTGAAACTAGCGACACTACGCAGGCGGCTAAGGATGATGTGGTGCACGCGTGGCGCACGACGGCACATGCGCGCCTCATGGTGGAGTGGTGTGCCTAGCGGTCCCTAGAACTGGCCCCGAACGCGGGCTCCGTGCCTCACCGCTTCATCAGGGATGCCCCCGTGTTGCAGGTAGCCTAAGGCGACAGGGGCCACCCTGACTTTCTCCTCATGGTGGTGGGGGCGCTGGAGTCGGGCGCATCCAAGGTGGAGGACGATGTTGAGTCAGCCACACGCGACCTCCTGGGCAACGCGCAAACGCACATCTTCTCCAACCCGCGTCGCCACAATCCCGCGTTCGACCTCTCCAGCGCGATGGAGCCAGTGCCTGTGGAGTTCTGGAGCCCCCTCAGGGACGAGGTGTGCGGGCACGTGGAGACGCTGGTTGGGCAGTTCGTCTATGTGGTGCCTCCTAAGGACGGCGGCAACCTCAGCACCGCAGCCCCCGAGGACCACGACGAGGATGGCGCCTCCTCCACTCGATCTTCCTCACCCTTTATCTACCGCCCCAAAGAACCCTTGGCCCCGTGAGGGTGTTAGACATTTTGTAACTTACTTTGGTTCCGAGTAATGGTTGTCCGATGTGCTTGGGGCGTCTTTTTTCCTTCTGCAATGTTCTCCCTTTTTCTTGCGTGTGGCCTGGGTCCGAGCCGATGAGAGCCCAATGCACACATCTCCTGAGGCGTCACTCGTGCTATGCACCCGGGCGCGTACCGGCAGCCCCCGAGCGCGGCCCAACTTCTCGTTCCCTCTACTGCGGTTGTTTGTGCGAATCTCACGAGGATGGTACCCTCGCGAGGGCCCTGCCTGGGATGCCAGGCGGAGGCGCTTCGGGAACCCGGTTCTCTCTTCCTTCGTGTTGTCTTCTCTAGCGAACGCTTTGGTGCACCGTGGCTTCACGGCCCAAACCCCGAGCGCGAGATCGAGGGCCCTTGAAGCACGACACTCAGGGACTCGCGCCTATGGAGGATGCTCGCGTGACCCGCTTCCCTCATGGGAAGTCATGCAGAGACAAAAAATACCAAGTCCCGACGGCGCGTACCTGCCCGCTCGCATTTGGGCATCATCGCTTGCATAAGGGCGTGACAAGAGAACAAGAACCAAGAGAGCTCCAGAAAAACTGAGACCTCCGCTAGAAAATCCAAAGCTAACTCATTCGCGGGCCAAAAAGGGGGAGGCGTGACTGTCGCACTCACTGCAGGCCAGCCCGACGAGCTTGCTCGCAAGTTAAACACAGGGACGAATAAAGGCGTCCGCCGTGCCTAGCACGGGCAAACCTAAAAAAGAAACGTGGTCACCAGGGTGTCTCCTTTGTCTTCTTCCCTAGTGAGGAGTATGAGGCTACCACTAAGACATGGGAGGGGCCCACACCCCAGCCATGACGTGACTCGTCGTGGGGTTAGGCACAAGAGACCCCGGGCTTATACAACCCAATCATCATTACGTGGGAGTGTCATAGGCTTCTTCCCTAGCACGGAGCTTAGGACTTCCACTAAGATGTGGGAGGGGGCCCTACTGCAGCCACGACGTGGCTTTTTGTGGGGTTACGGACGAGAGACCCCCGGGCGTATACAGTTCACTAATTATTACGTGAGAGTGTCACGGGTTGGCCTCCGGATGCCCGACTCCATGCTCCAGCTCCCGTCCCCGGCAAGTGGCGCGGGGCCTGGGGACACGTACGGTCTTCTGGGCGCCGCCACCCTCACTCCCCACGCACGTGGCATTTAGCCTGGGGCTACGGGCAATCCTGATGGGGCCCCCACCCTCCATCTCCATGCATGCGACATCCATCTTGGAGACTTGAGCGACCCTAGGGATTCCTTCCACACTAGATTCTTCTCCAACTCTTCCCATCGCTCGGCGAGGAAGCGTGTACACCGACTAATTGCTCCCTTAACTCTTCCGCAAGGATCGTCATGCTCCAGATAACCTGGAGTGTCCGACCGCAAGACAGCAGCTCGACACTAAAGCTTAGCATTTTTGAAAAAATACACTATTCCAAGTGAAAGTCAATCAAGTTCGTTACATATTCAGGAAACTAGTTCGGGGCAGTACAAAATACCAAGGACCGCTTTAACCCGGTTCGTCCAAAAAACCACTTGACGGCGCGATCGTTACTCGACGTTTGTCCGCATGGCGTCACATACCGTGGGGGTCCACCCCGCCGGCTGGCGACAGCCGGGTCCTGAGGCTGCTAGCCCTTGAAGCTTCTCGAGCCCGAGGTATCCCCACGCCTTGTGAGGCACACACACCTTATGTACCTTGCAGCTTGCTGAGCTCTTGAACTGCGAACTCCCACGACCTTGGTGCTCGACGCCACTCCACTGGCCCGCAGGGGCACGCGTCAGGGCGTGCCCTTGTGGGCCGCCAGGCGCCTTCCCGTCACCGCGGTCGTGCCCGACGGCCCTAGGATGGAGCCTCCGACCCCGACCCGACGGTGCCGCCTGGCGTACCCCCTACACCATGGGGAAGTAGGTGCCATCTTTAGGCATGTATTCCACGGCGCCAGCACCCGATGCGATACCCCTCTTGGCCGGGGGTCGTGGGCGCAGTGGCATGGCATCTTCGTCCGGGTGGCGCATGTCGCGGCGGGACCTGCGCCAAGCATCGTCTCGGGATGTCCGCTTCCACCGTCGCCACGGGGTCGACACGCGTGGTCACCGACGTTTCCTCTGCGGTCGGTTGGGACGACACGGTCTCAGCGCCGAGCGACACGCTTGTTGTTGAGGATCGTGACCTCCTGGCAATCCTCACTGTTGTGGGTGTGCATGTTGTGGTGCGCAGAAATTTCCGCCGGCCTTACGAGGTGCGTCGTCACAGGGGGCCGACGAAGGTACGAGGCCGGTTACCGGGACATGAGGACTAGGATCATGACATGAGGCAGGACCCGCTGGTTCCCCTCGGGCTGCGGGCTGAGCGAGCCACCACTCGTGGGCAGCTCACTAGTCGAGCCCGTGCCTCCCATGGTGGGGGTCGAAGCGGGGCGTAGGGTGCCATGGCCCACGCGTTGTATCCTCCGTCTGTCGGGCGGAGGCGAAGCAGTTCGCTTTCCATGAGCAATGCATCATGCACGTTGAGGTCCCCCATGTGAATGTAGGTCGAGGCAGAGGCTGTGAGGGACTCAGCAGGGCGACTTCCTTGATGCGCTAGTGGCCACAGGAAGCACTGATGCCCGTGCACGGCGGAGCCGAAGACGGTGGTGGCCATAGCGCTGGCAGGCCGGTGACGGCCGTCCGACACCGAGCTCCTCGGGCGCATGCGGTGAGCGTCAGCCATCGGGTCGATGAAGCTAGGGCGAAACTGGAGAGGGACAGCGGTTGCGCACCCCTTCTTGGTGCACCAAATGTCGGATTCAGGGGTCCGCAGACCCAAGGAAAGGTTCAAACACTAGGGTGCACTCTCTCTCCTACCCTGTTCTACCTCGCGGATTCACTGCGACTCTCGGGTGGCACGGGCTAGGAAGGCGGGCTGAAACACACGACATTTTACCCAGGTTCGGGCCACCTTGCGGTGTAAAACACTACTCCTGCTAGTGGTGGTATTGCTTGAGGTGGAAGACAAGTACAAAGGTGGGTTCTTTCCCTAGCGGGGGGGGGGGGATAAATTGGATGCCCTTCTATGGAAGCCGGGCCTCTCCTATATACTGGCGTTGGTCATGTTCCCCCGAGAACACCGGCGGGAAGGGTTGCCACGATGGCCATTTTAAAAAGGGGACATGACTGCAATCCACCCTAACAAAGGTGGTATGTGCCTGCAAAAGCTTCTCTTCATGACACACTGGCGGGCACAGGGATGACGTCCTTCCTATGGATCATCCTTCTTTAGTCACCTTGCACCGAGTGGGAAACCTTTGCGTGTCGCTTCGGGAGCACGACAGCTGTCCCAACTTCCTTAGCATGGAAGGGGAAACCCTCGCCGTATGGCCCGCTCGCACCGGTCTTGCGCCAGCTGCACGACCTGCCTCTTCCACACGAGGGATCTGGGTCATAGGACCCTACCAAGTCGTCCTCGACGGGACCGCTCTACGAGGGCCTAAGTGAAAAACCTTGCAGTAGACGCCCTCCCAAGGCCCTTAGCGACGATCTTGAAGCACTCACCTCACGAGGCAAGGGACATCACGAGGATCCTCCTTGCCAGGCTCATCGATGGGCCGAACCAAGCTTATGCTACCGCATCGCGCCCGGGACCACACGCCGACGGGCCTGGGTACCGCCGGTGTGAGAGACCCGACAACCCCTCAAGTGGTTCAACACTCCCATCATCTTCGACGCTAAGGACCATACTGATCGCATCACCGTGGTCGGTTGTAACACCCAAAATTTTTAAATTTGATTTCTTGATTTTTAGCCATTTTTTATGGATTTTTAATTGGCTTTGATAAAAACTTTGAAGCTCTTTGACAATCTATTTAAGAAAACTTTTTATAGCTTCTTTCTCAACCTGCTTGGTTTGAAAAAATGATCTTTTGACCTGTTCTCTAAACGAATTGGTCTGGGAGAATATTTTATTCTTTTACAAATACTTGGAATTTATTCCTATAAGTTCAATTATTATTTTTACCTCAAGTTTCCATTTCTTCCATCCTGTTTTAGACCTTTTTGCACTTCTACAACATCTAGGCCTTCATTTTTATTTATTTACCAAAACTTTAGGAAGGTTGGACCACCTTTCATAATTTCTTTTTAATAAAAGAATTTTCTGTAATCAGTTTTGATCCTAGCAAATTTACAAAGGAACTCACTGATTCCTTTGGAGTTCTGGACCCAAACTCCTACCCTTAGAAGACATTAGTACCCTCAACCTATTTCACCAAAAACTTTGGAGTCACCAGTTTTAAAATTTCAAATTTCATTTGACTCAAGTTTGACCCAAAAGACTCTGTTTTTATTACAAACCTGACCACAACAGTTTCACAAATTCTGAAAAATTGTGGGCAGTCTTTTCACCTAATGAGAGACCACCCCAAAAAAATTAACTCAAAATATTTTGTGCACATGCCATTTTCATTTAGTCAAACAGCAAGCGTGCATTGTTGCCACTGTCAAACTTTGAAGCTGATTTAGTCAAAGGTTCAGAGGTTTAGTTTAATGACAATCACCAAAGTAGCAACGCAGGAGCTGCTCGATCATGTGCTCGAACTGATCCATGTGTTGCGCACTCCCTTGGACGCTTGCTAGCGTGAGTGGTGAGTTGACCAAGCCGTCGAAGCTTCGGCAACAACACCTGCAGCGGCTGGCACGGCCACCAACGACGCCCCTGCTGCAGCCCCGCACCTAGTGGCACCACCCCTTGTACCTGAAGCCGCTGCATGTCCCTGGACACAGCTCGCCCCACAAATGCCATCGCCATGCACCGGGAAGAAAACAGAACGAACCCTACTGCCGCAGTGCACAGCAAGCACCGCTCCGTCGACTCAAGTCCTCCGTCCATGACTGAACTGCTTTAGACCAAAAATGGATTCCCCTCGATGAGTAGGTACGAGCCGAACCACCTAACGACCTCCCTAACCACCTAGACCACCGGAATTGCTCACCAGAGTTAAGACCCACGACACCTCTCTCGGGCCTCTATAAATAGAGCCCCCTCCGAGTTGCCAAACCCATCACTCACCTCACGACACTCGACCCCCACTCCGAAACCTTGCCCAAGCTAGAGGAGGGACTCGGAGCGGCCTTCTTCCCCAGCTCCGATCGCCCCGATCCGCTTCGGGTTCCGGTTGGGTTGGAGCAAGGTGAGCCGAGGTAGGATCCCCTGAGGCATTCAGAAGCTTCGTGGTGACCTCCTCATCCCGAGCTCCCCTATGATTTAATCACAAGCGAGTCCATCCGTGAGATTTCGGAGGTGCCCGAAGTTGTCATTCGCCAGAGCAAGGTCACCGTCGATGTAAAGCCCCCCTTCAACCCCATCCACCTCACACCGAAGCGCAAGAACACGATGAGTGGGTAGGAGCCCTCGGTTGGCTCTCTTCCTCCGTCAATCGCCGCCTACGATCACCGCAACATCTCTGGCGTTAGTGGATTCAACCTAACAGGGTGGACCCCCTTCTGAGGGTTCTGTTTTTTTTAAACATTTTCCCTCGAAGGCGCCTTCGCCAGGATCCGTCTTTGAAGCTGGTTAACGTATTCTCTTTCGGGCGCTTTGAGTTTCTCAAACTAGCCCGTGGAAAAATTCTGAACGTTCCACTCGGCGAGGACGCCAATCGAGACATGCTCCGAGCACACATTCGCCTGGGCAAAGTGGGACCTTTCATCGGTCGACTGAGAGAAGTCGTCGGCCGAATCGACAAGGAGCTGTGGCCCGCAGACGAGTCCCGGCAGGAAATGGAAGGGTTGATGACTCGGCTGGAGGATGTCCCAAACCGAGTGCAGGCGTGGAAGAAGTCTGCTGCTCGCTGTGGTGCGGACGTGGCACTGTCGCTGGTCCGAGTGCACTGCAAAGAGGCTCGCGAAGATAAGCTGAAGGCGCTGCAGGTCGCAAACACCAAGAAGCTTCGATTCAAAGATTTCATGGAGACCTTCCTTGAGAGCGCCACTCGTATCGCGGACGGGATTGACCTCGACACTTTCGTGGAGCCTGCCAGTCCCAGTGCCAGTCCTCACGAT
Source organism: Hordeum vulgare subsp. vulgare (assembly GCF_904849725.1). Lineage (NCBI taxonomy): Eukaryota > Viridiplantae > Streptophyta > Magnoliopsida > Poales > Poaceae > Hordeum > Hordeum vulgare. The sequence continues at coordinate 282,362,743 of NC_058519.1, read as the reverse complement.
GCTTGAGAAAACTTTTACCTCGGTATGCCGAGTGTTACTTGTATCAAACTTTGGCCACTGCTATTGGCCGTCACATTGGTGGTTCGGTGTGGATAAGCTTGATCTACACCGAATCGACTATCTTCAAACCAACTCTGAATTTGAATCGAATCTTTTGCTCTTCCTTTGCCAAAGAGTTGTTGACACGATTTTGGCTCGTGGTTTTTGTTTGGCGTTTCTTGGTGAAGCCAATGGAAAACATGCGGAGCATGTAATTGTCAGTTGTCTTGACATCTGCATGAGCCTCACTGAGGGTCTGCTGAGTCTCCGAGTGGATCTGTAGGATACACTCGAAGGCAATTGTGTACTTAGGCGATTCGTGATCACGGCTAAGTCTTCGAGTGCGACTGTAAGGTCGTACTCGGAGCGAGTTATTACTCATATAATTGTCAGTTGTCTTGACATCTACATGAGCCTCAATGAGGTTCTGGTACTCATGTAATTGTCAGTTGTCTTGACATCTACATGAGCCTCAATGAGGTTCATGCTACTCATGTAATTGTCAGTTGTCTTGACATCTACATGAGCCTCAATGAGGTTCTGGTACTCATGTAATTGTCAGTTGTCTTGACATCTACATGAGCCTCAATGAGGTTCGTGCTACTCATGTAATTGTCAGTTGTCTTGACATCTGCATGAGCCTCAATGAGGGTCTGCTAAGCCTCCGAGTGAATCTGTAAGATACACTCGAAGGAAGCTTTCTACTTAGGCGATTCTTGGTCGCAGACAAGTCCCCGAGTGCAAAGTTTAGTGAACACTCGGACAAAGTTAATACTTAGGCGATTCTGGATCGTGGCTAAGTTCCTGAGTGTGACGTTTAGTGCACACTCGGAGAAAGTTTGTACTTAAGGCGATTCTTGATCGCAGCTAAGTCTCCGAGTGCGACGTTTAGTGCACACTCGGAGAAAGTTATTACTTAGGCGATTCTGGATCGCAGCTAAGTCCCCGAGTGCGATGTTTAGTGCACACTCGGAGAAAGTTATTACTTAGGCGATTCTGGATCACAGCTAAGTCCCCGAGTGCGACGTTTAGCGCACACTCGGAGAAAGTTTGTACTTAGGCGATTCTGGATCGCAGCTAAGTCCCCGAGTGCGACGTTTAGGGCACACTCGGAGAAAGTTATTACTTAGGCGATTCTGGATCGCAGCCAAGTCCCCGAGTGCGACGTTTAGTGGACACTCGGAGAAAGTTTGTACTTAGGCGATTCTTGATCGCAACTAAGTCCCCGAGTGCGACGTTTAGTGCACACTCGGAGAAAGTTATTACTTAGGCGACTCTGGATCGTAGCTAAGTCCCCGAGTGCGACGTTTAGTGCACACTCGAAGAAAGTTAGTACTTAGGCGATTCTGGATCGCAGCTAAGTCCTCGAGTGCGACATTTAGTGCACACTCGGAGAAAGTTATTACGTAGGCGATTCTGGATCGCAGCTAAGTCCCCGAGTGCGATGTTTAGTGCACACTCGGAGAAAGTTAGTACTTAGGCGATTCTGGATCACAGCTAAGTCCCCGAGTGCGACGTTTAGTGCACACGCGGAGAAAGTTAGTACTTAGGCGATTCTGGATCGCAGCTAAGTCCCCGAGTGCGACGTTTAGTGCACACTTGGAGAAAGTTTATACTTAGGCGATTCTAGTTCGCAGCTAAGTTTTTTTTCTTTCTCTTTTATGACCGGAGTCTGCGAACGCGGAAGGATTTTGAATCTGCAAAACACTCAATCTGCTTTGTATTACTTCAACGATACTTGTTCTTTACATTGCTTCAGTCGACGGTCACGTGTAGAAGCGCTTCAGGAGATCTCCGTTCCATGCTCGTGGCTCGTCCGTTTCCCTATCGAGGTGTAGAGTCAATATGCTCCGTTGTTCAGCACCTTGGAGATGATGAAGGGTCCTTCCCAGGCGGGAGCCAACTTGTGAGGTCTCTGCTGATCCACTCGGAGCACCAGGTGGCCTGCTTGGAATGTACGACTCCTGACGTGTCGCGCGTGAAAGCGCCGCAGGTCTTGTTGATAAATGGTTGAGCGAGTCAGTGCCATCTCGCGCTCCTCCTGTAGAAGATCCACTCCATCTTGCCTTGCTTGCTCTGCTTCAGCTTCGGAGAAGAGTTCAACTCGTGGAGCATTGTGAAGCAAGTCACTCGGAAGGACTGCCTCTGCTCCGTAAACGAGGAAGAACGGGGATCGCCCTGTAGATCTATTTGGGGTTGTGCGGAGACCCCAAAGCACCGAAGGCAGCTCGGTGACCCATGCGCCGGCGGCATGTCCCACTTCTCGCAGGAGTCGAGGCTTCAAACCTTGCAGAATAAGTCCATTCGTCTGCTCTGCTTGCCCGTTTGTTTGGGGATGCGCCACAGATGCAAAATCCACTCGGATACCTTGGCCTGTACAGAAACCTTTGAATCTGTCCGAGTCAAAGTTTGTTCCATTGTCAGTGATTATGCTGTGAGGTACCCCGAATCTGGAGATGATGTCCCTGACAAACTTGATGGCCGTAAGGGCGTCGAGCTTTTTGATGGGCTTGGCTTCAATCCACTTTGTGAACTTGTCGACTGCCACCAACAGATGTGTGAATCCCCCTTGGCCTGTCCTGAATGGACCGACTGTATCTAATCCCCATACTGCAAATGGCCAAACAAGAGGGATTGTCTTCAACGTAGATGTTGGTTTGTGGGACTTGTTAGAGTAGAACTGACAGCCTTCACATTGGTCGACCATATCTTTCGCCATTTCATTCGCCTGCAGCCATTAGAAGCCAGCTCTGAATGCTTTGGCGACGATTGCCCTTGAGGAGGCATGATGACCGCAGGTTCCCGAGTGAATTTCTTCTAGGATTAACTGTCCCTCCTCAGGGGAGATGCATCGTTGAAGGACGCCTGAAATGCTTTCTTTGTACAACTGGCCATCAATGACAGTGAACGACTTTGACCTGCGGACGATCTGTCTTGCTTGGACTTCGTCTTCTGGTAATTCTTGCCTCAGGATGTATGCAATAAACAACACAGTCCGATCGGGGATGATAGCAAGAATCTCCATGATCAAATCAACCACAGCAGGGACTTCGACTTCAGTCAGATCTGTCAAGCTCTTTGGTTGTACTGGTTCCTCTGTGAAAGGATCTTCTTTAACTGAAGGAAGGTGGAGGTGCTCGAGGTAGACGTCACTCGGGACTGGTCTCCGAGTGGATCCGAGTTTTGCCAACTCATCAGCTGCTTGGTTTTTCAGTCGCGGAACATGGTGGAGTTCCAGACCTTCAAACTTTTTCTCGAGCTTCCTCACTTCATTGCAGTATGTGGTCATGGTGGGGTTCCTGACATCCCACTCCTTCATCACTTGATTAACCACCAAATCCGAATCGCCATAGACCATTAGGCGACGGACGCCGAGTGCGATGGCCATGCGTAGTCCATAAAGGAGAGCTTCATAGTTTGCCTCGTTGTTGGAGGAATCAAAGTGTATCTGCAACACATACTTGAGTTTGTCACCCTTTGGCGATATGATCACAACGCCAGCGCCGGAGCCATTCAACATCTTGGAACCATCGAAGAACATTGTCCAATGAGCCGAGTAGATGTGGGTCGGTTGCTGTTGTTCTACCCATTCTGCTATGAAGTCAGCCAGAGCTTGAGACTTTATAGCTTTCTTAGCCTGGAACTTGATGTCGCAGTATACCATCTCCATTGCCCACTTCGCCACTCGGCCCGATGCGTCCCGATTGTGTAGGATTTCCGACGATGGAGCATCAGAAACGACGGACACCGAGTGGCCTTGAAAATAATGAGCCACCTTCTTCGCAGTCATGTAAATCCCGTAGATAAGTTTTTGATAATGGGGATACCTCTGCTTGGAAGAAGTCAGGACTTCGAAGACATAATACACTGGCCGCTGAACCTTGTATGCTTTGCCTTCTTCTTCCTGTTCGACTGTGAGAACAGTGCTGACGACTTGATTTGTAGCCGCGATGTAAAGAAGAAGGGGTTCTTTACTGAGCGGAGCAGTAAGAACCGGCTGGGTGGAAAGTAGGACTTTGAGGTCGTCGAATGCGATTTGGGCTTCGTCTGTCCACTCGAAAGTATCTGATTTCTTCATGAGTCGGTACAGAGGAAGTGCCTTCTCGCCGAGTCGACTGATAAACCTGCTCAAAGCCGCTAGGCAACCTGTGAGTCTTTGAACATCGCGTATTCTGACCGGCCGCTCCATTCGGACGATGGTCCCGATCTTTTCGGGGTTGACATTGATCCCTCGTTCGGAAACGAAGAAACCGAGTAACTTTCCGCTGGGAACGCCGAATGAACACTTGGCTGGGTTGAGCTTGATATCGTACCTACGAAGGTTGGCGAATGTTTCCGCCAAGTCAGTCAGCAGGTCGGAACCTTTGCGTGACTTGACTACGATATCATCCATATATGCCTCCACATTCCGACCGATCTGGTCGAGGAGGCATTTTTGGATCATGCGCATAAAGGTTGCTCCTGCATTCTTCAAACCAAATGGCATAGTGATGTAGCAGAAGCACCCGAATGGAGTGATGAAGGCTGTTTTTAATTCATCGGGGCCATACAGACGGATCTAATGATAGCCTGAGTAGGCATCAAGGAATGACAAACGCTCGCAACCCACAGTTGAATCGACAATTTGATCGATGCGGGGGAGCGGAAAATGGTGTTTCGGGCAGACCTTATTGAGATGCTTGAAGTCAATGCACATTCGGAGCAACTTGTCTTTCTTGGGCACCATGACAACATTGGCGAGCCACTCGGAGTGGTGTACCTCGCGAATGAAGTTGGCTGCCAAAAGCTTAGCCACCTCTTCTCCGATTGCCTTCCTCTTGTGCACGACGGACCGACGCAGGCATTCTCGGACAGGCCGAGCAGCGGGATCCACATGCAGTCGGTGCTCAGCCAACTCGCTGGGTACACCTGGCATGTCAGCGGGCTTCCATGCGAAGATGTCCCAGTTCTCACGGAGGAATTGGATGAGCTCAGCTTCCTATTTAGGATCATGGGTGGTGGAGATGTTTGTAGGGGCAGCGGTGTCATCCGTCGGGTGGATGCTGACCTTCTTCGTCTCTCTCGCCGACTGGAATGCGGACTCCGACGATGGCTTCTTCGAACGCATCAAGTCGGCGGGGTCGACTGTTTTCTTGTACTCGTCAAGCTCGAGGACAGCCATCTGCTAATCGGCGATCCTCGATCCCTGCTGCAGACACTCCTCGGCCCGCTGCCGATTGCCGGTGATAGTGATCACACCTTTTGAGCCTGCCATCTTCAGCTTCAGGTACACGTAACATGGACGGGCCATGAAACGCGCATACGCCGGGCGGCCCAGAATTGCGTGGTACACACTCTGGAAGTCCACCACCTCGAACGTTAGCTTTTCCTTGCGGAAGTTCTTGTCGGAGCCGAAGACGACGTCCAACGCGATCTGGCCGAGTGACTTGGCCTTTCGTCCAGGGACGACACCATGGAACTGCATGTTGCTCTCGCTAAGTTTGGACATCGGAATGCCCATCCCTTTGAGAGTGTCAGCGTAAATGATGTTCAAGCCACTGCCGCCGTCCATGAGGACTTTGCGCAGTCGGACTCCTTCCACCACCGGGTCGACGACCAGAGCCTGCCTCCCTGGGGTGGGTACGTGTGCTGGATGATCCGACTGGTCAAAGGTGATCGCAGTCTGAGACCATTTGAGGAACGTGGGGTTGGTCGGCGTCGCCATGTTCACCTCCCTGTTCACCAACTTCAGTCGACTCTTTCTCTCAACGTCAGCAAAAATCATCAGTGTTGCATGGACTTGGGGGAACGAATCCTCCTTGTCCTCCTCATCCTGTTCATTGTCCTTTTCACTCGGCTTCCCTTCGCCGAACCCCTGGATCAGGAGGCGACATTGCCGAGTGGTATGCTTCGGGAGTATGGCGTTGCTCTCTTCATCCATCTTCGTGTGGATTGGACATGGCTGGTCCAGCATGTGGTTTCCAAACTGCTTCTTCTTGGGGGTGAACTGAGCCTTCCCCTTGCCCTTGAACTTGGCATTGGTAACGGTTGCGGCCTCTGCCTGAGGAGTGGACGGAGCTTTTTGCTTCTGCTTCCGAGTGCTGTTCCCATCTCCATCGACGACTGCTTTGTGCTTGCCACTACGAATGCGGCCCTCTTCTTCGCCATTCGCATAGCGTGCTGCTATCTCCATCATCTAGCTCATGGAGATGTCACCTGTTCGACCGAACTTCAGGTACAGATCTCTGTACCGCACGCCTGCCTTGAAAGCGCAGACTGCTTGGTGCTCTATGACGTTCTCCACCGTGTGGTAGAGGGTCGTCCAATGCTGAATGAAATCGCGCAGGGGCTCATTCTTCTTCTGGATACAGTGATGGAGCTCCACGAGACCAGCAGGGCGTTTGCACGTCCCTTCGAAGGTCCTGATGAAGACTCGGGCCAGATCTGCCCAGCTGTAGATGCTTGAGGGAGCCAACTGGTTCAGCCACGCTCGTGCCGAGCCATCGAGCATCAGAGGGAGGTGCTTCATTGCGACGTGGTCGTCCCCTCCTCCGATCTGGACCGCCACTCGGTAGTCATCCAGCCACGTTTCTCGCTTGGATTCTCCTGTAAACTTGCTCATCCCCATCGCCAATCGGAAGTTGGGAGGGATGTCAGCCGAATGGATGGCTCGACTGAAACACTCGGGACCAGAGACGATGGTCCTGCTTCCACTCGGACGGTCCACATCGTGGCCATCGCGGTGGGCTCGGCCCCTGTCGACCCTCCTCTGGGCGATATATCCTCTTGCGTCAGGTCTTGGATCATAAGTGTCACCGACCGAACGCCGATCATCATGATGTCGGGGCCCGTAGGGCCCACCCCGCGGAGGGGTGCGTGAACGGCGACGATCTTCGGGATTCATGGAACGGCTGCTTCCCGTGTGTTGCTGATGAGAACCGGGGCTGTGAACTGACCGATGTGTGTTCGCGCGAACAAAACTATTGTGGATCCTGTTGTGCGACTGGGAGACCGCCGAATTTTGCTGCTGCGCCGTGTGCAGCAGGGCACGGATCTGCTCGATCCCTCTGCCAGCCTCTGAATCAGTCGGCTGGAGGGAATCGGCTATCTTGGCGGCAGCAGCCAGGTTGAGGACGGGTGTGCGGAACACCTCCACGTTGCTTTGACGAGTGCGCCGACTGGCAGAACGGCGGGGCTGACGGCGAGCGCCGGAGGTTTCGTCGACCTCGTGCTCGTTCCGGCCGGTTTGGCGGGGACTTTCATGGGAGTTGGCCATGTGCACTTGGGCTGCAAGCCCGCGACCCACGTACTCGGAAGGAAACTCAGTCGGAACTGAGTCCGAGCGCTGGGACGGCGGCGCTACTACAACCGACTCGAGGACCGCCACTTGTGAAGACGCGCTCTGGCGCGCCTGGGCGTGTTGCACCCAACGCTGGAGCCGCGGACGGCGAGACCGCTTGTTGCAGCGCGCGACAGGGGCGAAGGTCGACACCGTGGCCGACTGCTGGAGAAGAAGGACGCCGCGGGCACCGGCACGGAAGTGCGTAGCCCCGCGACTGGGGAGCGCCTCGACATCGAGAGGAGCATCCCGAAGCCATGTCGAATCGTCGACGATGAAGGAGAGAGCGCCGAATAGGATCTCGCGACCCATGCTCAAATCTCCACCGGACGACATGACGAAAAGATGTAGTCGCATACTCGCCGAAAAGTCGCTTAGACTCCTGCCCCACGGTGGGCGCCAACTTTCGTGGGTATAAGTATGACAGTAGATCTGTAGGGTACGAAAGGATGGGCAGAGCCTTAGGTACGGCGAGGTTGTATGAGTTCAGGCCCCTCTACGGTGGAGGTAAAATTCCTACGTCTCAGTGCTCTTGGAGCTTGATGTCGAGTGGAATATGGATTACAGTGAATTGCTAACCCCTGCACCAGTGGGGAAGGGCGGCTTATATAGAGTGCGCTACCCTTCATAACGGTTCAGTACACAGGGGTGGAGTAGTGGCGAATAACTGCATACGTTACAGGTAACGTATGTCTTAAATGCTAATAAAGGTACATGGAAACGTATGACCGTTGCCCTCCAGGAGGGTTACGATGTACAGAGTGGAATCCAGTCGGTAAGTTTGATACGCTCCGAATGCTCATCTCCGACTGGATGATGTAGGAATCGTCACCGACTGGATGATGGGAAGTCCTTAATTCAGTCGGAACTGACTAAGGGCCTTATCCCTTATGAAGGGTAGTCCTTGGGTAGGACCCATTGGGCAGGCCTATAACCCTACCCTAGGACTATAACCCCATCAGTAAGGTGGTTTCTCAGTGTAGGCACAAGGAACAATAGGATCATTATAGGCAATGACTTTCTCTTCAACTAGATTGGGATTAACTATGTTGACTTCTACAGGAGGATGATACTTAAACCACTTTTCTTTGGGAAGATAAATATGAGTAGCAAAAGATTCACATAGAGAAGCTACTATCTCAGAGTCAAGTCCATACTTAGCGCTAAAATCTCTAGAAGTGCTTGTTTCAACAAAAGATTTAACGTAGTCAAACTGGAAATTCATACCTGACTCCTTACCTTCTTCAAGCTCCCAATCTTCAGAGTTACGTTTGATTCTTTCCAACAAATTCCACTTCTGGTCAATATCTTTCTTCATAAAAGAACCGGTACAATAATTGTCAAGCATGGTACGATCTTCATGAGAAAGCCGAGCATAAAAGTTTTGAGTGATAATTTCTCTCGAGAGCTCATGATTGGGGCATGAATATAGCATTGATTTAAGCCTCCCCCAAGATTGAGCTATGCTTTCCCTGTGACGAGGCCAAAAGTTATAAATATAATTCCGATCACGATGTACTAAATGCATAGGATAAAACTTTTGATGAAATTCCAATTTCAACCGATTATAGTCCCATGATCCAGTATCATCACATAGCCTATACCATGTCAACGCCTTATCCTTCAAAGATAAAGGAAAGACTTTCTTCTTTACTTCATCCTCGGGCAAACCTGCAAGCTTAAATAAACCACAAACTTCATCTACATAGATTAGATGCAAGTCTGGATGTGAAGATCCATCTCCTGTAAAAGCATTAGCCAGCAGTTTCTCAAGCATACCCGAAGGAATTTCATAAAATTTATTTTCAGTAGGTACCTTAGGTTGAGGAGAAACTCCTCGTGCCTCCGTTCGTGGTGAAGATACCCCGAACAAATTCCTCAAAGGAACAGTTTCCATAGTGACAAGTGACAATAAATTTTAGCATAGTATATAAATGTTTCCTTACCAAATTCCACTTACCAAAGGCGCTTCACTCCCCGGCAACGGCACCAAAAAAGAGTCTTGATGACCCACAAGTATAGGGGATCAATCGTAGTCCTTTCGATAAGTAAGAGTGTCGAACCCAACGAGGAGCAGAAGGCTGTGATAAACGGTTTTCAGCAAGGTAATAATTGCAAGCACTGAAATTAGCGGTAACAAGTGATGCTGTGGTGAGGTGAAACGTAGCAGGTGAAAAGTAACAAGTAAAAAGTAATAGAAACGGTGCAGCAAAGTGGCCCAATCTCTTTTGTAGCAAGGGACAAGCCTGAAGAAAGTCTTATAGGAGGAAAAACGCTCCCGAGGACACACGGGAATTTCTGTCATGCTAGTTTCATCATGTTCATATGATTCGCGTTCGTTACTTTGATAGTTTGATATGTGGGTGGACCAACGCTTGGGTACTTCCCTTACTTGGACAAGCATCCCACTTATGATTAACCCCTCTCGCAAGCATCCGCAACTACGAAATAAGAATTAAGACAATGTCTAACCATAGCATTAAACTAGTGGATCCAAATCAACCCCTTACAAAGCAACACATAGACTGGGGTTTAAGCTTCTGCCACTCTAGCAACCCATCATCTACTTACTACTCCCGAAGGCCTTCCTCTAGGCCCAAATAATGGTGAAGTGTTATGTAGTCTACGTTCACATAACACCACTAGAGGAAAAACAACATACACCATATCAAAATACCGAACGGATACCAAATTCACATGACTATTATTAGCATAACTTATCCCGTGACCTCAGGAACAAAAGTAACTACTCACAAAGCATAATCATAATCATGATCAGAGGTGTAATGAGTGGCATCAAGGATCTGAACATAAACTCTTCCACCAAGTAATCCAACTAGCATCAACTACAAAGAGTGATCAACACTACTAGCAACCTTACAAGTACCAATCGGTGAGTACGTAGGTGCACCCCTACTAGTACCCCCCTTCTGGCCCATTCACCTTGCACCGAAGCACAGGAACACGGTGAGTACGTAGGTTCCCTTGGTTGGCTCTCTCCCTCCTTCAGTCGCTGCTGGCGATCACCGCAATACCTCTGGTGTCGGTGGATTCGAACCTAACAGGGTGGACCCCCTTGTCACGGTTCCTTTTTTTGTAACGTTTTACCTTGAAGGCTCCTTCGCCGGGAGTCATCTTCGAAGCTGGTTAACATATTCTCTTTCGGGCACTTTAATTTTCTCAAACTAGCCGTTGTACAAATTTGGTTTCATTACAGATGAGTCCGTGAACTTGTTTTTCCTATAACTATTAAACCACAACAGCTTTTGAATTGATTCTTTTTGCAAATATTGCTCTTAGGGTCTATTTTATTTTCAGATTTTTTTAAAAATTATTTGGAGCCAGTAGCTAGGCCTCAACTCTTACGACAATACATGTTATATGACGTAGATTCTAACGAAGAAAACACCGACGTTAACTTCACCGAGCTTGATCCCGACTACGTGGAACGAGGCAAGCATGTTTGAACGTCTGATGTGTTGTTTGATCACTAACAAAAATTTAATATTCATCCATTTCTTTATTCAAGCATGTTTATATCTTATAATAATGTTAAAAACATGACTATGGCATGTGATGGTTGTGAGAGGTCGGGGATAACCTAGTCACGCGGAACGTGATAGGTTATGGCCTAGTCATGCAAAGTGCATAATTGTATTGGTATGAATATGATAACTCCAGTATCAACCTAGATTGATTCTTGTGTCTGTCTTACTTTCTATATCGTTCTACCACAGTTTACGGAATAAGGATTCGGTATAGTCACACACTAAGTAGAGGGGTTGGGATGAAAGTATCCATGGCCCTGGACTAAATCCAGTCATACGGTCAGGCGGCATGGGTGTTTACGGTGTGGGACCGAGAGGGAGGGCACTCCCTTGTAGCGCACGGTTTAAATTTGATCCCATGCTAGTCGAGGTCGGAGCCTCCACGTCTTATGGTTTTGCCCTAATAGTGTAGTCCGGGTGGAGCCAGGCTTCGCGGAGGTAAAATGGGTGTGTGCTGGTTCTGTGTGTGTGCTTTTAAAATACCATACGCGGGATTAGTCATATGGTCTATCAGAACCCGCGAGCTATGGTTAAAGAGTACACCCTCTGCAGAGTCAAAAATATTTGAGTAGTCGTGTCCACGGTTAAGGACGGTTGTTTGACATTCAAGTGTCGGTTCTTGGAGTACAAGTGGTGGGACAATAATGGTTGTGGATATCTAACGGTAATGTGGAATATTTTATTATTATCTTCTTGGTTAAAAAATTATCCTAAAGGTTGGTTGTACCACCGAGATAATTCTTATTTATTATTATGCCCTCTGTGTGGTGCCGCTAAGACGCCCGACTTTGGCTTCTTATTTATTTTTATGCCATTTCTGCGGTGTCGCTAAGACGCCCGACTTTGGATTTTTATTTACTTTATGCCTCTCTGTGTTGTCGCTAAGATGCCCGACTATGGTGTTTTATTTATCTTTATGCCCTATCTATGGTGTCGCTAAGACGACCGACAGTGGCTTGTTATGTATCTTTATGCCCTCTCTATGGCGTCGCTAAGACACCCGACTGTGGCTTGTTATTTATCGTTATGCCCTCTCCATGGTGTCGCTAAGATTCCCGACTGTGGCTTGTTATTTATTTTTATTCCCTCTCTGTGGTGTTGCTAAGACTCCCGTTTCTGGCTTGTTATTTATTTTATGCCTTGTATGAGGTGTCGCTCACACGCTTGACGGTGGTAAACTAACCCTTGTTAACCTTTCGAGGCGTCAGTCCAGACACCCAATTGGTGCATTTTACCTTTCTGTTGGGATACCTCAGGAGGATTACCGCCGGATTCATCCACTAACTTAATTTATTTCTAACACACCCATTTGGTAAATTATGATATGAACTATTGCTACCTCTTGAGCTTGCATTGGTTTTTCCCTTGAAGGGGAAAGGGTGATGCAGCACAGTAGCAGTAAGTATTTCCCTCAGTTTGAGAAGCAAGGTATCAATCCAGTAGGAGTATCAAGGCAAGTCACCAATGTACCTGCGCAAAAACAAGCAAACTTGCACCCAACGCTATAAAGGGTTGTCAATCCCTTCACGATTGATTGCAAGGTGAGATCTGAAGGCGGAAAGTGCAACAAAGTAAAAGTGTAGGGCTGAAAATATGATGTGAAGTAGTCCCGGGGGCAATAGTGTTCACTAGAGGCTTCTCTCATGATAGCAAATATTTTGGTGGGTGAATGAATTACTGTCGAGCAATTGATAGAACCGCGCAAAGTCATGATGATATCTAAGGCAATGATCACACATATAGGCATCATGTCCTAGACAAGTAGACCAATACTTTCTGCATCTAGTACTATTACTCCACACATCGACCGCTATCCAGCATGCACCTAGTGTATTAAGTTCATAACAAACAGAGTATTGCCTTAAGCAAGATGACATGATGTATAGGGATAAATTCATGCAATAGACATAAACCCCTTCTTTTACCCTTGATGGAAACAACATGATGTGTGCCTCGATACCCCTTCTGTCACTGGGTGACGACACCACACGGTATGAACGCAAAACCAAGCACTTCTCCCATTGCAAGAATTATAGATCAAGTTGGCCAAACGAAACCCACAACTTGAAGAGAATTACAAGGATACGAAATCATGCATATAAGAGATCAGAGGAAACTCAAATAATAATCATAGATAATCTGATCATAAATGCACAATTCGTCGGATCTCGACAAACACACCGCAAAAAAAGGTTACATCGTATAGATCTCCATGAAGATCATGGAGAACTTTGTATTGAAGATCCAAGAGAGAGAAGAAGCCATCTAGCTGCTAGCTATGGACCCGAAGGGCTGTGGTGAACTACTCATGCATCATCGGAGAGGCAATGGTGTTGACGAAGAAGCCCTCCGTGTCCGAATCCCCCCTCCGACAGGGCACCAGAACGGTCCCCAGATGGGATCTTGCGGAGACAGAAGCTTGCGGCGGCGGAAAAGTATTTTCGTGGCTCTCTCCCGTGGTTTCAGATTTTTAGGGAATTTATAGGCGGAAGAGGTAGGGAAAAGGATCCTCAGGGGCCCACAAGCCTGCTAGGCGTGCCCCCAAGCCGCGCCTAGGGGGCTTGTGTCCTCCCCCGGGGTCCTTTGCCTTGGTTCTCAAGTTCCCTGTGTATCTTCTGTTACAGAAAAAATCATTCCGAAGATTTTATTCCGTTTGGACTCTGTTTAATATTCTCCTCCGAAAAGGGTCAAAAACTCGGAAAAACAGGAACTGGCACTTGGCACTGAGTTAATAGGTTAGTCCCAAAAAAGATATAAAATGCATACAACACATCCGAAGTTGACAAGATAATAACATTGAACCATAAAAAAATATAGATACGTTGGATACGTATCAAGCATCCCCAAGCTTAACTCCTGCTCGTCCTCGAGTAGGGAAGTGATAAAGACTGAATTTTTTATGTGGAATGCAACCTAACATATTTGTCCTTTGTAACTTCTTTCATGTGACATGGATGTTCAGATCCGTAAGATTCAAAACAATAGTTTTCTATTCACATGAAAACAATAATACTTCAAGCAAACTAGCAAGGTAATCATGAACTTTCGAAATAACAAGGCCAAAGAAAGTTATCCCTACAAAATCATATAGTCTGGCTATGCTCCATCATCCCCACACAACGAATTTAAATCATGCACAACCCCGGTATTGGCCAAGTAATTTTTTTCGCACTCTTACTTTCTCAAACCTTTTTCAAGTCTCATGCAATATATGAGCGTGAGGCATGGATATAGCACTATAGATGAAATAGAGTGTGGTGGAGGTTGTGAGGCAAAAAGAGGAGATGGTCACATCGACTCGGCGTATCAAAGGGCTATGGAGATGCCCATAAATAGATATCAATGTGAATGAGTAGGGACTACCATGCAACGGATGCACTTAGAGCTATAAGTGTGTGAAAGCTCAAAAGGAAAACTAGTGGGTGTGCACCCAACTTGCTTGCTCACGAAAACCTAGGGAAATTTGGAGGAAGCCCATCACTGGAATATAAAAGCTAAGTTATATAATGAAGATTCCCACCAGTATATGGAAGTGTCAAAACGAGAGACTCTCTATCATGAAGAACATAGTGCTATTGTGAAGCACAAGTGTGGAAAAAGATAGTAGCATTGTCCCTTCTCTCTTTTTTTCTCTCTCTTTTTTTGGATGGGCTCTTTGGCCTCTTTTCAAATTTTTTTGGTGGGTATCTTTGGCCTATTTTTTTATTTCCTTACATGGGACAATGCTCTAATAATGATGATCATCACACTTTTATTTACTCACAACTCAATACTTAGAGCAACGATGACTCTATAGGAAATGCCTCCGGTAGTGTACCGGGATGTGCAACGATCTAGCTTAGCGTATGACGTTGAAACATCTCGCTAGCTATCTTATGATCATGCAATGGCAATATCAAAGTGACGGCACAAGTCATGAGACGGAACGGTGGGAGTTGCATGGCAATATATCTCGGAATGACTATGAAAATGCCATAATAGGTAGGTATGGTGGCTGTTTTGAGGAAGGTATATGGTGGGTTTGTGCACCGGCGAAAGTTGCGCGGCACTCGGGAGGCTAGCAACGGTGGAAGGTGAAAGTGCATCTATAACATGGACTCACATTAGTCATGAAGAACTCATATACTTATTGCGAATTTTTTTATTAGTAATCGAAACAAAGTGCTAAACGCATACTCCTAGGGGAAGGGTTGGTAGGTGTTAACCATCACGCGATCCCGACCGCCACACAAAGGATGACAACCAATAAATCAATTATGCTCCGACTTCCTAACATAGCGGTTCACCATACGTGCATGCTACGGGAATCACTAACTTCAACACAAGTATTTCTAGATTCACAACACCCTACTAACATAACTCTAGTATTACCAAATCCATATCTCAAAACTAATTGTTAGGAATCAAACTTCTCTTACTAATCAATGCACTTGAATATGGAAGTTTTTATTATATCCTCTTTGGATGCCTATCATCTTTAGGACTACTTTCATAGCACACGCCAATTACCAAGTTACTTCGAGAGAGCACTCTCAAAAAGATATAAGTGAAGATCGAGAGTTCTTATTTCTCCAAAATATGACACCACCGTGCTCTAAAAAGATTTAAGTAAAGCACTAGAGCAAAGTTATCTAGCTCAAAAGATATAAATGAGGCACATGTGAGCTAAATTGCCTAACTCAAAAGATATAATCGAAGCTCAATGAGTATTCTAGCAAATTCACGATGAGTGCATGTCTCTCTCAAAAAGGTGTGCAGCAAGGATGATTGTGACACACCAAAAAGAAAAGACTCCTATAATACACGACGCTCCAAGCAAAACACATATAATGTGGTGAATAAAAATATAGCTCCAAGTAACGTTACCGATGGATTGAAGACGAAAGAGGGGATGCCTTCCCGGAGCATCCCCAAGCTTAGGCTTTTTGGTGTCATTGAATTTGGCTTGGGATGCCTTGGGCATCCCCAAGCTTGAGCTCTTTCCACTCTTTATCCCATTGTCCATGAGAACATCACCCAAAACTTGAAAACTTCACAACACAAAACTTAAACAGATACTCGTGATATCATTAGCATAAGAAAACAAACTACCAACTCTTTAGGTACTGTAGTAAACTTGATTTCTATTTGGATTGATGTTAGATTACCGTGTTCTCACTTTTCCATGGCTAATACCCCCCGATACTATCCATAGATTCATCAAAATAAGCAATCAACACAACAAAAACAGAATCTGTCAAAAACTGACCAGTCTGTAGCAATCTGTATACTTCGTATACTTCTGGTACCTCAAAAATTCTGAACACTGATGACAATTTGGGAAATTGGTATATCAACCAGAAACAAAAAGAATCAACTCAAAATCTCTTTCTGGATAGGAATTAAAAATAATTTCGTGAGTGCAAAGTTTCTGTCTTTTTCAGCAAGATCGAACAACCATCACCAAAACTAGTCATAAAGGTTTTACTTGGCTCAAACACAAAAAGAAACACAAAAAACACAATCATAACAGAATTATGATGGTGTGGACACAACAAAACGAAAAGCAAAAAGCAAAGATAAATTCATTGGGTTGCCTCCCAACAAGCACTACTGTTTAACGCCCTTTAGCTAGGCATTGATAATTCAATGATGCTCACACAAAATACAAGAACTGAAGCACAACGAGAGCATCATAAAGCATGTGAAAATCACATCTAAGTCTAACATACTTCCTATGCATAGGCAGTTTATAGGAAAATATATTGTCAATACAACCAATAGTTACCATATGCAAGGAAGAAGAAAGAGACAATAGCAATCTCAACATAACGAGAGGTGATTTAGTGATATGAAAATTTCTACCACAATATTTTCCTCTCTCATAACAATTACATGTGGGATCATATTCAAATTCAACAATATAGCAATCACATAGGATATTCTTTTCATGATCCACATGCATGCAAAGTTGACGCTCTTCAAAAATAGTGGGATTATCATCAACTAAAGTCATGACTTCTCCAATCCCACTTTCAGTATTATTGCAAATATCATAATCATCATGAGGCTTAAACAAATTTTCAAGATCATAAGAAAAATCATTACCCCAATCATGATCATTGCAACAAGTAGTGGACATAGCAAAACTAGCATCCCCAAGCTTAGGGTTTTGCATATTTTTAGCATGATTGACATTAATAGAATTCATAGTGAAACCATTGCAATCATGCTTTTCATTCAAGGAGGCCTCGTGAATAACTTCATAAATTTCTTCATCACAATTTTCAGATTCACGCATCTGAAGCAAAACTTCATAAAGATAGTCAAGTGCACTCAACTCACTAGCAGTTGGTTCAACATAATTGGATCTCTTAAAGCGATTAGCAAGTAGATGAGGATCCATATCAAAAGATTTTCAGCAAGCGAAGATGCAAGCATATCGAAGGGACATAGCACACAAGCAAAGGAAAGGCAAATGCAAGAAAAGGGCGAACGAAAAAGGCAAATATTTTTGTAAATTTTTGTTTTTCACAAGTGGGGGAGAGGAAAACGAGAGGCAAAAGGCAAAAAAAAGTAAATGCAAGAGATGAGTTTGCGATAGTTACTTGGAAAGCTTAACTTAGAATAGTCCCCGGCGCCAGAAATTGACACGTTGAAGGGAGACTATTCTTGACTTTATACTCCCGAGAAACAGCGCCAGAAATTGGCACGTTGAGGGGAGACTATTCCTAACTTGATCGTCCTCCCCGGCAATGGCGCCAGAAATTCTTCTCGTTACCTTTTGAGCTTGCGTTGGTTTTTCCCTTGAAGAGGAAAGGGTGATGCAGCACAGTAGAAGTAAGTATCTCCCTCAGTTTGAGAACCAAGGTATCAATCCAGTAGGAGTATCAAGGCAAGTCACCACTGTACCTACACAAAAACAAGCAAACTTGCACCCAACGCCATAAAGAGGTTGTCAATCCCTTCACGATTGATTGCAAGGTGAGATCTGAAGGCGAAAAGTGCAACAAAGTAAAAGTGTAGGGCTGAAAATATGATGTGAAGTAGACCCGGGGGCCATAGTGTTCACTAGAGGCTTCTCTCATGATAGCAAATATTACGGTGGGTGAACCAATTACTGTCGAGCAATTGATAGAACCGCACAAAGTCATGATGATATCTAAGGCAGTGATCATACATATAGGCATCACGTCCGAGACAAGTAGACCGATACTTTCTGCATCTACTACTATTACTCCACACATCGACCGCTATCCAGCATGCATCTTGTGTATTAAGTTCACTACAAATAGAGTAACGCCTTAAGCAAGATGACATGATCTAGAGGGACAAATTCATGCAATAGATTTAAACCCCATCCTTTTACCCTTGATGGAAATAACACGATGCGTGCCTCGCTACCCCTTCTGTCCCTAGGTGAGGACACGGCACGGTATGAACCCAAAACCAAGCACTTCTCCCATGGCAAGAATTATAGATCAAGTTGGACAAACGAAACCCACAACTCGAAGAGAATTACAAGGATACAAAATCATGCATATAAGTGATCAGAGGAAACTCAAATAATAAGCATAGATAATCTAATCATAAATCCACAATTCATCGGATCTTGACAAACACACCGCAAAAGAAGGTTACATCGGATAGATCTCCATGAAGATCATGGAGAACTTTGTATTGAAGATCCAAGAGAGAGAAGAAGCCATCTAGCTACTAGCTATGGACCCAAAGGTCTGTGGTGAACTACTCACGCATCATCGGAGAGGCAATGGTGTTGATGAAGAAGCCCTCCGTGTCCGAATGCCCCCTCCGACAGGGCACCAGAACGGTCCCCAGATGGGATCTTGCGGAGACAGAAGCTTGCGGCGGCGGAAAAGTATTTTCGTGGCTCTCTCCCATGGTTTCAGATTTTTAGGGAATTTATAGGCGGAAGAGGTAGGGAAAAGGAGCCTCGGGGGGGGGGGGGGCACAAGCCTTCTAGGCGTGCCCCCAGGCCGCGCCTAGGGGGCTTGTGACCTCCCCCGTGGTCCTTTGCCTTGGTTCTCAAGTTCCCCGTGTATCTTCTGTTACGGAAAAAAAATCATTCCGAAGATTTTATTCCATTTGGTCTCTGTTTAATATTCTTCTCTAAAAAGGGTCAAAAACACGGAAAAACAGGAACTGGCACTTGGCACTGAGTTAATAGGTTAGTCCCAAAAAAGATATAAAATGCATACAAAACATCCAAAGTTGACAAGATAATAGCACAGAACCATCAAAAATTATAGATACGTTGGAGACGTATCAACTATGCATATTAATAATTGTCTGCATGCATCTCATCATTTGTGCAAATTGTTTGCGAGTACTTTTCGAAATACTCACTTGCTTGTTGATGTGGCCAGATATGGATGAAGGAGACCTCATGGATGAAGAGTTCGATAGAGAGTCCGAGGTCTAGAGGAGTCCCAATCAATCTTGCGATCCTCGAGTCCGCCGCTGTATTATTTCACCGCTTCCGCCACCACGAATAAATCATCAAGCCTCAATCTGATGCTTGGCGCGTAGTAATAATTGTCATGTCACATTACTCTAATGTGACGTGCCCCTTTTATGACGAGCAATAGAGTTATCCCATTATCATTGTAACATGTCCGTATGTGTGAGACGCACATGGCTAATTTCCAGTAAATTATTTTATTTGGAAACTTGTCATGACATCAGTTGCGTGTCGTTGTTGGTCTCACCAACAATTCGCAACCTCAGAGTCACGAAGATGTTGGTTGATAGTGGGGCCAGCTTGAACCTGATTTCATTCGATGTGATCACGCGGCTGCAGATCCCCGATTCAGACCTCAAACCAACTGCTCCTTCCAAGGAGTGGACGGGGGGAGATCTCAACCAAAGGGGAAGATAACCCTTCCGGTCACATTTGGTAGCGAGCTCAATTGCAGGATAGAGAGGGTCCTCTTTGACCTCGGCCGTATAATGGAATCCTAGGCCGTCTTGCGTTGGCAAAGTTCATGGTGGCGTCCCAACAAGCCTAGAACACACTTAAGATGCAGGGTCAATGCGCATCATGGCCATCCATGCACACAAGAAGGACGCAGTCCTCTGTGTTGACAAGATCTAGCGGGAGGCAGTTGCAGCATTGAAAGCACAATTGCTCCCTAAGGTAGTTTTGATAATTGATCACAACATATGCATCATTGGACTAATCATCTTATCCTAGTATATTTCTGAAAACTTCAAAAGATGCATTGGATAAAGGTTTATGTGGAGATGCCCCTTGATGCAAGAAAGGAATAAGATTGGCTCAAGCTTCAAGCAAGAAGACACGTCATTTTATATTTGTGAGAAATCACTTTTGAGTCCATAGGAAAGCCAATACTTTTAAAAGGGGGTGAGGTATTAAAATGAAATTGTTGCTCAAGTGCTTAGACATGGCCACCAAAAATACTTAGTCATTCTCTCACATAACACTTCTGTCCAAAGCCAAATGTCCAAAATCGGTGCCAACAAGTTTTCAGATTCGGCTCTACCAATTTTCAACCGAGACAGAACCTTAGCCAAACCTACCATTATCGTACAACTGATTTAGCATTGGTGCGATCGAGTTCAGGTGACCAAGCTTCTGTTGCCTCTGTACACAAAATTGGAATTTCTGAGTTTGGGTATCGGTGTAACCGAGTTGGGTCATATGACCGTTAGCCACCTTTTTGGTTCTACCGACTTGTCTATATCGGTGTCACCGAGATTCAAAAGTTGGTGCCTTTTGTGCAAGTCGGTACTATCGACTCTATGACTTATGTGTCACTGAGTTGGTCACTTTAGGTGTAATGGTTGGACTTTGGGTGTTGCCTATATATGCCCCTCCACCATCCTCTCATTCATAGAGGAAGCACTCAGAACACACACTTCATTGTTAGATCCATTTTTCTGAGAGAGAGCCACTACTCATGTGTTGAGATAAAGATATTCCAATCCATTCATGTGAAACTTGATCTCTATCCTCCCCAAGTTACTTTCCACCAAATCAATCTCTCCTACCAATGCCTATTCTGTGAGAGAGTGACTGAGTGTTGAGGAGACTATATTTAGAAGCGCTAGAGCAAGTAGTTCATCGTTCTACCACATCTATTACCTTTTGGACGGTGGTGCCTCCTAGATTGATTAGGTATCGCTTGGGAGCCTCTGTCACATCCCTAGCTCAGCATTGCTTGCAATTGCATACTCATGCATGCATTCTAAATTCAAAAGGAATTGAGATATGATCAAGTTTTATAAAGAATTTTGTCTAATGACCAAGATAACAGTTACTTCAAACAACTCCAAGAAAATGTCCCTGATTTTCTAAGAAAATATTGAGCTGAGTAAAAAATCAAATAAGTATTTTTGAAAACAAAGAAACATTTTATCTTGGCTTTTTGAATCAATCAAACAATTATTTTAGATGGAATTATATTTTCTAGATATAAAATTTAGTTTCATATACTCTGAAAATATTTGTGTGGCATTGGACAATTATGTTATGTCACATAAAGATGTCATTAGGATTTTATAAAATGTTTGATTTTGTTTTTAATTCAAACACAAAAGTCAGACTTAGAAAACAGAAAAGAAAAAAAAGAAAAAAAATAGATAAACCCTAACCTGCGCTTACCTGTTCCAGGAAGGAGATGGCCCAGCCCACCAGGGGCAAAGGGGTCTTCTTCCACCTCTTGCCAGTAGGCACAGGCGTGGTGCACGCGCGCTCAACCGCGGCCACCTCCTTCTTCCAACTCCTTCTCGCCTCCCCCTGAGCTTTTCTCCTCGCCTGGAGATGCCCCAGAGCCCCCTCTCTCTTCTCCACCCCTCTCTGGTTCCTCTCCCTCCCTCTGCTCTTTTTCCCTCGCCTTGGCCGAGCCTCCTCGAGAAAGCCCCCGTCGTCAGCCAGCTCCCTCCATCGCCTCGCCCCTCTGACCCGACTAGAAGCTCCGCCTCCATGCTCTGAACCTCCCTGCCAGAAGAATCAAGCCCGGGAGCCTTGGAGCACCGCCATCGCTACCGTTTTCTTCTCCGGTCACGGGAGCTTCCCGACGTCGATTCGCCGGCTAGAGGACGACCCCGACCACCCCATCACCCCCAATCGCACCGCTGTGAGCTACTCAACCATTTCCCCCTCTCCCCATTGTTCCTCGTGTTGCCTAGCCAGCAAAGCCACCGGAGCCGAGAGCTTCTCAACACCTTCCATGTCGCCGCCATCGCTGTGGTACGCCACCCACGTGCTCGAGCTCGGGAATGAGCTCCTGGAGCTACCAGGAAGCTTTCGAGCCCCTCAGCCAAACTCCCTGTGCCCCGTAACCGCATGCCTGACGAAGCCGAGCCGCTGCCGCCGCATAGGCTTGTCGCCGACGAAGATTCCGGCAGCCCCGTGGCCATCTACCCCTCCAGCTAGATGCGGCCCAACGTGGTCTACCTTCTGCTGGTCTCCGCACGTCCAACCCCCGCTGTTTTCGTGATTCCGGTGCGAAGCCGTCATCGGTTTGGTCGCTGCCGCCCAAACTCCAGCGACGTGCGACGTGGACGTCATTAGGGACTAACCTCCCGTGGTTAGCACGACTAACAACCACTGACAAAGGGCCCCACTCGTGGGTCAAACCCCAATTAGGGTGGGTCAACTCGGGGATTAGCTCTGGTCACTGACCAGTGGGTCCCACTGGTCAGGTTTGACCAACAACGGCCTAGTTGACCTGCTGACGTTACTGCTGATGCAATAATAGTATTTCATAAATATAATAATTCCAGAAAATGCTGTAAACTTTGAAAAATCATAGAAAATAAAATATGACTCCCAATTAAACAAATAATATATGAAAAATGATCAAAAAAATTCAAGGAATCAGATTATGGCATTTTCATGCATGTTTGAGAAAGTTAACATCACCAAGTAGGCAAAATGATGATTAGGGTCACTTTAATAAATAGTTTGGAGTTGGAATTTGGTATATATTTATTTTCAGTAGGTACCTTAGGTTGAGGAGCAACTCCTCGTGCCTCCGTTCGTGGTGAAGATACCCCGAACAAATTCCTCAAAGGAACAGTTTCCATAGTGACAAGTGACAATAAATTTTAGCATAGTATATAAATGTTTCCTTACCAAATTCCACTTACCAAAGGCGCTTCACTCCCCGGCAACGGCGCCAGAAAAGAGTCTTGATGACCCACAAGTATAGCGGATCAATCGTAGTCCTTTCGATAAGTAAGAGTGTCGAACCCAACGAGGAGCAGAAGGCTGTGATAAACGGTTTTCAGCAAGGTAATAATTGCAAGCACTGAAATTAGCGGTAACAAGTGATGCTGTGGTGAGGTGAAACATAGCAGGTGAAAAGTAACAAGTAACAAGTAATAGAAACGGTGCAGCAAAGTGGCCCAATCTCTTTTGTAGCAAGGGACAAGCCTGAAGAAAGTCTTATAGGAGGAAAAACGCTCCCGAGGACACACGGGAATTTCTGTCATGCTAGTTTCATCATGTTCATATGATTCGCGTTCGTTACTTTGATAGTTTGATATGTGGGTGGACCGGCGCTTGGGTACTTCCCTTACTTGGACAAGCATCCCACTTATGATTAACCCCTCTCGCAAGCATCCGCAACTACGAAATAAGAATTAAGACAATGTCTAACCATAGCATTAAACTAGTGGATCCAAATCAACCCCTTACAAAGCAACACATAGACTGGGGTTTAAGCTTCTGTCACTCTAGCAACCCATCATCTACTTACTACTCCCCAATGCCTTCCTCTAGGCCCAAATAATGGTGAAGTGTTATGTAGTCTACGTTCACATAACACCACTAGAGGAAAAACAACATACACCATATCAAAATACCGAACGGATACCAAATTCACATGACTATTATTAGCATAACTTATCCCGTGACCTCAGGAACAAAAGTAACTACTCACAAAGCATAATCATAATCATGATCAGAGGTGTAATGAGTGGCATCAAGGATCTGAACATAAACTCTTCCACCAAGTAATCCAACTAGCATCAACTACAAAGAGTGATCAACACTACTAGCAACCTTACAAGTACCAATCGGTGAGTACGTAGGTGCACCCCTACTAGTACCCCCCTTCTGGCCCATTCACCTCGCACCGAAGCACAGGAACACGGTGAGTACGCAGGTGCCCTTGGTTGGCTCTCTCCCTCCTTCAGTCGCTGCTGGCGATCACCGCAATACCTCTGGTGTCGGTGGATTCGAACCTAACAGGGTGGACCCCCTTGTCACGGTTCCTTTTTTTGTAACGTTTTACCTTGAAGGCTCCTTCGCCGGGAGTCATCTTCGAAGCTGGTTAACATATTCTCTTTCGGGCACTTTAATTTTCTCAAACTAGCCGTTGTACAAATTCGGTTTCATTACAGATGAGTCCGTGAACTTGTTTTTCCTATAACTATTAAACCACAACAGCTTTTGAATTGATTCTTTTTGCAAATATTGCTCTTAGGGTCTCTTGAGTTGGCCCTCTTCAATTGTTTCTGACCTTCATTTATGAGAGGATAGTCAAGGGTAGTTGTGCATTCGTGTCATCGATGTCTTTTATCCCTGTGGTATGTCAAGTTGTTCTATTTTCGAATGACTGGGAGAAGCAAACTCCAGTACCTTATCCATTTCTTGGATTGGGTCACAGTAGTTGTATTCCGCAGCTCAAAATGCCAACCTGGCTTTTGTTCAATTCTATCTTGGAGTATTACCCTCTTTTTGTCAAGAATGTCGTGAGAATTGCACCATCTCTTATGAGCTCTTGATGTAGTGATACTTCTCGCTATCATTAATCATCCCTTGGTTTCCGTGTTGGTTGTAACCGGAGTATCGACAAGTGAACCATGATGTGTGAAATCAATACTCCTATTAATGTTATTGCTTGGTAGCTAATGGACAATAATTTCACTCTTGTGGTGATGGTGATTGAATCGTCATCCTAAGATTGACCGTGCTACCTAGTCCATGTTTCATGGTGCATATTGATAACCCACAAGTATAGGGGATCACGACAGTTTTCGAGGGTAGAGTATTCAACCCAAATTTGTTGATTCGACACAAGGGGAAGCCAAAGAATATTCTCGAGTATTAGCAGTTGAGTTGTCAATTCAACCACACCTGAAAGACTTAGTATGTGCAGCAAAGTATCAATAGCAAAGTGGTGATAGCAACAGTAGCACGGTAACAGTAGTAGGAGCGATAGCAATAGCGGCAGAGTAACAGTAGCACCGTTGATAGCAGTAACGAGAGAGTAACAGTAGCAGCAGTGACAGCAGTAGCGGCAAAGTAACTAGCAAGGACCAGTAGGAAAAACTCGTAGGCATTGGATCGGTGATGGATATTATGCCGGATGACATTCATCATGCAACAGTTATAACACGGAGAGATATGTAACTAGCTCCGGTTCGTCAATGTAATGTAGGCATGCATTCCGCATGTAGTCATACGTGCTTAGGGAAAATAACTTGCATGACATCTATTGTCCATCGCTCCCGTGGCAGTGGGGTGCTAATGGAAACTACGAGATATTAAGGTTCTCCTTTTAATAGAGAACCGGAACAACACATTAACACTTAGTGAATACATGAACTCCTCATAATATGGTCATCTCCGGGAGTGGTTCCGGATATTGTCACTTCGGGGTTGTCGGGTCATAACACATAGTAGGCGACTACAACTTGCAAGATAGCATCCAGAACACACATATATTGACGAGAACATAATAGGTTCAGATCTGAAATCATGGCACTCGGGCCCTAGTGACAAGCATTAAGCATGGCAAAGTAGTAGCAACATCAATCTTAGAACATAGTGGATACTAGGGATCAATCCCCGTCAAAACTAACTCGATTACATGATAGATCTCATCCAATCCATCACCGTCCAGCAAGCCTACGATGAGATTACTCACGAACGGTGAAGAGCATCATGGAATTGGCGATGAAGGAAGGTTGGTGATGACGATGGCGACGATCTCCCCTCTCCGGAGCCCAGAACGGACTCCAGATCTGCCCTCTAGAGGAAGAATAGGTGGTGGCGGCGCCTCCGTATCATAAAACGCGATGAAATATTCTCCTTGATTTTTTTCCGGACGAAAGGGAATAAATAGAGCTGGAGTTGGAGGTTGTGGAGTTCTGAGGGCCCCACAAGCCTGCTAGGCGTGGCCAGGGGGGCCCGCGCCTGGTGGGTTTGTGGGCTCCTCGCTCCACTCCTCCGGTTGATTCTTGCGCCAGTATTTTTTTATATATTCCACAAAAAATCCTCGTAAATTTCCAGTTCATGCCGAGAACTTCTATTTCTGTGCAAAAACAACACCATGGCAATTCCGCTGAAAGCAGTGTTAGTCCGGGTTAGTTCCATTCAAATCATGCAAATTAGAGTCCAAAACAAGGGCAAAAGAGTTTGGAAAAGTAGATACGACAGAGACGTATCAACTCCCCCAAGCTTAAAGCCTTGCTTGTCCTCAAGCAATTCAGTTGACAAACTGAAAGAGACAAAAGAAAAACTTCTACGAACTCTGTTTGATCTTGTTGTTGCAATTATGTCTTACTCATATTCAGATTTTCAGCAAGATCATAAGCTAACCACATAAGCAATGACATTTAGGTCTCATGGAAAACTCATATCAATGGCATAATCAACTACCGAGCAATAATAATAAGTTTCAAACGTCAACACTTCAATCAAAACAATCATGAAGCAGTATGAACAGATAGTATCTCGCTAGCTCTTTCTGAGACTGCAAAACCTAAATGCAGAGCACCTTCAAAGACCAAGGGCTGAATGAACATTGTAATTCATGGCAAAGAAGATTCACAGTCATACTCAATATCAATTAATAGCAAAGCATAAAAATGACGGAGCTGCTCTCTAATTGGTGCTTTTATAAGGAGAGGATGACTCAACATAAACATAAATAGACAGTCCCTTCGCAGAGGGAAGCATTGATTTGCACAGGTGCCAGAGCTCAAGCTTTTAAAACAGAGGTAAATAATTTTGGGTGGCATGCTCTCATTGTCAACGCGATGACTAAGAGTTTTCACGATCTTCCATGCTACACATGTTATAGGCGGTTCCCAAATAGAAAATTAAAGTTTTGACTCCCCCACCACCGATCAATCACACTCCACGACTAGCCGAATACTCGGGTGTCGTTCATACCAACAACAATCCAGGGGGAGTTTTGTTTGCAATTATCTTTTCGATTTGAGCATGGAACTGGACATTGCAATTACCAGCCCCTTTCTCGTGAGTGATAGTGAATAAACACATATCAAGAATAACACGCCTAGCATGGAAGATACTGATCACCCCTTGTCACCACATGAGCGGTTCGGGCATGCAAAACAGATTATTACTTGAAGGTTTAGAGAGTGGCACATGCAAATTTACTTGGAACGGCAGGTAGATACCGCATATAGGTAGGTATGGTGGACTCATATGGAACAACTTTGGGTTTATGGAAGTGGATGCACAAGCAGTATTCCTGCTTAATACAAGTGAAGGCTAGCAAAAGACTGGGAAGCGACCAACTAGAGAGCGACAACAGTCATCAATATGCATTGAGATTAACCAACATTGAGTGCAAGCATGAGTAGAACATAAATCACCATGAACATGAATATCATAGAGGCTATGTTGATTTTGTTTCCACTACATGCATAAACATGCGCCAAGTCAAGCCACTTGAGTCATTCAAGGGAGGATACCATCCTATCATACTACATCATAATCATCTCAAAATTCATGTTGGCATCCTAGACAAACCATTATAAGCTCCTAGCTAATTAAGCATGGCATCAGAAACTATGATCTCTAAGTTGTCATTGCGAACATGTTTCTCTCACAACAAAGCTGAATCAGGAACGATGAGCTAGTAATATTTACAAAAACAAAATAGATCGAGTTCATACCAGCTTTTCCAGGCTGAGTAACTTCATCATATATTGTCATTATTGCCTTTCACTTGCACGACCGAATGATTTGAACAATAATAAGAGTGCTCGTGCATTGCACTAAGCTGGAATCTGCAAGCAAACACAAAGGAGAAGACAACGTAATATGGCTCTTTGATGGATAAACAGATATGCATGTGAGAGCCACTAAACATTGTAACCATGGTCTTCTACCTTGACCCAAAGAAAAAGAAAACTATTTACACGGGAAAGCTCCCAACAAGCAAAAGAAGAACGAGAAATCTTTTTGGGTTTTCTCGAACTAGACAAACACACGAGAAGAAAGCGAGAAAAAGAAATAAACTAGCATTGATGATACAGTGGCAAAGTCCGAACACCAACTAACGAAGTGAAAGCGTAAGCATGAATATAAAGTCGGTGAGAAACACGTACTCCCCCAAGCTTAGGATTTTGGCCTAAGTTGGTCTATTCCCATGGATGGTCCGGGCGATACCCAAAAACATAATGGGGGTTGTACGGGAGCGCTGCAGCTACCGCCTGAATAGCTGCCTCACGGAGTCGAGCAGCTTTTGCCTCCCTCTCATACTCCTCTACCTCTCCTCTGGTTATGTAATATCTCTGTTTTACCTAAAAGTCAAAGAAGGCAGGAGCAGGAAGGGTAATATGGAAAACACGCTGTCGGTTAAATATTAACTGGTATAGGAGGGATTCATTATCCCTCTCAAGGAACTGATAGCGTGTCATAGCGGCACGATCAAGGAAAGCTGTATGGAGCGGGGGATCTCCTTCACGGATGGGTACTCCAAGAAAATTTGCTATGCGGGTGGCATAGATCCCACCAAAGAAATCCCCTTCATTAGCATTGTTATTAAGCCTCCTTGGTATTATAGCTCCCATGTTGAAACTTCCACCCGTTACCGCGCTCTTAAGAATACTAAGGTCAGGTGCGCAGAGGTGAAAATGCTCGATCTTGCCGTTAATGCATCTACCTATGAAGAGGGCAAAGTAATGCAAGGTAGGAAAATGAATGCTCCCCATGGTAGCCTGCGTAATATCTCTAGTTTCTCCGACAATTATACTAGAGAAAAAATCCATAACCGAAGATTTAGGAGGATCATTGAGACTACCCCAATCAGGTATCTTGCAAATTCTATTGAAATCCTCTAAATCCATGGTATACGATTTGTCACAGAGATCAAACAGTACAGATGTGTCACGGCGAGCTGAAAATTTGCATCTACGAACAAAAGAGGCAGCGAGAGTAGTGTACTGTTCACATTTATCGGAGATGAATTCTTCAAGTCCAACATTGTGAACAAGTGTATCTAACTCGTCTTTGAAACCTGCATTAATCATGAATTCATTAGAAGGCCATTCACATGGTTGTACCTGTGCCTTCCTCGGTTGGTAAGGATCGGGCTCCCGAATCACGAGACGGGGACCCCTCTTGCTTGAGGAACCACCATGATAGTTTCTCCTAGACATCTTCCTTTTCTGAAATTTTTAGTAACTCAAAGGAAAAGTGAACAAGGCTCAACGAAACTCATAGCAACTACTCCGACAAGTGCCTAGAGGCCATATCACGCATCAACACTACTTGGGACCAGCTAAAATTAGCATGCAAAGCTCAAGAACAGGTTCACCAAGGCATCAAAAATACGGAACGAATAAGGCACTAGATAAAGAACTAATTGGACCAATGGAGGAGTCACATACCAAGGAGCAATTTCCCCAAAACAGTTTGGTGAATGGGGCTTTTCACAAGGAGATCGAAAATCACAGCAAGAAGAGCAAGAACACGGGTTTGAGCTGTAGAATGAATTTTTCTGGAGGTAGGAGAAGGAGATGGGAGTTGGAATAAGTGGAGGGGGGACACCTGGGCCCCACAATCATGGTAGGCGCGGCCAGGGGGGTGCTCGCGCCTCCAGGGCTTGTGGCCCACTGGTGCATCCCCGTGACAAGCTGTCCGTCTCAGAATTTTTCAAAAATTCCAGAAAAAATCATACTTGATTTTCACGGCATTCAGAGAACTTTTATTTTCGGGACACTTTTCTACGGGACGCAAAAAAACAGAAAACAGGAGACACTAAAGCTAAATCTAACATTTTTCTTCTAAGCTACCGAAGGTAAATGTTTGGGACGGAGGGCTGTGACTCTCAGATTCATCCATCTCATCGTCATCAAAAGAAATCCGTCAATGAGGTTGATCAAGTCTCCTTGACAAACTTTTTTCGAATCGCGTAAAAAACGGAGAATTTTCGAATAGTCACTAGGTTACCTCAATGGGGATGTGCATATCCCCAACAAGCAAATCATACATCATCTTAACAGTTGGTATAGGGCATGCAAATCTCCCAATTAGGATCGATGAAGTTTTTTCAATAGCATTGATGCAATGTACCCGATATTGTTTCTTCGGAAAGTGCACCGTATGCTCATTACCATTGACATGGAAAGTGACATTGCCTTTGTTGCAATCAATAACAGCCCCTGCAGTGTTTAAAAAGGGTCTTCCAAGGATGACCGCCATGGCATCATCCTCGGGAATATCCAGGATAACAAAGTCCCTTAAGATAGTAACGTTAGAAACCACAACAGGCACATCCTCGCAAATGCCGATAGGGAAAGCAGTTGATTTGTCGGCCATTTGCAGAGAGATTTTAGTGGGTGTCAACTTATGCAGTTCAAGTATACGATAAAGAGAGAGGGGCATAACACTAACACCGGCTCCAAGGTCGCATAAAGCAGTTCTAACGTAGTTTCCTTTAATGGAGCAAGGTATAGTGGGCATTCCAGGATCACCTAGTTTCTTAGGAGTTCCACCCTTGAAGTTATAATTAGCGAGCATGGTGGAAATCTCAACCTTAGGTATCCTCCTCTTATTAGTCACAATATCCTTCATGTACTTCGCATACGGAGACATTTTGAGCATATCTGTCGAACGCATTTGCAGAAAGACAGGTCTAATCATTTCAACAAATCACTCATAATCCTCATCATCCTTTTTCTTGGATGGTTTGGGAGGAAAGGGCATGGGTTTCTGAACCCATGGTTCCCTTTCTTTACAATGCTTCCTAGCAGTGAAGTCGTTCTTATCGTATCTCCTATTCTTAGGTTGTGGGTTATCAAGATCAACAGGTTCAATCTCCACATCCTTATCATTGCTAGGTTGAGCATCATCATGAACACCATTATCGATATGATCATTAGGCTCATGTTCATCACCAGATTGTGTTTCGGCATCAGAAACAAAGAGATCGTTTGGATTCTCGGGTGTAACAGCAACAGGGTTGCTAGCATGTAAGTTCCTATCCTCTTTCTTTTTCTTTCTAGGATGACTAGGTGCCTCGGTGCTAACTCCTTGAGAATCTTGTCGAGTTCTCTTAGGATGATCCTCAGGATACAAAGGTTCCTGGGTCATTCTACCGCCTCGAGTGACGACTCTGACAGAATTGTCATTCAACTCATTGAGCAAGTCATTTTGAGCCTTAAGTACTTGTTCTACTTGAGTAGTAACCATAGAGGCATGTTTACTCAAGAACTTAAGATCATTGACGTTTATGTCCACACAAGCACTTAAATGACTAAGCATACGAGCATTCTGTTCCAATTGTCTGCTAACATAATCATTGAAACTTTGTTGTTTGGCAACAAAGTTATCAAATTCATCTAGGCATAAGCTAGCAGGTTTATCAAAAGGAATATCACTCTCATTGAATCTACGAAGAGAATTTACCTCTACTACCTGTGTCGGGTTATCAAGACCATGGATCTCTTCGATAGGTGGTAGATTTTTGACATCTTCAGATTTGATGCCTTTCTCTTTCATAGATTTCTTAGCTTCTTGCATATCTTCAGGACTGAGGAATAGGATACCTCATTTCTTAGGAGTTGGCTTCGGAGGTGGTTCGGGAATAGTCCAAGCATTCTCATTGCACAAGATATTATTCAATAGGATCTCAGCTTGTTCCACAGTCCGTTCCCTAACAACACAACCGGCACAACTATCTAGGTGCTCCTTAGAAGCATCGGTTAGTCCATTATAGAAGATATCAAGTATTTCATTCTTCTCAAGAGGGTGATCGGGCAAAGCATTCAGTAGCTGGACGAGCCTCCCCCAATCTTGTGGGAGACTCTCTTCTTCAACTTGCGCAAAGTTGTATCATGCAAGGCAGCTTGCTTCTTATGGGCAGGGAAATATTTTTTAGAGAAGTAGTAGATCATATCATGGGGACTACGCACACAACCAGGAGCAAGAGAGGTGAACCAAGTTTTAGCATCATCCTTTAGCGAGAAAGGAAATAACTTAAGGATATAGTAGTGGCGGACCTTTTCCTCACTCGTGAATAGGGTGGCTATATCGTGCAGTTTGGTAAGATGTGCTACAACCGTTTCAGACTCATAACCGTGAAAAGGATCAGATTCGACCGGAGTGATTAAATCAGGGTCGACAGAGAATTCATAATCCTTATCGGTCACAAAGATAGGCGAAGTAGCAAACTTCAGGTCGTATTTCATCCTAGCGTTCAAAGATTTTTCTTTCCACTTGCATAGTAATTTCTCAAGATCATAGCTATCCTTACAAGCAAGAAAGTCCTCAGTTATCTCTCCCTCCATAACATAACCCTCAGGCATATCAGGCAATTCATATCTAGGAGAGCTAGTTCTAACAGGTGAAATAGGAGGTTCTACTTCAATAATCTCAGCAGTTTCAGAAGTATCATCACATCTAGCAGCAACTCTAGCAATTTGTGCATCAAGGAATGCACCTAGTGGCAAAGCATCATGGACATCAGAAGTAGCATCATGGACACATCAAAATTTCTAGCAGGAGGTGGTGTCGCAAACTTACTCATAACTAAAGGTGAATCAAGTGCAGAGCTAAATGGCATGTTCCTTACCAGTCCTTGTAGTTGAGGGCAAGACTTTAGTTTTTGGATCTCTCGGATTCCTCATAGTGATCAGCAGACGTAAATCCCAAGTGACTCAGACAATAGAGCTATGCCTCCCCGGCAACGGCGCTAGAAAATAGTCTTGATAACCTACAAGTATAGGGGATCGCAACAATTTTCGAGGGTAGAGTATTCAACCCAAATTTGTTGATTTGACACAAGGGGAAGCCAAAGAATATTCTCGAGTATTAGCAGTTGAGTTGTCAATTCAACCACACCTGAAAGACTTAGTATCTGCAGCAAAGTATCAGTAGCAAAGTGGTGATAGCAACAGTAGCAAAGGTAACAGTAACAGCAGCGACATCAATAGCGGCAGAGTAACAGTAGCAGCAATGACAACAGTAACTACAGAGTAACAGTAGCAGCAGTGACAACAGTAGCGGCAAAGTAACGTAGCAAGGACCAGTAGGAAAAACTCGTAGGCATTGGATCGCTGATGGATAATTATGCCGGATGACATTCATCATGCAACAGTTATAAGACGGAGAGATATGTAACTAGCTCCAGTTCGTCAATGTAATGTAGGCATGCATTCCGTATGTACTCATACGTGCTTAGGGAAAAGAACTTGCATGACATCTATTGTCCATCCCTCCCGTGGCAGCGGGGTCCTAATGGAAACTACGGGATATTAAGGTTCTCCTTTTAATAGAGAACCGGAACAACGCATTAGCACTTAGTGAATACATGAACTCCTCATACTATGGTCATCTCCGGGAGTGGTTCCGGCTATTGTCACTCCGGGGTTGCCGGGTCATAACACATAGTAGGTGACTAAAACTTGCAAGATAGGATCAAGAACACACATATATTGACGAGAACATAATAGGTTCATATCTGAAATCATGGAACTTGGGCCCTAGTGAGAAGCATTAAGCATGGCAAAGTAGTAGCAACATCAATCTCAGAACATAGTGGATACTAGGGATCAATCCCCGTGAAAACTAACTCGATTAGATGATAGATCTCATCCAACCCATCACCGTCCAGCAAGCCTACGATGAGATTACTCATGAACGGTGAAGAGCATCATGGAATTGGTGATGAAGGAAGGTTGATGATGACGATGGCAACGATCTCCCCTCTCCAGAGCCCAGAACAGACTCCAGATCTGGCCTCCAGAGGAAGAACAGGTGGTGGCGGCGCCTCCGTATCGTAAAACGCGATGAACTCTGCTCCTTGATTTTTTTCTAGCCGAAAGGGACTAAATAGAGCTGGAGTTGGAGGCGGTGGAGCTCTGAGGGCCCCACAAGGCTGCTAGGCGCGGCCAGGGGGGCCGCGCCTGGTGGGCTTGTGGGCTCCTTGCTCCACTCCTCCGGTTGATTCTTGCACCAGTATTTTTTATATATTCAAAAAAAAATCATCGTAAATTTCCAGGTCATTCCGAGAACTTTTATTTCTGCGCAAAAACAACACCATGGAAATTCTACTGAAAACAGCGTTAGTCCGGGTTAGTTCCATTGAAATCATGAAAATTAGAGTCCAAAACAAGGGCAAAAGAGTTTGGAAAAGTAGATACGAGGGAGATGTATCACACATTTCGATTAATGGGTTAGGATTGTGTCAATCATTCGCTCTTTGATCACATCATCTTGCCCTAAAAAGCTAGATTGTTCATGAGCTTAATAACATATCGGTGGTTCGTGATTTTCCGAATATCTTTTTGGAAGTATTACCAGGTTGTTTCCTGACTGTTATGATAGAGCTCGTGATCAAGTTGGGTTCCCTATAAGCCACCCTTCTCCAAGAATCCGTGTTGGATACCTCCGAGCTAGTTGGTTAAGCTAAACAACAACTTGGAGAGTTGGAAGATATAAGCTTTACCTAAACTTAGTTCATTTTAAAGGGATATCTTTCTTGTTGTGTGAGTCTTGAAGAAATATGATGTTGTCATCGGTTGATTTGTGTGATCAATTGTTCCATATATTATCTTGTCCAATTTTGATTTGAGTATGGGCTATTGTAAAATCAAACTCATAACCAAAGAATTTCGTAACGGGGTCTTACTAGTGGATTTCCTTGAGAATACACCATTATATTCTTTGATCTGACCAATGCTATTTCATTGTTCACATAGTTGTGGAATTCCATCTATATGGATAATTTGATGAACTGTTGTTGAGTCCATTAGCAACACCTTTTTCTTCTCCATAACTTATGTTGGACATTAAGCTAGTGCTGGAAACTTTGTAGTCATTTGATAACCGACAAGTATAGGCGATCAATTGTAGCCTTTCTCGATAAGAAAGAGTGTCGAACCTAAAGAGGAGATAAAGGTAGGATATATATTCCCTCAAGTTCTATCGACCACGGATACAACTCTACGCACACTTTACGGCCACTACTAGCATGCCATCCCTTACTTGGAATTCTATGGACTTATGATTGGAACTATTAGCAAGCATCCGCAACTACAAACGTTGATTAAGGTAAAACCCAACCATAGCAATCAGATATATTGGTCCCCCTTCAATCCCGTATGCATCAATTTCTATGCTAGGCTGAAGCTTCTGTCACCCTTGCCCTCCAATACATAGTCCTATCAACATACTACTAACCCTATGGTGTGATCCACGCGCACGCTCATATGATGGGCACCAAAGGACAACAACATGACCTCAAGAAAATTAAACCAATCAAGGCAATTCATCAATCACCGATAGGATAACGAAAATCTACTCAGACATCATAGGATGGCAACACATCATTGGATAATAATATGAAGCATAAAGCACCATTCAAGTAGAGGGTACAGCGGGTTGCGGGAGAGTGGACCGCTGAATATAGAATGGGAAGGTGATGGAGGTGCTGGTGAAGATGACGGAGGTGTTGGTGTAGATCGCCGTCACACGATGATGTCCCGGGCGGCGTTCCAGCGCCGCCGGGAGAGAGGGGAGAGAGCCCCTTCTTCTTCTTCTTCCTTGACATCCTACCTAGATGGGAGAAGGGTTTCCCATTTGGTCCATGGTCTCCATGCCGGCAAAGGGGCGAGATCCCCTCCGAGATTGGATCACTCTCTCTCTGTGTCCTTCTGTTTCTGCGCTCTCAGATTCTGGCTTTCACTGTTTCTTAAATTCCGGGAAATCCGTAACTCCGATTGAGCTGAAATTTTGACACGATTTTCTTCCGGATATTATCTTTCTTGCGGCGAAAGAAGGGCCCCAACCGCCTTAGGGATTGGTCACAAGCCTGCCAGGCGCCCCCCTAGGGCGCTCCTAGGGGGCCTGTGACCTCCTCGGGCATCGTTTCGCGTAGATTCTTCTTCCCAAAAATCATAAATATTCCAAAAAAATCCCCGTAGGTTTTTTATTGCGTTTGGACTTCGTTTGGTATGGATAATATGTGATACAAAAAACATGCAACAAACAGGAACTGGCACTGGGCACTGGATCAATATGTTAGTCCCAAAAATAGTATAAAAATTTGCCAAAAGTATATGAAAGTTGTAGAATATTGGCATGAAACAATAAAAAATTATAGATACGACGGAGACGTATCAGCATCCCCAAGCTTAATTCCTGCTCGTCATCGAGTAGGTAAATGATAAAAAAGATAATTTTTGATGTGGAATGCTACCTAGCATAATATTGATCATATAATCTAATCATGGCATGAATACTAAAACACGAGTGATTCGAAGCAATAGCCTATCATTTGACATAAAGACAATAATATTTCAAGCATACTAACAAAGCAATCATGTCTTCTCAAAATATCATGGCCAAAGAAAGTTATCCCTACAAAATCATATAGTCTGGCTATGCTCCATCTTCCCCACACAACGTATTTAAATCATGCACAACCCGGTTTTAGCCAAGCAATTGTTTCATACTTTAGTGTTCTCAAACTTTTTCAACTTTCACGCAATACATGAGCGTGAGCCATGGACGTAGCAATATAGGTGGAATAGAATATGGTGGTTGTGGAGAAGACAAAAAGGAGGAGATAGTCTCACATCGACTAGGCGTATCAACGGGCTATGGAGATGCCCATCAATAGATATCAATGTGTGTGAGTAGGGATTGCCATGCAAGAGATGCACAAGAGTTGTAAGTTTATGAAAGCTCAAAAAGAAACTAAGTGGGTGTGCATCCAACTCGCTTGCTCATGAAGACCTAGGGCAATTAAGGATGCCGATCATTGGAATATACAAGCCAAGTTCTATAATGAAAAATTCCGACTAGTATATGAAAGTGACAACACAGGAGACTCTCTATCATCAAGATCATGGTGCTACTTTGAAGCACAAGTGTGGTAAAGGATAGTAGCATTGTCCCTTCTCTCTTTTCTCTCATTTTGTTTTCTTTTTTTTTCTTTTTTTGGTGGGCTTCTTTGTCCTCTTTTTTTATTTGGGCTTCATTGGCCTCTTTTATTTTTTCCTCACATGGGACAATGCTCTAATAATGATGATCATCACACTTTTATTTACTTACAACTCGATATTTAGAACAAAATATGACTCTATATGAATGCCTCCGGTGGTGTACCGGGATGTGCAATGATCTAGCGTCGAAATGACATCAAAATATGGACAAGCCATGAAAACATCATGCTAGCTATCTTACGATCATGCAAAGCAATATGACAATGATGGTGCGTGTCATAATAAACGGAACGATGGAAGTTGCATGGGAATATACCTCGGAATGTCTATGGAAATGCCATAATAGGTAGGTATGGTGGCTGTTTTGAGGAAGGGTATATGGTGGGTGTAATGCATCGGCGAAAGTTGTGCGGTACTAGATAGGCTAGCAATGGTGGAAGTGTGAGAGTGCGTATAATCCATGGACTCAACATTAGTCATAAAGAACTCACATACTTATTGCAAACGTCTATTAGTCATCGAAACAAGGTACTATACACATGCTCCTAGGGGAAGGGTTGGTAGGAGTTAACCATCGCGTGATCCCGACTTCCACACAAAGGATGGCAATCAATAAATAAATCATGCTCCGACTTCGTCACATAACGGTTCACCATACGTGCATGCTACGAGAATCACAAACCTTAACACAAGTATTTCTACAAATACACAATTACTCACTAGAATGACTCTAATATCACATCTTCATGTCGCAAAACTATTGCAAGGAATCAAACATAACATATTCAGTGATCTACAAGTTTTATGTAGGATTTTATGACTAACCATGTGAATGACCAACTCCTGTTAACTCTCTAAATAGGTATAAGTGAAGCATGATAGTTTAATTCTTTCTACGAAAGATATACCCCGCTCTAACAAATATAAGTGAAGCAAAAGAGCATTCTACAAATGGCGGTTTTTTATGTGTAGGGAAACAGGCAATCTAAACTTCAATTGATATAAGTGAAGCACATGAAGCATTCTATGAAGCCACCAAGGACTATCTCATACCAAAATGGTGCATAAAAGAAAAAGGGAAAATAAACACAAAAGACGCTCCAAGCATTTGCATATACCATGTGACGAATAAAAGTATAGCTCTGAGTAAAATTACCGATAGATTGTAGACGAAAGAGGGGATGCCTTCCGGGGCATCCCCAAGCTTAGACGCTTTAGTCTTCCTTGAATATTACCTTGGGGTGCCTTGGTAATCCCCAAGCTTAGGCTCTTGCCTCTCCTTATTCCTTCATCCATCATGGTCTCACCCAAAACTTGAAAACTTCATTCACACAAAACTCAACAAAACCTTTGTGAGATCTGTTAGTATAATAAAGTAAATCACCACTTTAAGTACTATTGTGACCTCATTCCAAATTCATATTAGCATTATATATACTGTAATACAACTTCCCAATGGTTCATACCCCCCGATAGTACCCATAGATTCATCAAAATAAGAGAACAAAGCATAGAAAACAGAATCTGTCAAAAACAGAACAATCTGTAGTAATCTGAACGTATACCATACTTCTGATACTCCAAAAATTCTGAAACATTATGACAATTAGGGCAATTATGTCAATCAGCAGCAAAAAGAATCAACTCAAACGCTCTTTCTGGATAGGAATTAAAAATAATTTCGTGAGAACAAAGTTTCTGTCTTTTTCAGCATGATCAAACAACTATCACCCAACCTAATCATAAAGGCTTTACTTGGCACATTATTTTTATAATACAATGGAATTGTACAAGGGGATAATTATTTTTGCGAGAAACTTCCATGAAAAATTCTACATTGTTTTCATGAGCGTGAAAACAAGTGTTCAAGGTCGACCCTCACTTCCGCAATGCATCACCTTTCAATCGCTTCTCTTTTTGAATTTTTTTAAGTTCCCCTCTATATTTATTTGTTTTTAAACTATATAAAAGCACTCAACAGAAATAATTGACTCTCTAAAACTTCCGGGTTGTCTCCCAGGCAGCGCTTTCTTTAAAGCCATTAAGCTAGGCATAAAGTGCTCAAGTAATGGATCCACCCGGATCCCAAGGTATATCAAAGCCAATTTTAACTAACAATGATTTGTAATTTAATAGTGAGCACAATGTAACATATATCATGCAATGACGAAGTCTAACTCTCTTCCTATGCATTGGCATGTCATAAAAGAACAATTCATGCACATCAAGTAAAGGCCAATACATAGCATAAGCAGTTTCTTGCAATTTTATCATATTGGAAACATAGAGAGGTGGAGATGTAGTTCGTCTCTCATAATAATTGCAAGTAGGAGCATCAAGCACATGCATATTATATTCATCAAAATCATCATGTGTAATAGTGGAAGGCAACCCATCTATGTAATCCCTAATAAGAGCAAACTTCTCCGATATAGTGTAGTTGGGAGAGTTCAAAAAGATAATAGGACTATCATAAGTGGGTGCAATAGCAACAATTTCATGTTTAACATAAGGAACTATAGCAAGTTCATCTTCATAAGCATCATTCATATTGGCATCATATCCACAAGCATAGCAAGCATCAAGTTCATCAAAAAGGGATATTTCAAACGAATCCAAGGGATCATAGCAATCAACATAGCATTCATCCTTCGGAGGGAAATTAAACAACGTATGAGTTGAAGAGTTACTCTCATTAGAAGGTGGGCACGGGTAGCTAGTTCGCTCTTCCTCCTTTTGTTCTTTGCTCTCCTCGTCATCTTTTTCATCTAATGAGCTCACAGTTTCAACATTTTCTTCTTCCATAGTGTCCTACAAAATATTAGTCTCTTCTTTGGCAGCGTAGAATTTCTCCATAAATCGATAAATATGGGCATTATATTCATAATGAGTATAACAGTAACGAAGCATAACCAAATTTTCAGATCGGTAAGCAGCATCATCATTATCATCACACCCTTTAAATAGAGCTTCAATTTCATAAGCACCCATAAAAGCAACAAACTCTTCTATTTGTTCCACATCATAGTAATCATATATACCATTAGCATAAGAAGCCAAGGTTTCATTAGCATTAAATTTACAAGAAAAGGGAAGGTGTTTAGCCTTCATCCTAGGGCAACAAGTAATATCATATCTTGAGCATAGCTCCCAAGCATACCATTTCAACAAATGAATTTGATCCCATAATAATTTCCTTTTTTGAGTCAAGCGATAATCCCTAAAGTATTTACGTTGATCCAACGTGTATCCCATTATATAATTTAATGGGGTTTTCTCAGGATTATTAAAGAAGTGCATAATATTTTCCACATAACGAGCATAGAGGGTTTTAGGAGGTTCCCCATCTCCATGAGTAGCAAGTACACCTAATTTTTTGGTATTTCGTGTTCCATATCCATAAATAAAGATAGAGAACAACTTAGAACAGCAAATAAATCTACTTAGTGATAAAGAAAACAAGCACACACGAGAATATTCACCCCACGCTATCTCTCCCCGGCAACGGCGCAGAAAAAGGTATTGATAACCCACAAGTATAGGGGATCAATTGCAGACTTTCTCGATAAGTAAGAATGTCGAACCAAACGAGGAGCTAAAGGTAGGAGAAATATTCCCTCAAGTTCTATCCACCACTGATACAACTCTACGCACACTTTACGTTCGCTTTACCTAGAACAAGTATGAAACTAGAAGTACTTCGTAGGTGTGATAGGATAGGTTAGCAATAAAATAAAGCACATGTAAATAAAAACTAGGGGCTGTTTCGATAAAGAAACAATTACGTTAGTCTAACGAGTGTGGAAAAGTGGTGGTAGGAGTTGCAAAATTGTCCCTAAGCAATTGACTACGTTACTAGACCGATAGCAAGTTTTATGTGGGAGATGCCACTGCTAGCATGTCATCCCTTACTTGGAATTCTATGCACTTATGATTAGAACTATTAGCAAGCATCCGCAACTACTAACGTTCATTAAGGTAAAACCCAACCATAGCAATAAGATATATTGGTCCCCCTTCAATCCCGTATCCATCAATTTCTATGCTAGGCTGAAGCTTCTGTCACCCTTGCCCTCCAATACATAGTCCTATCAACATGCTACTAACCCTATGGTGTGATCCACGTGCGCGCTCATATGATGGGCATGAAAGGACAACAACATAACCACAAGCAAATTAAACCAATCATAGCAATTCGTCAATCACCGATAGGACAACGAAAATCTACTCAGACATCATAGGATGGCAACACATCATTGGATAATAATATGAAGCATAAAGCACCATGTTCAAGTAGAGGG
This sequence comes from Hordeum vulgare subsp. vulgare, assembly GCF_904849725.1. Lineage (NCBI taxonomy): Eukaryota > Viridiplantae > Streptophyta > Magnoliopsida > Poales > Poaceae > Hordeum > Hordeum vulgare. The sequence continues at coordinate 282,321,356 of NC_058519.1, read as the reverse complement.
TACAACGGGTTGCGGGAGAGTGGACCACTGAATATAGATGGGGGAAGGTGTTGGAGGTGTTGGTGAAGATGACAGAGGTTTTGGTGTAGATCGCCGTCACACGATGATGTCCCGGGCGGTGTTGCATCATTGTATAATATAAAAAGTTGCCAAGAGTATATGAAAGTTTTAGAATATTGGCATGAAACAATCAAAAATTATAGATACGACGGAGACGTATGAACATTGTCTTCGTGTCTCGAGCATGAGGTATATGTTAGCTGTAAGAAGTGACTGACTTCCTCTAATTCATGTGCATTTGATGCAAGTTGCCATCGTGAATTCGAGAAAAGTTAATTTGTTTTCTTCGGAATCATCCCAAGTCAGTCACGCACGTGCGAAGTATTCTATGGTTTGATAGACTGATCATCTCCACTCCATATGTAATTTGTAGTACACCAAGCCACTCATTGATTTGTTCAAGGAAAAGAAGTTAAGTGTTATTCCCGAAGGGCCCAGAAGGCCCAGAACTCGGTAGTGTTTTGTTGTAAGACTTTTCATGTGGTCATCATTGTCTTGGACAGTGTGTTCACGTGGATCTTGCAATCCAGCTCATGTTTTGGAGTTGTCTTCCGTAGTTCATCTCCTCAGAATCTCGCAACGTTATCTTGTCGATTTGTGTTGCAACCTTTCTTTTGAGACATGCTAAATCTGAAATATCATGTCACCAACCAGAGCTGAATCTCAGGCAGTTATAATGGTTGGAACTTTTCTCAAGAATTATAATATTGGTCTCTCTGTAACCCGGCAAAGTGATGTCATGGCTAACACACATAGCGGGAAGACTTAATATTATAATATCTTGCATCAGCAACCTTAGCCATCTCCCCGTGAGGACCTTGTATGACTTATTTTGGAAGTTGTTTCTCATAGACCCTTTGAGCCCCGAAGTCCGACCTATACTTGATGTGCTAAATATCAAGCATGACCTATAATTGGGTTGTGCTAGTACATCAAGGAGAACATTAGAAGCGGAGTGCTTAATGTCTCTCAATCGATCGTCCAGATTTCCTTCCCTTGCCATAGCTAAGGTGAAATCTGAGAAAGTGGTGTCTTCCTTTGCATCTCTATCCTCCATCACTGTTCATCATGGTAGTATGATGTGTCACTAAGATCTTCGCACGGATATTGGTACAACCTTGATGAATATGGAAATGCTCAAGTTCTTGAGAGCACGCTCAGACACTAGGTTATATTCTCAGTATCAATTGGAAAGTGCCTTCCGTTTGCCGAGTTGATCTATAACCCTAGTTTCATTCCAACCTGAGTATGCCATTCTTTCAAATTCCTTCAAATGATCATTTGACGATTACCTTAGGCTGGTATGAAGAGTCCCAATGATCTTTGGATCAAAAGTAATTCTTTTTGCCTCTTAAGGGAATAACTCTACGAGTCACCCTCCTAAGGTGCCCCGTTATGGTATGAAGAGCAACTTAATCCTCGCTACTTTGAAACCTTGTCACCATCTCTTTAAGCGTGGGATTGTTGCCTACCAATTGAACCTCTGTCATATGCCTCATTTCCTCATCTGTGTTATGTGTTTTGTGTCTCAGCTCAAGGGACGTTCCTACGTCTCATTCTACGTGTTGATCTTGAGTTGCTCGATCTTTGAGGAGATCGAATCTTGTAGAGTCTTTATGTTCTTGTCGTCGTGTTAGATGAAGACCTCAAAGACAAAGATGTCAAGATCAACCTGATGCAAAGAATCAACATCTTTGAGAAGGGCAATTGGATCGTGAAGATTGTGATAACTAGTGTCCCCTATTTACTCCTACCCTACGCTTGAATCTCGGGACGAGATTCTTGTTTAGTGGGGGTGAGTTGTCATAGCCCTAGCTTAGCATTGCTTTCCATTGCATACTCATGCATGCATTCTAAATTCAAAAGCATTCGAATTGAGATATGATCAAGTTTTATAAAGAATTTTGTCTAATGACCAAGATAAAAGTTACTTCAAACAACTCCAAGAAAATGTCCCTGAATTTCTAATAAAATATTGAGCTGAGTAAAAATTCAAATAAGTATTTTTGAAAACAAAGAAACATTTTATCTTGGCTTTATGAATCAATCAAACAATCATTTTAAATGGAATTATATTTTTCTAGATGTAAAATTTAGTTTCATATACTGTGAAAATATTTGTGTGGCATTGGACAATAATGTTATGTCACATAAAGATGTCATTAGGATTTTATAAAATGTTTGATTTTCTTTTAATTCAAACACAAATGTCAGAATTAGAAAACAGAAAAGAAAAAAAAGAAAAAAAAATAGAAAAACCCTAACCTCCGCTTATTTGGCCAAGAAAGGAGATGGCCCAGCCCACCAGGGGCGAAGGGGTCTTCTTCCACCTCTCGCCAGTAGGCAGAGGCATGGAGCAGGCGCGCTCACCCGCGGCCACCTCCAGCTTCCACCTCCTGCTGGCATCCCCCTCAGCTTATCTCCTCGCCTCGAGATTCCTAGAGCCCCCTCTCTTTTCTCCACCCCTCTCTGGTTCCTCTCCCTCCCTCTGCTCTTTTTCCCCTCGTCATGGCCGAGCCTGTTCGAGAAAGCCCACGTCGTCAGGCAGCTCCCGCCATCGCCTCGCCCCTCTGACCCGACCAGAAGCTCTGCCTCGATGCTATGAACCTCCCTGCCAGAAGAATCAAGCCCGGGAGCCTCGGAGCGCCGCCACCGCGGCCGTTTTCTTTTGCGGTCACCGGAGCTTTCCGGCATCGGTTCGCCGGCCACACGACGACCCCGACCACCCCGTCACCCCCAATCGCACTGCAATAAGCAACTGAACCGTTTCCCCTCTCCCCGTGGTTCCTCGCGTTCCCTAGCCAGCAAAGCCACTGGAGCCGAGAGCTTCTCGACGCCGGCCATGTCGCCGCCATCGGTGTGGTACTCCACCCACGTGCTCGAGCTCGGGAACGAGCTCCTGGAGCTACCAGGAAGCTTTCGAGCCCCTCAGTCGGACTCCCTGTGCCCCGTAACCCCATGCCCGACGAAGCCGAGCCGCTGCTGCCGCATAGGCTTGTCGCCGGCGAAGATTCTGGCAGCCCCGTGGCCACCTACCCCTTCTGGTGGTCTCCGCGCATCCAACCCCTGCCGTTTTCGTGATTCCGGCACGAAGCCGCCGTCGGTTTGGCCGCCGCTAGCCAAACTCCGGCGACGTGCCACGTGGTCGTCATTAAGGACTAACCTCCCATGGTTAGCAACACTAATAGCCACTGACAAAGGGCCCCACGTGTGGGTCAAACCCCATTTGGGGTGGGTCAACTCGGGGATTAGCTCAGGTCATTGACCAGTGGGTCCCACTGGTCATGTTTGACCAGCAACGGCCCAGTTGACCTGTTGACATTAGTGTTGATGCAATAATAGTATTTCATAAATATAATAATTCCAGAAAATGTTGTAAACTTTCAAAAATCATAGAAAATAAAATATAACTCCAAATTAAATAAATAATATATGAAAAATGATTAGAAAAATTCAAGGAATCGAATTACACTTGCATGTTTTACATTCTGCTGCTATACTATTAGAAGTGCATGTGTCAGGTGTACTTGGCTTGCCATAATTGCTAAAACTTGCCCACAACTAAAATTGGGAAAATGCTAAGTTTTTATTGGTCAAGTAGTCTAATCACCCCCCCTTTAGACATACTTTCGATCCTGCAATTGGAATCATAGCTTTGGTCTCCATTGCATTGGTTTCACAACCTAGGAGAGTATGACGTCTAGTGACGGAAGTTATCACTGTAGAGGTCCACCTTTTGATGGCACTAATTTTGCTAGTTGGAAGCATAAGTTTAACATATTCTTGGTTATAATCCTTCCATATGAGTTGTTATTTGTGTTGGTGTCCAAGGTGACTTCTTTGAAGAAGGGCGAGAACCGGATCGTGATGCAACAGCGGAAGAACTGAAGATGTTGCAATTCGATGCACAAGCTTGTGACCTCATCTTCAACTACCTATGCCCCGAAGAATTCAACACAATCAGTCGCCTTGAGAATGCAAAAGAAACTTCATATACTTTGGTTAATATGCACGAAGGTACTGATTCTGTCATAGAATCTAAGTTGGATGTGCTTCAAAGTCAACTTGACAAGTTCAATATGAAGGATGGTGAAGGAGTCGCTGAAATGTACTCTAGGCTAGCTCACATCACAAATGAGATTGTCGTCTTAGAAAACAAAGAGATGACCGACAAACTCATCATCAAGAAGATACTTAGATCTCTAGATGGAAAGTATGACACCATGTGCACATTGATCCAAATGATGCCAAACTACAAAGATCTCAAGCGAACAAAGTCAACAAATTCTACAAGAGTAGAGGCAAAGAGAAAAGCTCAAGCTCAAGAGATGATGAGAAGCGTTCGTCCAGCCATGACTAAAACTGTTGCAACTATGGGAAGCCCGGACACTCCAATGAGTACTCGGCTCCCTACAAACAATGAGAAGAGTCACCTCGAAGACAAAGCTCAATATACGAGTCACCTCGTAGAGAGAGAAGGGGTAGAGAAGATCGCTATGAACAAAGACACTCACAAAGAGGGAAGGAAACAGAGAAGAAGGTCAAATACACCAAGAGCATATCTAGAAGAAGACATGAAGCTCATGTTGGTGAATGGGTTTCTGGCTCCGAGTCTGACAACCAATCCGAGAGAAGCTACCACTCCGACTCCGACTACAGTTAAGATGAATGTGTTGCCGGCATTGCACTCGTTTCCTCCAACTCCATCGACTTATTTGGTTCACCAAATGAGGGGTTCGGAAATTGCTTCATGGCTAAAGGCCCAAAGGTATCACACCATGATTATCTTGATTTTGATAGTGATGAGGATGACTTGTTAGGAGAAGACGACTTGCTCTTTAATAAAACTATTGATAACGCTGGAAATTAACTTGCCAATTATCATGCTAGACAAGATAAGTCGAATGACGATGATAAGAAAGAGATTGAACAATTAACTAAAGAATTAAACATCCTCAAGTTAGATCATGAAACTACTCTAGCAGATCATAGAGAACTTGCAAGAGCTCATGAGAAGCTACACTTGGAGAAGCTCAACTTGGAGCAAGAGTATGAGTTCCAAAAAGCAATCAATGATGATCTTCGAAAGAAGAGTTCTTATTATCTAGCCAAACGACTACTGTTGTCTACTTTTGTTCCACAATTTAAACCTAAGAACACTAGTAACAAAGGCAATAAAGTTTCTTCATCTAGTAACAACAATGCTAAAGTAAAATCTAATGATGTTGTTGCTAGTATCTCTCTTGATTCCACTAATGATTCTCTTAGCCAAGTTAGAGTTGAGCAAGAAAATGATTTATTGAAAGGGATTATAGAGAGAGGTGACTTCAAAATTCTTGCTGGAAGTATGCAATTTGAGGAAATTGTGCGCAAGAAAGGAGGACATCAGAAGAAACAAGGTGTTGGCCACTTCAATGTCAATGGAGTTGTTTGGGAAGAAGGTCCATATCCCACTCCCAAGTTTGTTCCTCAAGAGGAGAAGTATGATCCTACTTCTCCCAAAGGAACCAGGTCTCAATATGGATTTCTACCACAAGACCACAAGGGCAAACGAAAGCTTCAAGAGAAGCTTTACTTATTTGAAGAGGAACCCCAAGCCAAGGTCAAGTGGATTCCCAAGGACACTACTAGCACTACCTCATCTAGTGCTACCACAACTCCAAGGATTCCCATCAAAGTGATGTGGGTTGCCAAGAGGAAGAACTAGAAAGTTCTTGAGGGGTGACTCTGCCAATGAGATTCACTCTTATTCATTTTGGAAAGAACTATATGCAATCAACCTCAACCTTATGCATTAGTTCAAGGAGTCACACATTACCTCAAAGGTAAGAAAGGGACAAGGTAATTAATGTATCTTTGGGAATCATCCCACATGTGCTTCCCTCCATGTCCATAGATATTCTTGCATATGTTCCTTGTGTTTGGGACTAACCCATGTAGGTGAGAAGAATAGAAACAACAATGATTGCTCCCAACACAAGATGATCTTCATCATCATTGAGCATCCACCACTACTTCACCTACTTGAAGTCTTCTACGAAAACACCTAAGGTTAGTTTATCCCTCTTAGGGGGGCTGTCATATCAAGGGGGAGATTTACTCTAAACCTTGAGTATAAGCATCTCCTAAGGATATGAACACATTAATGCTTTATGTAGAAGTGGTAACCCCACTTGTGCTTAATCGATGAGTATGACCTATGATAAAGTATTCTTACTTGGCTCTTATGTCATATACTCATATATAGATGACTTCTTCACTGCCAAAGGGCTTGATAGATGCTAGGATGTTTGTGCATGTTCACTTTGTTTTGCCCATCATCTTATTGTGTGAGCATGTTGGTCTGCATATTTTTCTCATTCGAGGACATCCAGTTGTTGTTATTTGGCTTTTTGATTTATATTTTGCCAATTGGATGGACAAGAATTCCTAGGACCCTCCTCTAGCTATCTATGCTTTCTCGTCTCAAATTCTATTAATTCTTCATCACAAAACTTGAACAAGCACATCTCGATCCCTGTGTGTGAAGGAGCACTTGGAGTTTCGTATCGACAAAGGCTACACTCCAAAACCTCTTTGTGAAGCTCCATGAAACCAACCCCACAAACTCGGTTCCACCGAATTCCCAAAGCTGATCAGAATTTCCATCTCGGTACCACTGATATCATCATCTCGGTTACACCGAATTCCCATGTCAACTGACAGAAGAGGAACTCGGCGACACCGAAATTGTAATATCGATGACACCGACAGTCACAGGTATAAAGCCTGGCGGACCGAGCGTTTTGAAATGACCTCTTCAAACGCCTCGACCCCAAACCCTAACCTGCTGCACGTAGACCTCTGGTCGTCGCCTTTGCATCCCCGAGCACCTTCGCCGTTGGGATTCGTCGCCGTCGATGGATTCTTCACCGCAGACGCCGCCGTAGTTGGACCGCCACCAAGCTAGGGTACACATCTGCATTCTCCTCTACTCCACTGCTCCAATTCATGTGCATTAGAAACTTTTATCTATAAATCCACCGTGTGCAAACCCTGGTCTCCACCAGAAGGTCCGGTAGCATAGAGAACGATGAAATTTTGGATTTGATCCCCTGCAGCATGCATCTCGGTGATACCGAGTTGGTGAAATTGGTTTCAAAGATTTATGTTTTAGGGTTCCTGAGAAACATGTCGGTGAGACCGAGTAGTTCTTTTAGGTGATAACGAAAAGATTTCCAAGTCTCTGTTATGCGAGTAATTGATCTCGGTGACGCCGAAATATCAAACCGGTGCTACTGATTTATATTCTGTAGAAGATCGTACCCTAAGTTTCTGAATTCAATTTTTGAAAATCTTCTATGTTTTGTGATGCTTGATACGTGTCCAACGTATCTATAATGTTTGATGGTTTCATGCTATTATCTTGTCAAACTTTGGATGTTTTGTATGCCTTTCATATCTTTTTGGGACTAACTTATTAACTCAGTGCCAAGTGCTAGTTCCTGTTTTTTCCGTGTTTTTCACCCTTTTCAGAGGAGGATTTTAAATGGAGTCCAAAAGGAACGAAACTTCCAAAAATATTTTTTCTGAAACAGAGGCATGGGGTCACCAGGGACCCCACGAGACCCCTAGCCGTGGCTAGGGGAACCGCGCCTCCCAGGCTTGTGGTCTCCCTGGGCCACCTCTACCCTAGGTCTTTCGCCTATATATTCCCAAAAATTCCAGAAAAAAATCAGGAGATCATCAAAAGTACTTTTCCGCCGCCACAAACTACAGTCTCCGCAATATCCCATCTGGGGCACGTTCTGGTGCCCTGCCAGGGGGGGGGGGATTCAGATACAGAGGGCTTCTTCATCAACACCATGACCTCTCCGATGATGCGTGAGTAGTTCACCATAGAACTATGGGTCCATAGCTAGTAGCTAGATGGCTTCTTCTCTCTCTTGGATCTTCAATACAAAGTTCTCCATGATATTCATGGAGATCTATCCGATGTAATCTTCTTTTGTGGTGTGTTTGTCGAGATCCGATGAATTGTGGATTTATGATCAGATTATTTATGAATCTTATTTGAATTTCTTCTGATCTCTCTTATGCATGATTTCATACCCTTGTAATTCTGTTCGAGTTGTGGGTTTTGTTTGGCCAACTTGATCTATGATTCTTGCACTGGGAGAAGTGCTTGGTTTTGGGTTCATACCGTGCGGTGACCTCACCCAATGAGAGAAGGGGTAGCAAGGCAGGCATCGTGTTGTTGCCATCAAGGGTAAAAAGATGGGGTTTTCATCATTGGTTTGAGATTATCCCTCTACATCATGTAATCTTGCTTAAGGTGTTACTCTGTTTGTCATGAACTCAATACACTAGATGCATGTTGGATAGCGGTCGATGTGTGGAGTAATAGTAGTAGATGCAGAAAGTATCGGTCTACTTGTCTCGGACGTGACGCCTATATGTATGATCTTTGCCTTAGATATCGTCATGACTTTGCGCGGTTCTATCAATTGCTTGACAATAATTTGTTCACCCACCGTAATATTTTCTATTTTTAGAGAAGCCTCTAGTTAACACTATGGCCCCCGGGTCTACTCCACACCATAATTTCAGCCTTACTCTTTTAGTTCGTTGCACTTTCCGCCTTCATATCTCACTTTGGAATCAATCTTGAAGGGATTGACAACCCCTTTATAGCGTTGGGGGCAAGCTCTTTTGTGTTTGCGCATGTACTCTGGACTTTACAAGATTCTCCTACTAGATTGATACCTTGGTTCTCAAACTGATGGAAATACTTACTGCTCTTGTGCTGAACCACCCTTTCCTTTTCAAGGGAGAAACCAACGCAAGCCCAGTCTCCATAAACGTGCCAATTTTTGGCGCTGTTGTGTGTTGTCGTAGCAAAAGAATTTCTGGTGCCGTTGCCGGGGAGGATCAAGTCAAGAACTCATCCAAGTAAGTGTCGCAAACTCATCTCTTGCATTTACTTTTTTGCCTCTCATTTTCCTCTCCCCCACTTCTAAAAACAAAAATTTACAAAAATATTTGCCTTTTTCGTTTGCCTTTTGCGTTTGCCCTTTTCTTTCACTTGCCTTTACTTTGCTTGTGTGCTATGTGCCTTCAATATGCTTGCATCTTTGCTTGCTGAAAATATATCGATATGGATCCTCATCCACTTGCTAATCTCTTTAAGAGATCCAATTATGTTGATCCAATTGCTAATAAGTTGAGTGCACTTGACTTTCTCTATGGAGTTTTTCTTGAGATGCGTGAATCTGAAAATCGTGATGAAGAAATTTATGAAGTGATTCACAAGGGATCCTTGAATGAAAAGCAAGATTGCAATGGTTTCACTATAAATTCTATTAGTGACAATCATGCTAAAAATATGCAAAACCTTGCCCTTTTCTTTCGCTTGCCTTTCCTTTGCTTGTGTTCTATGTGCCTTCAATATGCTTGCATCTTTGCTTGCTGAAAATATATCGATATGGATCCTCATCCACTTGCTAATCTCTTTAAGAGATCCAATTATGTTGATCCAATTGCTAATAAGTTGAGTGCACTTGACTTTCTCTATGGAGTTTTGCTTGAGATGCGTGAATCTGAAAATCGTGATGAAGAAATTTATGAAGTGATTCACGAGGGCTCCTTGAATGAAAAGCAAGATTGCAATGGTTTCACTATAAATTCTATTAGTGACAATCATGCTAAAAATATACAAAAACCTTGCCCTTCTCTTTCGCTTGCCTTTCCTTTGCTTGTGTTCTATGTGCCTTCAATATGCTTGCATCTTTGCTTGCTGAAAATATATCGATATGGATCCTCATCCACTTGCTAATCTCTTTAAGAGATCCAATTATGTTGATCCAATTGCTAATACGTTGAGTGCACTTGACTTTCTCTATGGAGTTTTGCTTGAGATGTGTGAATCTGAAAATCGTGATGAAGAAATTTATGAAGTGATTCACGAGGGCTCCTTGAGTGAAAAGCAAGATTGCAATGGTTTCACTATAAATTCTATTAGTGACAATCATGCTAAAAATATGCAAAACCTTAAGCTTGGGGATGCTAGTTTTGCTATGCCCACTACTTGTTGCAATGATATTTGCAATAATATTGAAAGTGGGTTTGGAGAAGTCATGACTTTAGTTGATGATAATCCCACTATTTTTGAAGAGCGTCAACTTTGCATGCATGTGGATCATGAAAAGACTATCCTTTGTGATAGCTATTTTGTTGAATTTGATTACGATCCCACATGTAATTCTATGAGAGAGGAAAATATTGTGGTAGAAACTTTCGTGTTACCAAATTAACTCTCGTTATGTGGAGATTGCTATTGTCTCTTTCTTCTTCCTTGCATATGGCAACTATTGGTTGTCTTGACAATCTTTTTTCCTATAAAATGCCTATGCATAGGAAGTATGTTAGACTTAGATGTGATTTTCACATGCTTTATGATGCTCTCGTTGTGCTTCAATTCTTGTCTTTTGTGTGAGCATCATTGAATTATCAATGCCTAGCTAAGGGCGTTAAACAATAGCGCTTGTTGTGAGGCAACCCAATGAATTTATCTTTTTATTTCTGTTTTTTGCGTCCACACTATCATAATTCTGTTATGATTGTGTCTTTTGTGTTTCTTTTTGTGTTTGAGCCAAGTAAAACCTTTATGACTAGTCTTGGTGATGGTTGTTTGATCCTGTTGGAAAAAGACAGAAACTTTTCGCTCACGAGATTATTTTTAATTTTTATTCATAAAGAGTTTTTGAGTTGATTCTTTTTGCTGCTGGTTGATATGCCTTTTGCCCAGGCAGTCATAATTGTTCAGAATTTTTGAGGTACCAGAAGTATATGAAGTATACAGATTACTACAGACTGGTCTGTTTTTGAAAGATTCAGTTTTTGTTGAGTTGGTTGCTTGTTTTGATGAAACTATGGAAAGTATCGGGGGGTACTAGCCATGGAAAAGTGAGAATACAGTAATCTAACACCAATATAAATATAAATCAAGATTGCTACAGTACCTAAAGAGGTGGTAGTTTGTTTTCTTGTGCTAATGATATCACGAGTTTCTGTTTAAGTTTTGTGTTGTGAAGTTTTCAAGTTTTGGGTGATGTTCTCATGGACAAAGAGATAAGGAGTGGAAAGAGCTCAAGCTTGGGGATGCCCAAGGTATCCCAAGCCAAATTCAAGGACACCAAAAAGCCTAAGCTTGGGGATGCCCCGGGAAGGCATCCCCTCTTTCATCTTCAATCCATCGGTAACATTACTTGGAGCTATATTTTTATTCACCACATGATATGTGTTTTGCTTGGAGCGTCTTGTATCGTAGGAGTCTTTTCTTTTTGTTGTGTCGCAATCATCCTTTCCACACACCTTTTTGAGAGAGAGACATGCACTCATCATGATTTTGCTAGAATGCTCATCGTGCTTCACTTATATCTTTTGAGCTAGATAATTTTGCTCTATGTGCTTCACTTAGATATTTTAGAGCATGACAGTGCGTGACTTGGTAGTTAGCTTATGCTATGAAAGTAGTCCCAAAGGTGATAGGTACCCAAAGAGGATACAGAAAACTTCCATCTTCATGTGCATTGAGTAGAAAGAGAAGTCTTGATTCCTCTCAATTAGTTTTGAAACATGGATTTGGTAATATTAAGAGTTATGTTAGTAGGGTGTTGTGAATCTAGAAATACTTGTGTTGAAGTTAGTGATTACCATAGCATGCACGTATGGGGAACCTCTATGTTAGGAAGTCGGAGCATAATTGATCTATTTATTGTCATCCTTTGTGTTGAGGTCGGGATCGCGCGATGGTTAACACCTACCAACCCTTCCCCTAGGAGTATGCGTTTAGCACTTTGTTTCGATTACTAATAAAAAATTTCGCAACAAGTATGTGAGTTCTTCATGACTAATGTGAGTCAATGGTATAGATGCACTTTCACCTTCCACCATTGCTAGCCTCTCTAGTGCCCCACAACTTTCGCCGGTACACAAACCCACCATATGCCTTCCTCAAAACAGCCACCATACCTACCTACTATGGCATTTTCATAGCCATTCCGAGATATATTGCCATGCAGCTCCCACCGTTACGTCTCATGACTTGTGTCGTCACTATCATATTGCCATTGCATGATCGTACTAGATCGTTGCACATCCCCGTACACTGCCGGAGGCATTTCCTATAGAGTCATCATCGTTCTAAGCTTTGAGCTGTGAGTAAATAAAAGTGTAATGATCATCATTATTAGAGCATTGTCCCATGTGAGGAAATAAAAAAAGAGGCCAAAGAGCCCAAATAAAAAAAAAGAGGCCCAAGAGCCCAAACAAAAAAAGAGAGAAAAAGAGAGAAGGGACAGTGCTACTATCTTTTTCCACACTTGTGCTTCATAATAGCACTATGTTCTTCATGATTGAGAGCCTCTCGTTTCGTCACCACCATATGCTAGTGGGAACCTTTATTATATAACTTGGCTTGTATATTCCAATGATGGGCTTCCTCAAATGGCCCTAGGTCTTCGTGAGCAAGCAAGTTGGATGCACACCCACTAGTTCTCCTTTTGAGCTTTCACATACTTATAGCTCTAGTGCATCCTTTATATGGCAATCCCTACTCATTCACATTGATATCTATTAATGGGCATCTCCATAGCCCTTTGATACGCCGAGTCAATGTGACCATCTTCTCCTTTTTGTCTCACAACCACCACCACACTCTATTCCACCTATAGTGCTATATCCATGGCTCACGCTCATGTATTGCGTGATAGTTATAAAAAGTTTGAGAAAGTAAGAGTGCGAAAACAATTACTTGGCCAATACCGGGGTTATGCATGATTTAAATTAGTTGTGTGAGGATGATGGAGCATAGCCAGACTATATGATTTTGTAGGGATAACTTTCCTTGGCCTTGTTATTTAGAAAGTTCATGATTACCTTGCTAGTTTGCTTGAAGTATTATTGTTTTCATGTCAATAGCAAACTATTGTTTTGAATCTTACGGATCTGAACATTCATGTCACATGAAAGAAGTTACAAAGACAACTATGCTAGGTAGCATTCCACATCAAAAATTCAGTCTTTATCACTTCCCTACTCGAGGACGAGCAGGAGTTAAGCTTGGGGATGCTTGATACGTCTCCAACGTATCTATAATTTTTGATGGTTTCATTCTATTATCTTGTCAAACTTTGGATGTTTTGTATGCCTTTTATATCTTTTTTGGGACTAACATATTAACTCAGTGCCAAGTGCCAGTTCTTGTTTTTTCCGTGTTTTTGACCCTTTTCAGAGGAGGATTTTAAACGGAGTCCAAACGGAACAAAACTTCCAAAAAGATTTTTCCCGAAACATAAGAAGATCGGGGAACTTGAGAACCAAGGCAGGGGGTGACCAGGGACCCCACAAGGCCCCTGGCCACGGCCAGGGGGGCCCGCACCTCCCAAGATTGTGGGCTCCATGGGCCACCTCTGCCCTAGGTCTTTCGCCTATATATTCCCAAAAATTCCAGAAAAAATCAGGACATTATCGAAAGTACTTTTCCGCCGCCGCAAATTCTGTCTCCGCAAGATCCCATATGGGGCACATTTTGGTGTCGTGCCGGGCGGCGGGGATTCGGATACAGAGGGCTTCTTCATCAACACCATCACCTCTCCGATGAAGCGTGCGTAGTTCACCATAGACCTACGGGTCCATAGCTAGTAGCTAGATGGCTTCTTCTCTCTCTTGGATCTTCAATACAAAGTTCTCCATGATCTTCATGGAGATCTATCCGATGTAATCTTCTTTTGCGGTGTGTTTGTCGAGAACCGATGAATTGTGGATTTATGATCAGATTATCTATGAATCTTATTTGAATTTCTTCTAATCTCTCTTATGCATGATTTCATATCCTTGTAATTCTCTTCGAGTTGTGGGTTTTGTTTGGCCAACTTGATCTATGATTCTTGTAATGGGAGAAGTGCTTGGTTTTGGGTTCATACCGTGCGGTGACCTCACCCAGTGATAGAAGGGGTAGCGTGGCACGCATCGTGTTGTTGCCATCATGGGTAAAAAGATGGGGTTTTCATCATTGGTTTAGATTATCCCTCTACATCATGTCATCTTGGTTAAGGCGTTACTCTGTTTGTCATGAACTCAATACACTAGATGAATGCTGGATAGCGGTCGATGTGTGGAGTAATAGTAGTAGATGTAGAAAGTATCGGTCTACTTGTCTCGTGTGTGATGCCTATATGTATGATCATTGCCTTAGATATCGTCATGACTTTGCGCGGTTCTATCAATTGCTCGATAGTAATTTGTTCGCCCACCGTAATATTTGCTATTTTGAGAGAAGCCTCTCGTGAATACTATGGCCCACCGTAATATTTGCTATTTCCTTTACTCCACACCATATTTTCAGCCTTACTCTTTTACTTCGTTGCACTTTCCGCCTTCAGATCTCACTTTGCAATCAATGTTGAAGGGATTGACAAACCCTTTATAGCGTTGGGTGCAAGCTCTTTTGTGTTAGCGCAGGTACTCTGGACTTGATAAGATTCTCCTACTGGATTGATACCTTGGTTCTCAAACTGAGGGAAATACTTACTGCTCCTGTGTTGCACCGCCCTTTCCTCTTTACGGGAAAAACCTACGCAAGCCCAGTCTTTGTCAACGTGTCAATTTTTGGCGTTGTTGTCTATTGCCGTAGCAATGCTCATCCCTTCTCCTTTTTTATATCTATTTCACAGGGTTGCTTGTCTACTGGTTTGTTGGTTGCTAGTCTACTTTGACTGCTAGGATGTCAGGTTATGATGATGGCCAGAACAATTTCACTGAATACTGTGTTGAGATGGATTCAGGAACAAGTCCTGAGAGGACAACTTCTGACCCAAGTACCCCCAACAAATTTCTTGGGCATGGCATCAGCCAAGAGCTTCTTTTTCTTCTTTGGAGGAGGGGCTTCAGCTACGATCTCTTCTTCAGCAGTAGCTTCAGCTAGGAATTTTTTCAGACTGTACTGTATGACAAAAGACTAGCTGTTATTGACATGAGATATGTTGACTGGGCTTACATAAAAGCCAATGAAGATGTCTATCCCCATGTGCAAGAAAATTTCAATTCAGTGGATATGGAAGAATTTGTTGGGGGAGAGATGACCCATTGGAATGATGAACTGATCATACAATTCTATTCAATTGTTCATTCCTATGGTGATGGCTATATTGTCTAGATGACTGTTGGTCACAAGTACGAAGTCACAATTGATGAGTGGGCCACTATCATTGGTGCCCAACAGCAGAAACAATATGATTTGGATGTCTACTATGAGATGAAGATGAACCACAACTCCATAGCTAATATGTATAAGCCATTTCCTCACCAGTTTGGTGCCACACACAAGCTTGGTCTGTCTATTTCTTGCAAGCAAGAATACCCACAACTGATACCATTATGAGACACACCTTGATGCCTAAGTCAGGTGATGATAAGATGATTATAAGCTATTCCATTAACATGTTGCAACATCTAGACACCCACACTCGCTTTCAAGTAATGGAATTGTTAGTAGAGACTATCAGGAGGACTGCTGCAGATCAAAAGAGATCTTGTGGATATGCACCATACATTCAGATGCTTATCAATGCCAAACTTGGCAAGCATGCATATCTACTCGATTAACCCATTTGCCCCTTCAACCTGAATTTGAAGATAATGTGGTTGTAATGGATGACAATGATCCCAGCTCAGCCGCAGCTAGAGAGGCAGCAGAGGGTGCTAGGCATGTGCCACCACTAATTCCATAGCTCAGAACTCAAGCTGAGAAAATAACATTTCTAGTGAGCACTATCCAGGGTATGGAGAAGAACATCTCGAAGATTCTGCTAAACCAAAGGAGCTTATAGAGGATCGTGGAAACCGAATTCCATGATTTTGACGTCAAAGTGACACAGATATCTGCTAGTGTTGATCAGATCAAGCATGAAGTTGATGGTGTGAGCACACCCGATTCAACTAGTGATGATGAAGAGTCGCCTTCTTGCACTACCAGTCAGTTTAGTACCAAGCCCCGATCAGCAGTTGTGCCAGTGTTGGAAGCAAGACCAACTTCATTAGCTCAGGCATGTGCACCTTCAAATTTAGCCCCAGCTCCAGCATCTCCAGTATCGACACCACCAGCTCCAGGACATTCTGTCGAAGCCTTCGCCGATGCTCTTCTGTCTACTCCATCATCTACCACCGCAGGAGATAGAGCCGAGATAGACAATTATCTCTATATTTTTTGAACTTTTTGGTAACTTGTTGTCAAAGGGGGAGAAATGTATAGATCATAGGGTTTCGGGAGAGAGATAGTGAGCTTTTGACTTTATTTGCTATCTATTTGTTTTTTACAAATATTTTGTCTCGTTGGATGACTTTATCCAGTTACTTGTGTTTGAACATATGCTTTTCTTGGTTGATAATACTACATTATTATCTCAGAGATATTCATATGATGATCATTCACTTAATATTTTCGTGTCATGTGCATTACTATTCGTTCATACCATGTATGCACACCACCAAGATGTATGTGACATGGAAGAGTGACCCATGATCCTAATTGATTGTACATATGCATTCAAACACGAATTATAAATAATGCACAAATTTAGGGGGAGCTCTTGCTTTTCACATACCTCTCAAAGCATCGATGCTAATCATTGATTATATATTTTGTCAAAGCTTTGATCTATATGTTGTCATAAATTACCAAAAAAGGGGGGATTTAGAGCACAATTGCTCCCTAAGGTGGTTTTCATAATTGATCACAACATATGCATCATTGGACTAATGATCTTATCCTAGTATGTTTCAGAAAAGTTCAAATGATGCATTGGCTAAACGTTTATGTGGAGATGCCCCTTGGTGCAAGAAAGGAATAAGATTAGCTGAAGCTTCAAGCAAGAAGACTCATCATTTATATTTGTGACAAATCACTTTTGAGTCCATAGGAAAGCCAATACTATTGAAAGGGGTGAGTTATTAAAATGAACTGGTTGCTCAAGTGCTCAGAGATAGCCACCCAAAGTACTCAGTCATTTTCCCACATAACACTTCTCTCCAAAGCCAAATGTCCAAAATCGGTGCCACCAAGCTTTCAGATTTGGCTCTACCGATTTTCAACCCAGACAAAACCCTAGCCAACCCTACCATTTTGGTACAACCGATTCTGCATTGGTGCTACCGAGTTCAGGTGACCAACCTTCTATTGCCTTGGTACAAAAAATCGGAATTTCTGAGTTTGGGTATCGGTGTCATCGAGTTGGGTCATATGACCGTTAGCCACCTTTTCTGTTCTACCGAGTTGTGTATATCGGTCTCACCGAGGTTCAAAAGTTGTTACCTTTTGTGCAAGTCGGTACCACTGAGTTTATGACTTCGGTGTCACCGAATTGGTCACTTTAGGTGTAACGGTTGGATTTTGGGTGCTACCTATATATACCCCTCCACCAACCTCTCATTCGTAGACGAAGCACTCGGAACACACACTTCACTCCAGATCCACTTTTGAGAGAGAGAGAGCCACCTACTCATGTGTTGAGATCAAGATATTCCAATCCATTCATTTGAAACCTTATATCTAGCCTCCCCAAGTTGATTTCCACCAAATCAATCTTTTCTACCCATGCCTATTCTGTTAGACAGTGATTGAGTGTTGAGGATACTATCTTTAGAAGCACAAGAGCAAGAAGTTCATCGTCTACCATATCAATTACCTTTTGGAGGGTGGTGCCTCCTAGATTGGTTAGGTGTCGCTTGGGAGCCTCCTACTTCCTGAAGATCTACCATTTGTAAGGGAGTTGAACCAAGATGTTTGTAAGGCAGAGGAGATCGCCTACAACCTGAAGATCTACCGTTAGTGAGGCTAGTCCTTCATGGACGGAAGTCGTGGTGGAAAAGACAATGCCGCTTCTTCGTGGACCCCTTGTAGATGGAGTCCTCCGTGGACTCTCGCAGCCGTTACCCTCCATGGGTTGAAGTCTACACTAACATGGACGTACGATATCGCCACCTATCGGAACCATGCCTAAAATCGCCGTGTCAAACTCTTGTGTTTGATCTCCCTAGCTTACTCCCCTTACTTTACACTTGCATGTTTTTCATTCTGCTGCTATACTCTTAGATGTGCATGTGTAGGGTGTACTTGACTTACCATAATTGCTACAACTTGGCCACAACTAAAATTGGGAAAAGGCTAAGTTTTTATTGGTCAAGTAGTCTAATCACCCCCCTCTCGACATACTTTCGATCCTACAAGCGTCCGCCGACGAGGCACCTGGTCCTGTCGGCGAAACTCTGGGGGGGGGGAGAACAATCCCAAGGCCTCCACCAAGACTCGTGAAGACTCCAGGAAGCATGCCACTGAGCGAAGCAATCCTGTCAATGTGTCACCCGAGACTTATGTCGTTGGGACCAAAAAAGTAAAGTGACCATCCCCAAGAAGAAGCAAGTGGCTGCATGAGACGACGGTGAGGGGGGTACTTTTACCATAAGTGCCACCCTCGACAACAAATAGGAAAGTGCACTCGTCTCCTTCCTACGGGCGAATGTCGACATGTTTGCTTGGCAACCGTCTAACATCCCTGGTGTTACCAGCGAGGTGATTGAGCACCACCCTGTTGTATGTCCTCATGCATGCCCCATCAAGAAGAAGCTCCAAAAACAAGCACTGGAGTGGCAAGAATTTATTGCTGAAGAGATTAAAAAGTTTGAAGTAGCAGGGCTAGTCAGGGGTGTGCTCCACCCTACATGGCTGGCAAATGCAGTGGCGGTGCGCAAGGCAAACACGAAGAGGAGCTTGTGCATCGACATCACATATGTCTACAAGGCTTGCCCAAAAGACCCCTTTCCCTCGTCGCCAATCGACCTGATAGTGACCTCAACTGCCGGCTGTGACCTATTGTCATTCCTCGATGCCTATTATGGTAATCATAAGATCTTCATGGGCAAGAAGTACGAGGAGAAAACAACATTGATCACCCCCTGCGACACATAGTGCTTCAGGGGCATGCCTTTTGGCCTGAAGAGTGCGGATTCAACGTTTGCGAGGGCCGTCCAGATTGATCTTGGACCACAACTGCACATAAATGTCACCGTAGTCAAGACGACATTGCAGTCCTAAATGACATCGTCCTAAACGGTCTTGACTATGATGTCGTGCATTTAGGACCAATTTGGATGGCAGATAGGCCTAAATGGACAACATCGTAGTCAACACCAAAGACAAAACCACGCTGGTCCAAGATCTAGAAGAAACCATTGCAAATTTGCGCAAAATAACCTTGAAGATCAATCCCAAGAAGTGTGTGTTCGGGGTCCCATCCGACAAGCTCCTTGGTTTATTCTTATCTTAGCGTGGGATAGAAACGAACCACAACAAGATTTAGGCGATTGGGCAACTGGAGGCACCGAAGCGCGCCAAGGATGTACGTCGACTGGCGGGATTTGTCGCTGGCCTCAGAAGGTTCATCACCAAATCCGCAGAGCGCGCCCTCCTATTTTTAAGATCCTGAAGAAGGCATGCCAAATGACATGGACTCCGGAAAAAGAGGCAGCATTGCAAGACCTGAAGAAGTACCTATCCTCGGCCCCGGTCATAGTCGTGCCCAAGCCTGAGGAACTGTTACTTTTATATTTGGCAGCAACGAACTAGGTGGTTAGCGCTGCACTAGTGGCAGAAAGGGAAGGTGAGGACAGCGAAACAATTGCCCTTGAACCGACAGCTAGTGAACTCGGACCAACCCCGATGAGCCAAGAAATAAACACGGAAGCAGCGCGAGAAGCAGAACAACGAGGAGTCGAGAAGAAGAATGTGGTGCAATGACCAGTGTACTTTGTCAGCTCTCTCCAGCAGGGGGCTTGGTCAAGGTACTACGGTATTCATAAACTTCTCTTCGGCCTCCTCATGCCCTCCCACAAGCTGCACCACTACTTCCAAGCGCACCGCATCACAGTCATCACCTGCTTCCCGCTACACTGGATCCTAAGGAATCCACGCGCAACCGGTCGGATTGTTGAATGAGCCCTGGAAGTAGCGAATTTCGATCTGAACTTTTGAAAGCATGCAGACAAACAAGAGACGAGCCCTCACAAAGTTCGTTGCCAAATGAACGCCGCTACTACAACAAAAGACCTTCCAACGACGCCAGAAATAGGAGTGTTGCTTGATACTCCTCAGCAACGGCACCAGGAATCCTTCAGCTGCGGCTATGCCTTAAGGGACTTCCTAGGCAAGTATGCGAAGGATTTCCCCCGTGGCCTTGGAGCCTTGCGTTGGTGTTCCCTCGAAGCGGAAAGGGCGATGTAGCGTAGCGGTGGTAAGTATTTCCCTCAGTTTGAGAACCAAGGTATCAATCCGGCGGAAGAGTGTATCAAGATCCTGCACAAACACAAAAGCTTGCACCCAACGCTATGAAGGGGTTGTCAATCCGTTATAGATTGTTTGCCAAGTGAGAACTGAAAGCAACCAAGTAACAAAACAAAGTAAAAGCGGAGGTGTAAACGATGGATGTGAATAGACCCGAGGGCCGTAGTGTTTACTAGTGGCTTCTCTCATGAAAGCAAGTAGACGGTGGGTGAACAAATTACTGTCGAGCAATTGATAGAACTGTGCAGAGTTGTGACGATATCTCTGCAATGATTATTTCTATAGGCATCACGTCCAAAACAAGTACACCGATACTGTCTGCATCTACTACTATTACTCCACACGTCGACCGCTATCCAGCATGCATCTAGTGTATTAAGTCCATAAGAACAGAGTAACACCTTAAGCAAGATGACATGATGTAGAGGGATAATCTCAAACCAATGATAAAAACCCCATCTTTTTACCCTTGATGGCAACTGCTTGATGTGTGCCTTGCTGCCCCTATTGTCACTGGGAAAGGTCACCACATGGCAGAACCCAAAACCAAGCACTTCTCCCATTGTAAGAATCATAGATCTAGTTGGCCAAACAAAACCCAAGACTCGGAGAGACTTACAAGGATATCAAATCAAGCATATAAGAAATCAGCAAAGACTCAAATATATATCATAGATAATCTGATCACAAGTCCACAATTCATCGGATCTCGACAAACACACCGCCCAAGAAGATTACATCGGATAGATCTCCATGAAGATCATGGAGAACTTTGTATTGAAGATCCAAGAGAGAGAGGAAGCCATCTAGCTACTAACTACGGACCCGTAGGTCTGAAGTGAACTACTCACGAGTCATTGGAGGGGCGATGATGATGATGAAGAAGCCCTCCACCTCGAAAGTCCCCTCCGGCAGGGCGCCGGGAAGGGTCTCCAGATGAGATCTCGCGGAAACGGAAGCTTGCGACGGCGGAAAAGTATTTGCGAGGCTCCCCTGATTTTTTGCGGAATATTTGGGAATATATAGGCGCAAAACCTAGGTTAGGAGGCGGCCAGGGAAGCCACTAGCTTGCCCACCGCCGCCTCCCCCCTGGTGGCGTGGTGCAAGCTTGTGGGCTCCCTGGGGCCCACCTGCCTTGGCCCAAAGGCTCCCTGGTCTTCTTTCGTTCGGGAAAAAATCATTTCAGGGATTTTATTCCGTTTGGACTCCGTTCCAAAATCAGATCTGAAAAGAGTCAAAAACACGGAAAACAGGAACTGGCACTTGGCACTGAATCAATAAGTTAGTCCCCAAAAAGATATAAAAAGGTACACAAGACATACAAAGAAGACAAGATAACAACGTGAAACCATCAAAAATTATAGATACGTTTGAGACGTATCAGACGCCAACACCCAATGAAGGAATCCCAGAAACAACCCATCACAACAAGGGAACACCTCAGGCATGGGTCATGTACTTCAATGCAGCTTTGTCGCTGCAACGCGCCAGTGCATGAGTACTGCACATAGCACCCACCAGAGAGCATCTCAAGTATGTGATCCAAATGCACTTCCCTCGGGGGGTGTCCACCAACAACACCACTGGGTACGAGGGTTGGTTTGTCGGGCTATGGATAGAAGCAAAGTTGGGGATCAGGAAGTTAATAGTCCGAGGGGACTCACAGATGGTTCTGCGCGAGGACAATAAGGATTACTAAAGCCCCCTAATGGAAGCATATGTTGATGAAGTGAGGAAGTTGGAGGAGCGTTTCGACGGTCTATAGATGGAACACGTCCCGAGGACAGAGAACGACATCGCCGATGACCTGTCGAAACGAGCAGCTCAGAAGTCGCATGTGTAACCATGCACCTTCATGCTTCAAATCAATCAACCTTCAGTTACACCATCACGACGGCCAACTAAGAAGAGAAAAATCAGCTCGGGCGACTATTTCCTGGCAGAGCCCCCGTGGCCACCAAGAAGGTTGTCGGGGGTGTCGAGTGCTCGACGGTAAGCGCCAAGCTCCGGCAGGGCAGGCCGTCCTTGTTTTCAAAGCTAGCGCTCCCACGGCAGAAGAGAAGCCTTTAGTCTTTGTCATCGAGCCATGGGCTCCGCATGGGCGCATCACATTGTCCAATACCTCGAGACAGGAGAACTCCCCGAGGATAAAGAAGAAGCTGAAAGAGTAGCCAGAGAGTCGAGCATGTATTAGTTCATGGACAGCAATCTCTATAGGAGGAGACCCAACGGTATTAAATTAAGGTGCTTAACCTGGGAGGAAGGACAACTGCATCCGAGAGAGATACACGAGGGGATTTGTGGCTCCCACGTAGGATCACGAGCCCTTTTTAGGAAGGCGTTCTGGCAAGGCTTCTACAGTCCCACGGCCCTTCAAGACGCCTTGGTGGTGGTGACAACATGCGAAGAATGCCAATACCACGCCAAGCAGATACACCAACCATCACAAGCCCTTCAAATTGTACCGATCTCCTGGCCATTTTCATTCTGGGGGCTCAACATCGTCGGTTCCCTCCTCCATGCTACCG
Organism: Hordeum vulgare subsp. vulgare; assembly: GCF_904849725.1. Taxonomy (NCBI): domain Eukaryota; kingdom Viridiplantae; phylum Streptophyta; class Magnoliopsida; order Poales; family Poaceae; genus Hordeum; species Hordeum vulgare. The sequence continues at coordinate 282,298,394 of NC_058519.1, read as the reverse complement.
GGGGCTTCAAGTTCTTGTTCGTTTTCATCGACAAGTTCACTAAGTGGACTGACATTGAGCCTGTGAGAAAGTTAATGGCATAGGCAGCATTCAAGTTCCTTAGAGGGATTCTTTGTCGTTTCAGGGTCCCAAATAGGGTCATCACTGATAACGACACCTAGTTCACCAGCATCACTTTCATGCAATACTATCAAGATATCAGCACCAAGGTCTGCTTCACCTTAGTTGCTCACCCCAGGTGCGACGGGCAAGTGGAGAAGACAAATGCTGAAGTGCTACGGGGCATCAAGACGAGGACTTTTGACAAGTTGTGCAAGCATGGAAGGCGCTGGATTGATGAACTATTGGCGGTTCTTTGGTCGATCAGAACGATGCCAAATTGATCCACCAGCAAGACACCATTCGCCCTAGTCTATGAGGTAGAGGCAGTTCTCCCCACAGAACTCACGTATGGGTCACTGAAAGTGCAGGACTTCGATGAGGACCAGCAAGTGCGACCACGGCATGACGATGCCATGCTCCTCCAGGAAGATTGTCTCCAGGCCACCATACCCACAAAGTGCGTGCTAGGATTGTTGAGGAAGGCGACCTTGTCCTTCGACAGATTCAGTCCATAAAGGAATCAAATAAGTTGGAATCAAAGTGGGAATGCCCTTACTAGGTAGTACGAATCACCAGGCCTAGCCTAGTCCGCATGGAGACCAAGGATGGCACCCTGGTGCAAAACTCATGGAATATCGAGCATCTTCGCAAGTTCTACCCGTGAGGCACGGTTGTCGAGCTCCCCGACAACCACTTTTGTACGAGTCTCGTAGCAATGCGTGTAATCCTTTGTACAAAGCGAGGTGATGACCCTCTGCATAGTGAATAAAACTAGATATCCCGCAACTTTTTCTTCTGCCTAAGTACATATTTGCATTATGTTCATTGTGCGGATTATTGTGGTAGTTCGTTACCGACATAAGGTCGTTGTCAAATTGCTAGAAGCCCCTAGCGCATCCTATTTTCCTCTTTTTTTTCCTCAATAGAAAGCAGGGTTCTCCTGGAAGGGAACTCCCCGCGCACAAGTCATCTCAGGGGAAGGAGGAGCGACAAGGGCGGATGCATTGGAACCAACCACCTCGTGGCAAGAAGGTCGACAGAGGAAGGAAAAGATAAGTAAATTCTTTCCCTGCTACATCATTACCGCATGTATGAGAGGACCTGCGTGCGGTTGGGCCCTTGTCAGAATCGTTGCACACCGGGGGTTGGAAGCATGCCCAACTCCCCGGGTGGTTGTGGCGAAGATAACAAGTCAACCTTGTTGGCTGTAGTGCTGCCGAAAGGGTGCTCAAGATCTATCTTTAGAAGCGCCCCGCAACAAGATAGTCAACACCTGCAAGTGTTCAGATTGAGCATTAAGGTCGGTAGAGCACTCGGGTGCAACCTTTGCATTCGGAAAGAAGTCAACACACATAGATGCAAGAAGCAAGACAAATCCTTGACACACTAGTGGTACCCAATTTTTTTCTTTAATTTTCTTTCAGGATTACGTTGGGTACTATTCAAATACAAAAGGAGAACTCTGAGGTCGGCGGCGATGGTGTGGTCCAGTCAGAGTACAATTTCCTTTAACCTCACCGTCGGTGTCTGGGAGGACTTATGACACTACGATGTGGCGATTGACCCTAAAACGGTACCACGGGAGGGGCCTCGCCTTTCAGATTACCACCTGCCGTCGGCCACACTACTCGGAATCATCACCCTCAGGCTTCACACCGATGAAGTTGTTGTCGTCGTCGCTGTCGCTGGAGGAGTCGAACTTGCTGCCGCTCATTCTTTTGGCACACCACCTGAGCAAGACGTTGGTCGCTCTTAAGGACTTCACACAGAGGGTGGCGGAGCTGCCAAATCTGAAGTGGAGAAGATGCCCAGGGATGAGTCCCCGAGAGTGAGCGAACGACTTCACCCCCACGTCAAGAACATGGCGCTTCCACGGGAGACGTCAACCACATCCCACACGGGCCCATTGCATGAGCCGTCCGCCGGGAGCCACAAGCCATGGGGTCGGCTTGTTGGAATTATGCCCTAGAGGCAATAATAAATGTATAGTTATTATTATAATTCCTGTATCAAGATAATAGTTTATTATCCATGCTATAATTGTATTGAATGAAGACTCATTTACATGTGTGGATACATAGACAAAACACCGTCCCTAGCATGCCTCTAGTTGGCTAGCCAGTTGATCGATGATAGTCAGTGTCTTCTGATTATGAACAAGGTGTTGTTGCTTGATAACTGGATCACGTCATTGGGAGAATCACGTGATGGACTAGACCCAAACTAATAGACGTAGCATGTTGATCGTGTCATTTTGTTGCTACTGTTTTCTGCGTGTCAAGTATTTATTCCTATGACCATGAGATCATATAACTCACTGACACCGGAGGAATGCTTTGTGTGTATCAAACGTCGCAACGTAACTGGGTGACTATAAAGATGCTCTACAGGTATCTCCGAAGGTGTTAGTTGAGTTAGTATGGATCAAGACTGGGATTTGTCACTCCGTGTGACGGAGAGGTATCTCGGGGCCCACTCGGTAATACAACATCACACATAAGCCTTGCAAGCAATGTAACTTAGTGTAAGTTGCGGGATCTTGTATTACGGAACGAGTAAAGAGACTTGCCGGTAAACGAGATTGAAATAGGTATGCGGATACTGACGATCGAATCTCGGGCAAGTAACATACCGAAGGACAAAGGGAATGACATACGGGATTATACGAATCCTTGGCACTGAGGTTCAAACGATAAGATCTTCGTAGAATATGTAGGATCCAATATGGGCATCCAGGTCCCGCTATTGGATATTGACCGAGGAGTCTCTCGGGTCATGTCTACATAGTTCTCGAACCCGCAGGGTCTGCACACTTAAGGTTCGACGTTGTTTTATGCGTATTTGAGTTATATGGTTGGTTACCGAATGTTGTTCGGAGTCCCGGATGAGATCACGGACGTCACGAGGGTTTCCGGAATGGTCCGGAAACGAAGATTGATATATAGGATGACCTCATTTGATTACCGGAAGGTTTTTCGGAGTTACCGGGAATGTACCGGGAATGACGAATGGGTTCCGGGGGTTCACCGGAGGGGGGCAACCCACTCCGGGGAAGCCCATAGGTATTTGGGGGGGGGGGGGTCACACCAGCCCTTAGTGGGCTGGTGGGACAGCCCACCAAATCCTATGCGCCAAGGAAGAGAAAATATCAAAGGAAAGGAAAAAAAAGGGAGAGGTGGGAAAGGGGAAGGACTCCCTCCCACCAAACCAAGTAGGACTCGGTTTGGGGGGGGGAGAGTCCTCCCCCCTGGCTCGGCCGACCCCTTGGGGTTCCCTTGGACCCCAAGGCAAGGTCCCCCTCCCTCTTCCTATATATATGGGGCTTTTAGGGCAGATTTGAGACGACTTTCTCACGGCTGCCCGACCACATACCTCCATCGTGTTTCTGCGGAGCTCGGGCGGAGCCCTGCTGAGGCAAGATCATCACCAACCTCCGGAGCGCCGTCACGCTGCCGGAGAACTCTTCTACCTCTCCGTCTCACTTGCTGGATCAAGAAGGCCGAGATCATCGTCGAGCTGTACGTGTGCTGAACGCGGAGGTGCCGTCCGTTCGGTACTAGATCGTGGGACTGATCGCGGGATTGTTCGCGGGGCGGATCGAGGGACGTGAGGACGTTCCACTACATCAACCGCGATCTCTAATCGCTTCTGCTGTGCGATCTACAAGAGTACGTAGATCACTCATCCCCTCTCGTAGATGGACATCACCATGATAGGTCTTCGTGCGCGTAGGAAAATTTTTGTTTCCCATGCGACGTTCCCCATCAGTGGCATCATGAGCTAGGTTCATGCGTAGATGTCTTCTCGAGTAGAACACAAAAGGTTTTGTGGGCGGTGATGTGCGTTTTGCTGCCCTCCTTAGTCTTTTCTTGATTCCGCGGTATTGTTGGATCGAAGCGGCTTGGACCGACATTACTCGTACGCTTACGAGAGACTGGTTTCATCGTTACGAGTAACCCCCTTTGCTCAAAGATGACTGGCAAGTGACGGTTTCTCCAACTTTAGTTGAATCGGATTTGACCGAGGAGGTCCTTGGATGAGGTTAAATAGCAACTCATATATCTCCGTTGTGGTGTTTGCGTAAGTAAGATGCGATCCTACTAGATACCCTTGGTCACCACGTAAAACATGCAAGAACAAAATTAGAGGACGTCTAACTTGTTTTTGCAGGGTATGATTGTGATGTGATATGGGCAATGATGTGATGTGATATATTGGATGTATGAGATGATCATGTTGTAATAGAAATATCGACTTGCACGTCGATGGTACGACAACCGGCAGGAGCCATAGGGTTGTCTTTATACTAACATATGTGCTTGCAGATGCGTTTACTATTTTGCTAGGATGTAGCTTTAGTAGTGATAGCATAAGTAGCACGACAGCCCCGATGGCGACACGTTGATGGAGATCATGATGATGGAGATCATGGTGTGGCGCCGGTGACAAGAAGATCGTGCCGGTGCTTTGGTGATGGAGATCAAGAAGCACGTGATGATGGCCATATCATGTCACTTATGAATTGCATGTGATGTTAATCCTTTTATGCACCTTATTTTGCTTAGAACGACGGTAGCATTATGAGGTGATCTCTCGCTAAAATTTCAAGACGAAATTGTGTTCTCCCCGACTGTGCACCGTTGCTACAGTTCGTCGTTTCGAGACACCACATGATGATCGGGTGTGATAGACTCAACGTTCACATACAACGGGTGCAAAACAGTTGCGCACGCGGAACACTCGGGTTAAGCTTGACGAGCCTAGCATGTGCAGACATGGCCTCAGAACACATGAGACCGAAAGGTCGATCATGAATCATATAGTTGATATGATTAGCATAGGGATGCTTACCACTGAAACTACTCTCGACTCACGTGATGATCGGACTTGGGATAGTGTAAGTGGATCATGAACCACTCAAATGACTAGAGAGATGTACTTTTTGAGTGGGAGTTTAGCATATAATTTGGAGGACCACAGATGGAGATCTTGGTGATCCTCTCGGATTTTGGGCTCCGCAAAACCCTTAAGATTCAAACTAAGGGGCATGTACGAAGATCTCGCTTGGGCTCACCTTGCCTAGCTTGCTACTCGCTCTGGACGGCAAAGAACTCACTCGATGGTGAGGAGGACACAGAACACGGCAGTATACCCAAGTTCGGGCTGCTGAGAAGCGTAATACCCTACTCCTGCTTTTGTGGATTGCCTCTTGTGGAGGCTGGCAGATGAACTAGTACAGTGTTCGAGGGCCTCCGGAGGCTAGTGATCTTCGTGTGGTGTGGGTGTGTGAATGAATGGATTGGATCGGGATGGACGAGATTGGATCGGCCCCCCTCTATGAAGTAACCTATCCTATATATATAGTGGTGGCTCTGGTCCAATTCCCTTATCGCTAGGGCGGGACGGGATCCCACAACAGCCAGTCTTTGAAGGGGAACAGGCGAACATGCTCCCCTGCCCCAGAGGTGGTCTTTGCCTCCAAAATTGGATGTCCACACCATAGGGACGGGTCCACGGGTGAGTTCCGTCCTACTGGCGGGCGACGATGGCCTTGTTGCACCAAAATGGAAACCTTTGGGAGATGCCTTTGGCGCCCGCGCACGTCCTTGCCCCCTTTGCACTAAAGAGGAAACTGCTCCGTCCTGCTGTCCGCTCCTCGCCTATCCTTTCCCATGTCATCCTTGACTCTTGAGGTTGGGTCTTGCCTCATAATCTTCGCCGCTCTGGAGGGGTCCTGAGGAGGCCCCCTGCGGGTCTTGAAGTTATCCCTCCTTGCGAGGCTTGGCCCGTCGCGAGGGTCTTGCCTTGAGTGGTGTTGGGCCAATTTGTTTCAGGTCGATGAAGTTGGCCAGCCCTGGGGCGTAGGCAGGCAGGTCTGGGTACCCCCATTCCCAGAACACCCACAGTAGCCCTCTCGCAAGCTTCATCTACATAGATTAGATGCAAGTCTGGATGTGATGTTCCATCTCCTGTAAAAGGATTAGCCAGCAGTTTCTCAAGCATACCCGAAGGAAATTCATAGCAAATATTTCTAGTAGGTGCAGCAGGTTGAGGAGAAACTCTTTGTGCTTCCGTTCGAGGTGAAGATACCCCGAACAAGCCCCTCAAAGGATTAGTTTCCATAGTAACAAGTGAAAATAAATTTCAGCACACTATATAAATGTTTCCTTACCAAATTCCACTTACCAAAGGCGCTTCACTCCCCGGCAACGGCGCCAGAAAAGAGTCTTGATGACCCACAAGTGTAGGGGATCTATCGTAGTCCTTTCGATAAGTAAGAGTGTCGAACCCAACGAGGAGTAGAAGGATCTGACAAGTGGTTTTCAGCAAGGTATTCTGTGCAAGCACTGAAATTATCGGTAACGGGTAGTTGTGTGATAAGATGATTCGTAGCAAGTAGCAAGTAACAAAAGTAACAAAGGTGCAGCAAAGTGGCCCAATCCCTTTTGTAGCAAGGGACAAGCCTGGACAAACTCTTATAGGAGGTAAAGCGCTCCCGAGGACACATGGGAATTTATGTCAAGCTAGTTTTCATCATGTTCATATGATTCACGTTCGCTACTTTGATAGTTTGATATGTGGGTGGACCGGTTCTTGGGTGCTTCCCTTACTTGGACAAACATCCCACTTATAATTAACCCCTCTCGCAAGCATCCGCAACTACGAAAGAAGAATTAAGACAAAGTCTAACCATAGCATTAAACTAGTAGATCCAAATTAGCCCCTTACGAAGCAACACATAAACTAGGGTTTAAGCTTCTGTCACTCTAGCAACCCATCATCTACTTACTACTTCCCAATGCCTTCCTCTAGTCCCAAATAATGATGAAGTGTTATGTAGTCGACGTTCACATAACACCACTAGAGGAAAAACAACATACAACACATCAAAATATCAAACGAATACCAAATTCACATGACTACTTATAGCATGACTTATCCCATGTCCTCAGGAACAAAAGTGACTACTCACAAAGCATAATCATATTCATGACGAGAGAGGTAATGAGTAGCATCAAATATCTGAACATATAATCCTCCACCAAGTAATCCAACTAGCATCAACTACAAAGAGTAATTAACACTACTAGCAACCTTACAAGTACCAATCGGAGTCGTGAGACGGAGATTGGTTACAAGAGATGAACTAGGGTTTGGAGATGAGATGGTGCTGATGAAGATGTTGATGGTGATGAGTTCCCTCCGATGAGAGGAGTATTGGTGATGACGATGGCGACAATTTCCCCCTCCGGGAGGGAAGTTTCCCCGGTAGGATCTTCCTGCCGGAGCTCTAGATTGGTTCTGCTCAAGTTCCGCCTCGTGGCGGCGGTGATTCCTCCCGAAAGCCTCCTCTTGATTTTTTCTATAATGAAACCCTTCTTGTAGCAATAGAGGGGGACGAGAGGGCCAGCTGGGAGCCCACAAGCCCCCTAGGCGCGGCCAGGGGGCCGCGCCTAGCAGGCTTGTGGCCTCCTGCTGGCTCCCCTCTGGTACTTCTCAGGCCCAGTATTTTTTATAAATTCCAAAATAAATCCTCGTTGATTTTCACGGCTTTTGGAGTTGCGCAGAATAGGTATCTCAAACTTGCTCCTTTTTCAGGCCAGAATTCAAGCTGGCAGCATTCTCCCTCTTCATGTAAACCTTGCAAAATAAGAGAGAAAAGGCATAAGTATTGTACCATGAAGTGTAATAACAACCCATAAAGCGATAAATATCAACATGAAAGCATGATGCAAAATGGACGTATCACGGAGCGTAGGGCTTCCACTAGGCATGGGGTGGACCCCTTCCCGCATCCTCGGGGGGCCCTGGTCGTATAGAGCCTCGGCCCGTTATTACGTGAGAGTGTCACGGTGGGGGTGTATATGGGAGGTAACGAGGATGCTTTGGCCTCGCGAGTGTCCCTACCACCGAGGCATAGGCGCCTGATTCCGGAAGTCATTGGTGGACTGTGTTGATTTCCTTCGTTTGTACCCAGCTCAGAACATAGGTCTTCCACTAGGCGTGGGGCGGGCCCCTTCCGCGTCCTTGGGGGCCCTGGGCGTGTACAGCCTCAGCTCGTTATTACGTGAGAGTGTCACGTGATGAAGAAGGTTCCGGAAGGATTCAAGGACGATGCAGAGGTGCCGCGAGTTGGTGCAAGTCCCGTGGGGATTGTAGGGTGAACGCGAAGGCGCTCCGGCTCCGCAATGTTTCCTCCTTTTCCTGAGGCTGGTTGAGGGCTTTTCTACTGCTCTACGTCAGTAGGTCCCAGTCCCTCACATTTCCCTGTCGTCGTGAGGCGCCTCACGAGGCAAGGCCACGATACCCCCTGATACCGACCAAATGTGGCTGGACGACACCAAGGTGGTCAAGTGGTTTTGTGACCGGTAAGGCTCCTGAGGCGCGATGCTCAGGAGCCCCCTTTGACGTTCGAGCAACTCTGCGTCGCCAAGACCTGGTCCTGCACATTTCCCAACCACCGTTGCTTGCGACCGAATGCACGATCTCAGCTACGGGGTCAAGCCGTGCTAATGACGACCGAATGTTCGTGGACGATATCAAGGGCGGCAGGTGGCCTTATGACCGGTAAGCCCCTGAGGCTCAATGCTCAGGAGCCCATTTTGACGCTCAAGTAGCCCCCATTTCATCCTGTTGATTGTGGCCCTCGGGAGCCGTGGGGCCTCCCCAGTTCCCAGGACGGGGCGACGTGCACCGGCCGGAGCCCCTGAGCACGGGGTAGATCGCCCAAAGATGCAAGCAAGGCAAGATGTCATATCACTGAGTGGATGGCATAGAAGTTACGGAAGCACGCGTAAATGATATGATGGGCAGTGGCGTGCCCTGAACACTTTAAGTTCTTGCGGCCATCAGACGCTCCCTAGAGTAGTGAACCAAAAAAATTACCTCATATAGCTTCTTCGCTCCTGAGGGGCGCCTCGTGAGGCCCGGCCCTTGGCGCCCACACTAGCATCGTAGTTGCCTCGGGCCAGCTGAGCCACTTGTGTCTCGTTGCTTTCTCCGACTCATCCTCCTGAGGCCGGGGATCAGGTCCTTTGTAGTTCCTCTGCCGGGGCAGCGGTTGGCGTTGTGCCCCGTGGCTTGGGGGAGCCTCCCTGCACACGCCACTTGGCCCCAGCGCTCCGCCATCGGGAGCCCTAGGGTGCTGCTCAGGGGGGACCCCCAGGGCATCCCTTACTCCTAAGGGGGACTGGCATTTGGGGTCGACTCATGAGGCTCTTCCTCGTCGGGAGGGTCCAGTGGTGTTACATAATATGGTACGTAAGGCTCCGCGTAAGTGTTCCATCGACCTCCAAAGTCGTTCAGCAGCGCGATGTTGGCGGTCCTCTCGGCGGTGGGGGGAGGTCACCCCGGTCGCGTTGCTCGGATTTCTTCCTGTGATGGGCCTCGGCACAAAGTCGCTTGCTCCAGTTGCTGCCATTGGGTGGCCGTGGCATTGCTCGGTGCAGACTCCTTCCTTGGTGTCCTGGTGTGTGTCCATCGTCGTGGTTCGCCCGCGCTGGTGCCTTCGCCGCCCGCTGCTGCTGCGCCTGAGGGAGCACTCCTGCTTGGCCGCATCGGGTTGTCGGGGCCGACCTAGTCTTAGTGATGTGCGCCGGCGTGTGCATCGAACGTCCCGCCGTTATCGTCGCGCCTCTCGTGGTTGCCGATATGCTGCGCCTTGAGGCCGGCCACTGGAATGTGGAGGAGGAGGAGGGCAGCATGTGACGCGTCTCTCTCGGCCCCGTCCTACACCAGAGGGGCCCCACCGCTTGCAGGCCCGAGGGTCGGTAGATGGTGCGAGCCCACGGTGCCTGGCGCGTGCGGCCCTGAAGAATAGTGGGATCGGATGGCCTTCTGGGTGATGGCGATCAGCTCCATGATGTGGTTTGCCCAAGCGACAAAGCCCCCTTGCATTGGTCGCTGGCGGAGCATCTTGCTCGCCATCTGCAGCACGTCATGCGCGCTAAGGTCCCCCCAGGTTGATGCGGTGCGTCGTGGATGCCGGGGGCGCCTCCCAGCCGCCTTGCGCCTGGGCGGCACTGGTGGTTGGGGTGGTGGAGATGATGTTGACGATGTGGAACGAGCCTCCTGGTACCATAACGCTGGTACACATGCTTTTGGCTGCTGTGTTATGATGGTTGGAGGCCATCTCGATGACGCTCGAAGAAGCTTGTTGGGCGTCGGCCATCGGTGCAGTGGGGCTTAGGGAAGATGAAATTCGGAGAAGACCTTGACACGCTCCCTACCTGGCACGCCAAATGTCGAATTTCGGGCTCCGCAAAACCCTTAAGATTCGAACTCAGGGGCGTGTACGAAGATCTCGCTCTGGCTCACCTCTCCTAGATTGCTACTCGATGTGGATGGCAAAGAACTCACTCGATGGTGAGGAGGACATAGAACACGGCAGTTTACCCAGGTTCGGACCGCTGAGAAGTATAATACCTTACTCCTGCTTTGGTGGGTTGCCTCTCGTTGAGGTTGGCAGATGAACTAGTACAATGTTCGAGGGCCTCCGGAGGCTAGTGAACTTCGTGTTGTGTGGGTGTGTGAATGAATGGATTGGATTGGAATGGACGAGATTGGATCGGCCCCCATCTACGAAGTAACCTATCCTCTATATATAGTGGCGGCCCCGGTCCTCTTCCCTTATCGCCATGGCGGGAAGGGATCCCACAATGGCCAGTCTTTGAAGGGGAACACGGGAACATGCTCCCATGCCCCGAAGGTGGTCTTCGTGTCGGGACCCCGACTTACGAGTCAAGATTGCCAAATGAACATGCTCAATGATCCTAGAGATCGATGCCCACCGAACACAGATGCTAAATAATAAGAGCCTTACATCCAAGTACCGAGTTTTTACATCACGTGACCGAATGGCCAAGTTCACAAGGTAGGGCCTATAAGGCCAAATCACACTGATACAACTAGCGGTGGAAATCTTGGGGCTTAGCAGGTGCCCATGCCATCAGCCTACACCAACAGGCATTCTGACTGGGAAGCGTCCAAGTTCGCAGGGCCGTCTCCGAAGACGTACTCTTCTCCAAACTCCGGTCCTTGCATGTTTGTGCAACAATATAACCAATGGCAAGCCAATGAGTACTTTTGAATGTACTCACAAACAGCCCATGATATGAACAATGCAATTGAAAGGATAACAAGTAATATGCATCTTTGGTGGATAGCATCGCATCTAAGAATAAACTTGATCATGGATATGCATCATAAACTAGATGTTGATTTGAAGAACAGGTTACAGATATCAACATGTCTATCAAGGGCTGAATACTCCGAATTCCCCCTATATGCCAAGTTACCAAACTTGGTCATGTAAAATCTTTCATATTAACACCACACTCACACACACTTGGTTTATGCGGAAATGACTGGACGTAGTTTAAGCAGGATTACCCAACTGTCCTTGACCGTGGACACGGCTATTCGAATAGTTTTACACTCTGCAGAGGTAGTACGCTCGACCCACGAGATCCGAGAAACTTCCGTGTCATTCACTACTCACGGTATATAACATACCCGAGGTAAGTAACCGCTCAATGCCTTTCCCTTGACGATACTAGACAAAGAGGTCTGCTTGATTGGTACCCAGCCCACATGATGTACGTCTTACGAGCACCGACTCTGTACAGTATCATCCATGTGGGGACCAACGGTGTGCCTGGAACACGTAAAAACGGCATAGTCACCCTACCTAGCACGACCCCGTCACGGGAGTGACCACACATCACTTCCGCCACTAGTAATGTGGCTCTTTGCTAGCACCGACCAGAATAATCAACAAAGCCCCATCCCATAAAGGGGTAATATGGTCGTACATGTAAGGTTGGGACGGTCGACCCGTCATAAATCTATTCCCATTTCCAAAACCATAAACACACAAAATACCCGATGCACGACTTCACCAAAAGTGGCCACCTAACTCATCATCACCCTCGGGCATTAGTGGCACCCGACCGGGTTTTCATAAACCTTTGATTTATGCTCATGCTACTTATGCTTAGCTCTACTTGTCCACATGATATTAGTGTTACCCTCATAGGTGGTAGGATCATGCTCAAAATGCAAGTAATACAGAGGAGCCATCGGTAAAATCACTTCAATGATTTACCGAATCTTTTATGATCACATGCAACGGGAATATTTGCTACACTAGCATGCGATATAACATATGCTCAAGGCATGATCAAAGGGTTGCTTGCCTTGGTCAGCTAGGTATACGAGGTCTTCTAGGTCTTCAAGTCCAACTCCTTCGTCACACGGGTTTTCAATCGTCGTAATAAATAAAAGGCAATAAGTGGCTCACTCCAAAATAGATCACGAAGTCACTTCAAATGTTGTTTATTTCTGGTAAATCCATACTGTTATTTTAAAAATATTTGTCTCTCGTTTTAGTGAAAGAATATTTTTAAAATCAGTATAACAAAAGCAAAACTATTCCAAATTAACCCTTTTTATTATTATAAAACAGAATAGTTGTTGCAAAAATTCATCCAAGGGTTCTGTTAAATACTACACATTTAAAAAAAACAGTGGAAGAATCATATTTTTTCACTGGTTAATCTTTTTACAAGAAACATTTAAAATCAAGTTTTAAATAAAAAAAGAAAAAGGGCTACAGCCCCGGCCTAGCTTGGCGTGGGACTGGGCCGGCCCAGTGGCCAGCCAAACAGCGTGCCTAGGCGTGCGCACCGTCAGGTTTGAACCTGACGCGCAGGCCCGTGCGGTCAGTGGCTGCGGGCAGCGAGGGAGAGAGAGATGGGCCACCGAGAGGTAGGGCACACCTGTCGGGGTCGTCTCCTACCTCTGGCCAGAGAGGAGGCGGAGCACGCCGGCGTGGCTACTGACGTCCTCGGGCCCTAACGACGACAAGAATGGGTCCGACTCATTGTCGCCTACCTACTGGTGGTCGAGTCTATTACGGAGGGGCTCTGGTTCACCGACGACGAGGTTGCCACGGCGGAGGGGTTTCGGGTGAAGGTGGAGTTGGCATCTACGGGCACGGATTCGCTCGGGGAAGAGAGGGGAAAGCTTCCTGAGGTCAATGGGAGTGTTTTGGTGGGCAGATGGACGTGAGAGCCGACGTGTAGCCGGAGATCGACCGGAGCTCCGAGGCGGGGGGCCTCGGTCGGTCTCGAGCACCGAGGCTCTGCTTGCTCAATGGGGGTGGCTAGGGAGGAGATTGAGGGTTCGGTGAGGCGGAGTGAGGGGTTTTGGAGTGAGGGGAGGGGCTATTTATAGGCCCGCGACGGTGAGCCGACTTCGGAACGCCGGTGATCCACTGTGGCGTGCATGGGGGTGGAGAGAGTGGCTGGGGTCGAAACCACGGTCTCAGGACACGGTTTTGGACCTACACGGCTCACTTCGAGAGAGAGGGAGGGAGGAGAGGCGAGCTATCATGGCCGTGCTCGTCTGGCGCTTCTGGTGCGCGCGGGCACGCGTCGCACCGGCTCTTAGCGCGGGGAAGGAGGGCCCCTGAGGGCTACCTGGTGCAGAGAGGCCGTCGAGGGAGAGGAGACACACTGCAGGGAGGCTGGACTGGCCGAGGGAGTCGTCCCCACCTTGGTTGCTCTCTCTAGCGTGCCCAGAGTGCATCTTTGGCATGCCATGGCATGCTGGCGCGCTCTGGGGTGCCTTGGACGTGTCTAGCGTGTCATGGGCACTGACTTGGAGATTCCTAGCCGTTGGAGTCCCGTGGGATCCTCGGTTGGTCAAAGGAAGACACAGAAACAGGTGTTGTCAGCCTTGCGCTGAAGCTCAAATTGAAGATTTTGGTTTATCTACTTTTAACCAGAGAGGGGCCACTTGACTAGAGTTAGGCACTAATGTGAGCCACCTAATCTATGAGTTTGAGAGAAAGGGATTGGGTTTAGCTGGGATTAGGAGGGGTTGTACCCAACTATCAGAAGGTGCTCGACGGTGGTTTGGGGTGGTTGCACCCCACCACTTGTCATGCAACTTCACAGGATTGGTTAGGTGCTAAAACATGGGGCTATACCAAGTTTGAGCTCTATTGGACAACTTTAGCTTTGTAAACTTGAAAACATCCCTAAATGACCAGATATGTTCCTTCCAAAGGGAGTGTGGGCAAATCAAGTCCCACAAATACCATTTTTGACATGGAGTCCTCATTTGAGGTATTAGGCACTTCTGCAAAGTTTCAGCTCCATTGGATAAACTTTGCTATGTAGAGTTGCTCTAACTTCATACTATACAGAATGGGTTTTGCAATTATTTGGTGACCTTAACCACCTTCGATCAAGGTGAAACTTTATATGGGCACCAAAAATAGCTTAGGGATAGCACTTGATTTTTCTAGGAATTTATTGAGAATATTTCCTTTGGAAATATTTCGAAAGGTCAAAACAAACAGAAAAGGTTTTCAGTGTTTTACTCAAATAATTATAATGTGAATAGGGGTTGAAAATCTTATGTATGGAAAATATATGTCCTTCTGAGTATCTCCAAATTTTCTCAGATTTTTCTAAGGAAGAAAAGTATTTTTTCCATATAGGAATATCATTTCTGGCCTCAGAAATGGACATGCAAATAAAATAGGAAAATAATTCATAAAATAATTACTTTATGGTTTTAGTCAACTAAAATGGTGCTAGAACGAGATCACCAACTTTGCGTAAGAGCACTTCTTCCCATCAGGGACTTGTAGTGCAACCCAAAGGAGGGTTTTGAATTAACCAGAAATAAGAAAAAGGGTTTTGAAAATAATTAGGTTAGGAGAAATATGGTTTTTTATATCACACAATCAAGCATACAAGCATACAATGAAAATCATGACACTCACAACATTAGTTTTGAAAAAGTTTTAATAAACTCAGATTTTGAATTACAGAAAAATGTGATAGTGAAAACAGGGTGTGACACTTCGCCTGCAAAAGTGGCTGTCAGCACAGCAGGGATGGGTCCAGGGGTGATGTGTATCCTGCCGGCTGGCGGCGATGGCCTTGTTGCACCAGAATTGAAACCTTTGGGAGATGCCTTCGGCACCCGCGCACGTCCTTGCCCCCTTTGCACTAAAGGGGAAACTGCTCCGTCCTGCTGTCCGCTGCTCATTGTCCTTTCCCGCGTCATCCTTTACTCGTCAGGTTGGGTCTTGCCTCGGAATCTCTGCCGCTTCAGAGGGGTCCTCAGGAGGCCCCCTGCGGGTCTTGAAGCTATCCCTCCTCTTAAGGCTTGGCCCTTGCGAGGGCCTTGCCTTGAGTGGTGCCGGGCCTATTGTTTTCCGGTCGATGAAGTGGGCCAGCCCTGGGCCGCACGCACGCAGGTCTAGGTACCCCCATTCCAGGAACGCCGACAGATCCGAGTCGAGACACACGCACGGAAGGCACTGATCCACCATCAATACATCATCCCAGAGATGACTAACGAGCCAGCTACTCGTCGCCTACCTTTCAAGAAGGATGATATTGGTGAGAGTTGGACGTTGGTCCCATCCAAGGCGAATGGAACACCAATAAGGTTCCACACCTACTTCAGCCTCTCTGCCGACTGTCTGGTTTACAACATGATTAAGCAGTCTGTGAAGCTCCACAAGGAACTTCACCACACCCGTGAGCTACTTTGACAAGAGAAGACGAAGCCAGGTAGGATCAAGAAGGATGGAGCCCCCAAGGGATGACTGGCTATCACTTACAGAGGGGGGGGTACCCCCAGGTAGAGAAGCACGCGCTCAGGGAACATCTTAGCATCATCGCATGAGTGCGAAGGAGTATCATCCGTTCTTCACCGACCTATTGGCAAAGCGTCGCCAGGATGGACCTCCTTGTTCTCCGACCCCCTCGACCGGAGAGGACACCCGTGCTAGTGATGAAAAGGACGAAGATATAGAGGAGCGTGAGTACGATGCTGAGCACTCCACCACTTTAGTCTGAGAACCCCTAGGGTAGGATAAGTCATATGTCCCGCATGCTCTCGACTCCGTGTAATTGATCATATCAAAACATGCTTGCTTGTTGCTTGTTTTACTGTTTGTGTTTTGATGCAAGTCGTGCTTTTTCCTCAGGCAACATGTAAGTGACTACATTGCCTATCTTATCTTAATCTTATGTGTTTGGTCTTTGGACCCCTATTTATCACACTTGCACTATATAAACCCCCTTAGGCATTGAGGCAGTCCGAGACTAAGGGGTCCTTAGGCCGCTTACGTTTTTTCATTGGACGGACTCATGGGTCGTCCTATAATTATCATTAGAGACCGAATTACAAGACGACTTTGCATCTAGAATGGACTCTTCCGAAGACTTGGTGTGCGCTCCAAGGCAATATAACAATCGGCGTGTTTTCTCCTTGGTGTAACTAACATTGTGTAACCCTAGTACCCCTGGTATCTATATAAACTAGAGGGCTTTGTCAAAAAGGCACGTTAACATAATTAATCCTAGGGTTTTAGACCACAACATACGATCTCAAGGTATATCAATTATGTATTCGATACTCCACTATCAATATAAACAAGAGCAATACGTAGGGTTTTACCTCCTTCAAGACGACCCAAACCTGGGTAAATATCGTCTGCGTTCTCCCCTATTACATGTTGATCCAATATCCCCAGTTCGCGACCCCCTACCCCAGATTCGCCGGTTTTGAAACCAACATTGGTGATTTTATTGTGATTTCCATTGTGTGATCACCAAGGCATCGATGGATTGTCTAATCATCAGCGATGACATGTGTAACACGGACGTTTTCGTCCCCGGACAGATCTTCGTGTTTGATAGCGTCATGCAGCCTACTGAATCGACCGACCGCCTTGGCTGGGTCAGAAACCTCACCCTGACCAGGAGATCAGGATTGGGAACCTAGAGTTCGTCGCCGACTCTCGGGGAGATCTTACTCTGACAAAACTTTCGATTCCCCCTAAATAGCTCTCGAGCCCCGACGCCTTGATGTTGGGGATGGTGGACCACGCACTCGAGGCTTCCTCCAACCTGGGTCCGGCCCTAGAGCCCAAACAAGTCGACATATCCAAATCATCTTCGGATGAGCACGACCCTAATGCAACTTTAAGCACCCTTGGAGCGACGACATTGCGGGTTAACCCCATGTACTCTAAAAACATGGACTCCATAGACGTCATGGCCCTAAATGAGATGCTCGGCCAGATCTTGGCAATGGGGGTAATAAATGACCAACCATCGGTCTACAATCAGATCGGGCTTAAACCCGACGACAAGGAAATTTACGTCCCACTCATCATGGATTTGGTTTCCACCCTCGAGGACCCGGCTGAAGGTTCGCCTACCCAACCACCAGAGCTTAGGATGGTCTATGTTCGGATCTACAATAGTACGGATGGCCCCTGTAATGTAGAATTTGAGCTCTGCCCCAAACTCAATTTTAAGTGCGACTTTGATTCCGTGCAGCAATATCCAGCTGAGAATCCGGATCCCAAACCCAGCACACAGGACCCCCCCCAATAGTATCAGAAACAACCAAATAAACTAGGGGTTCACATCCTTGCGGGATGCAAAACTTTTCCCCACCCACCTTCCATGCTCGACACTCTCTCAATAATTCAGAGAGGTCTGATATACGGGACATATCGTGCATCAAGCAACAACAAGGGGAGCAGTCCCTCACTTCTAGGATAGATTCCTCCTAGCAAAAAATCAGATACCATACTGCAACGTCCAAGAAATCATAGATACCTTCCGGCATAATTGCCGTGATGAAGGAATCTTAAACGCCCATGCTTGTAGTCAAATCAATAGCTTCACCGATCTATCTTCATTGATACACAATTATTGCACAATGGAAAGCACCTCGCAGACTCAACAAATGCAAACAAAGCCAATCTACATAGACAAAACTGGAGGAGCTTGGAGGAGGTGAATGCCCCAACGTCAGTCTGCCAAACACGATACCGCTGAGAAAAAGAATAAACCCCTCGATGGATCCAGAATTGTCCTTGATAAGCTATTGGAGAGTCCATGCCCCATACACTCCACATTACGGAACACTAGCTCGACCCAGATCCTTTGAGCTTGCTCAGTCGTTAGGCAAGTAGCAAAAAGTGGAGAGGCTATCCTTCGGGTCTCATCATCCAACAAGTGTTTACCAACACCGTCGGATAACAACGTCGAAGTTTTAACAATCTATGAGATGTTCTCGTCAAACAATCGAAGGAAGATAGCTCTTCGGGAACTCGATCATGTATTCCAAGTGGCAGTGACGAACTCATGAACAAGTAGACCCATAAATTTCCGAGAGGAAGACCAGCCGAGAATCCTCTCCAGTTGAACACCTGCCGCTTTGGTTCTCAACCCCATTATAGACAGATTTAGGCTCCGACGGGTACGGATGAACGGCGGCAACATCTTAAACCTCATTTATAAGGATACCTTGGATAAAATGCAGTTTGACAGATCTCGCTTCGAACAAAGCCACACAACCTTTCAAGTGATCATCCCCGGAAGATAGGCGCAATGTAAAGGATGTGTTTCTTTCGACATGGTATTCGGTATCCCTGAGAACTATAGGTCTGTAGAACTTGTCTTCCATATTATACCCTTTCACAGCGGTTATCATGCTCTTTTGGGGCGTGAGGCCTTCACAAAATTTCAGGCCATACCATAATACGGGTATATGAAGCTCAAGATGTCAGGGACCAACGGTGTCATTATACTATCAAGTGACCTAGATAGAGCTCTTAGGGTCAAAAACAAAATGGCATCGCTTTCCCTTGAGGCATAACCGAAGCTCTTGCGGCCAAACAATTAATCGCACTCCACTAGAAAGTATATAAGGATGACGTGATCCTCAGCAAGAGGACAAAGTCCACATCCTTTAAACAAGCAGACGAAATACTCAAATTTCAGGTGCATCCAATGGAGCCTAACAAATAAGCGTCCATTGGAGCCTAGCCGGACCCCGCGGTTGAGGAAGCATTGTGCACATTTTTGTGTGAAAACTAGGACATATTCACCTCGCACCCCTTAGATATGCCAGGAATCCCACAAAGACTAGCCGAGCATAGTCTGGAAATAACTACACGCATCAAACTAGTCAAACAAGCATTACATAGATTTTCGAAACCCAAGCGTCAAGCCATGGGTACCGAACTAGCAAAATTACTTGAAGCCAAATTCATTTGAGATATCAAACACCCTAAGTGGTTGGAAAATTTGGTTATGCTACCAAAAAATGATAAATCATGGCGGTTGTGTGTCAATTTCAATGAACTAAACAAGGTTTGCCCTAAGGGTCCCTTCCCCTTACCTCGCATAGACCAGATAATTGATGCCACTGCCGAACATGATTCACTCTGATTCCTTGATGCCTAATCCGTATACCATCAAATCAAAATGAAGGAGTCCGAGCAAGGCGCTACTGCCTTCATCACCCCCTATGGGCTATTCAGCTTCAATACAATGCCCTCGGCATAAAAAATGCAGGCGCCACATATCAGTGCATGATTCGGTCATGCCTAGAAAAGCAAATCAGCAAAATAGTCAAGGCATACATGGATGTCGTGGTCATTAAAACCAAGCACATAAGCCAACTAGTGGATGACCTATGACCAACCTTCAATAATCTCTGGGACTGCGACACACGGCTCAATCGAGATAAGTGTGTATTCAGAGTTCCCATGGGTTAACTTCTCGGATTCATCATTTCCCATATTGGAATAGAGGCCAATCCAGCAAAAATCTGAGCTCAATCCTAGCTAGCCATCCTAACGGAGTTGAAGCACATGCAAAAACTGGCAAGCTACATGGCGGCTTTAAGCCGCTTCATCTCCTGCCCCGGTGAGAAGGCACTACCTCTCTATACGCTGCTCAAATGGACCAAATACTTCAAGTGGACCGATGAAGCTACAGACGCACTGGAAGAAATTAAAACATTGTTACACAGTAACCCCATACTGACAACACCTACTACTGGGGAACCAATGTTGTTGTACATCTCAGCCACGAACCAAGTGGTCAGCGTAGTCCTCGTTGTTGAATGGGAGGCGGAAGTCCACATGCTCCGGGTGCGGAAGCTAGTCTACAATGCGTTCGAAGTACTCACCACACGCAAATCTGAGTATCCCCACTATTAGAAGATAGCATATACAGCTTTTATGGCATCTCACAAGCTCCGACACTACTTTCAGGGGTGTTCGGTCACGGTCGCATTCGAAGTAACCCTAACTGGTATAATCAACAATGGGGCTGCCACGGACCGCATAGCCAAATAGGCCATTAACCTCTTACCTTTTGAAATCATGTACAAGCCATGTTGAGCTATTAAACCTCACGTGTGGGCTGCTTTTCTCACCGAATGGACGGAGGGTGAACTCCCTAAAGAGTATGGTACATATTCCCATTGGATGATGTACTTTGAGGGCTCCAAGACACCTCCCACATTGGGAGCTGGCGTTATACTTACATCCCTCACTAACGTCAACATCCAATATGTGCTACAGATCATGTACACTGATTCAAAAAATGCACCCAATACGAGGCTCTGTTGCATGGACTTCGAATGGGTACTTCAAAGGGAGTACAACGGCTTGATGTATGGGGAAACTCTAACCTCGCTATCTCCCAAATCAACAGCAAATTGGACATTAAAAATTCAAAAACAGCGGCATATAGGAACGTTGTTCTCAAAATATCAGAACGGTTCGAAGTCCTCAAATTCAACCTTGTCTCCAGAGACATCAATCAAGTTGTTGATGTCCTTGCTTGTATGGGCCCCAGACACGACCCTGTTCCTAAGAATACCTTTTTTCAATGGCTCTCCAGGCCATCCTTTGTATGGTAGGATGAAGACAAAGAAGCTGGAGCCAGTGGTCAGGAATAGGTCACCCCTCATGTAATGAAACTAGATGAGCAAATCATTGGTGGCTCAGCACTTGAAGAAACGCATTCGACTCACGAAGTCCTGGCAGTAATCACACCATGGACCGAGCCTTTTATCGCCTATCTTCTCCGCCAAGAGCTCCACGTTGATCAAAATGAGGCACGGTGAATAATATGGCAATCCTAAGCCTACAAGGTCCATGAGGGGGATCAATACAAGAAAAGCACCAGTAGAAAAGATGGTCAACAGATCTTGGCTTAAATACATGAAGGTATGGGTGGCCATTAGGCAACAGCCCAGGCCATGGGATGCAATGCTTTCTAGGCTGGCTTCTTTTGGCCCACGGCTCGCGCAGACGCTCATACACTCGTTCAACATTGTTTTTGTGGTCAATTTTTTAGAAATTAAAGCCGCATGCCTATAACGGCTCTTCAGACGATATCGATCAACTGTCCTTTTGCGGTCTGGGAGTTGCACATGGCCGGACCACTTAAATGGGGGACCAAGAAAAAGAAATACTTACTAGTTATGGTTGATAAATTCACCAACTATATTGAAGCCAAACCTCTAACTTCTGCCGATTCCAGACCGGTCGATTTTTTATCTGGTGGGGTTCACCATTATGGTATCCCTCATAGTATAGTAATGGACAATGGACCCAATTTCACAGCACATGAAGTGAAGGCCCAGTGTGCTAACTTGGGCAACAAGCTCGATTACGCCTCCGTATATCATCCACAAACCAATGGAAAGGTTGAACAGGCCAACGGTCTTATTATGAGCGGAATCAAATCTCTCCTAGTCCGTTCTCTGAAGGAATCTGATTTCCATTGGGTAGAGGAGCTCGACTTCATCCTGTGGGGTTTGTGCACTACCCCGAACCAATTAACGGGATATGCACCATTTTATATTGTGTTCGGGGCAGAAGCGGTCCTCCCCTGTGGTATCATCCATGATGCACCTGGAGTGCGCATGTATGAGAAAATGAGCCGAGCTAGATCGGCAGGACAACTTAGACGCACTAGAAGAAGCGCGCGATATAGCTCTGACACATTCGACCTTTTATCAGCAACACGCTCGACGTTGCCATAGCAAGGAAGTTTGGGAGAAAGCATATAATGTTGGCGAGCCTGTGCTACACCTCTTGGAGAAAAAGAAAAATAAACTTGCACTTAACTGGGACAGTCCTTTCATAATTGATGAAGTACTTGCAGGAGGAACGTATTGCCTCCGTAACCATTAGATAATTTCCTTGAATAGAACCCATGGAGCGCAACTCGTCTTTGGTGCTTCTATGGATATACTGGTGTCGTCAACTTACCTAGTTTTTTATTTTCTCTTTTAGGATTTTCCTGTACCTTTTTAATTTTAGATTGATTAGCATATACTAGGTTATGTTCAGCTGAACCTGTACCACCCTGTGTTTAACTCTCCTGACTGAATTAACTTATCTAAAAAATTAGGACCAATTAAAAAAATTGTGAATGCTTGTGATGCTTGATGTGATGTTTGCTTGCTTGCGTAATGCTTGTGTTTGAATCCAATGCTCCTGCTACTCTCCAAAGTGAGCTCCTTGACCCAAACCCTTGCCTAATGATCATGTCATGTGTGTAGGACCAAAAACTATTTTTACCAAATATTATTTTCACCAAAAAGCATTTCCTTGATTTAAGCTTTCAAAACCCCTCAATTGGGATTTGTACTACAAGTCCTCAAATTAGGGAAGTTATTTTTCACCAAATGTTTTATTTAAAACCCATTATCAAAATTTCTTCCCAAAACCACAATAATATTATGTTAGAAGTTATTTTACTATTTTATTTAAATGCCTTCCTGTGAGGCCAGAAATGGTCCCTTATGAAGGAAAGTTATTTTTATTACTTTCAAAATATTTGAGAAAATTTAGGGAAACTCAATGGACATATATATTCCATATATATGAGTTTCAACACATGGTCATGTTCAACATATTGGTCAAAACCCTTCAAAACCCTTCCTGCCTATTTCAAGATTTTGGAATATTTATATAAGAAATATTCTCAATAAATTCGTGTAAAATTCTAGCATGTCACATATGATATATGTGATGATCTTGCTAGGTTTGATCTCAATCCAAGTTGATTTGATTCCTCTAATTATTCTAAAACCCTATCTATCTAGATCCAAATTTGAGCAACTCTACATTGCCATGTGTCTCCAATTGTGCTGAAATTTGGTGGACATGTTCTGATACTCCAATAATGCATCCACACCAAGTGGTGCATCAAGGATAATTGAAGAACTTGTACCAATCCCCTCAAAACCCTCTCTGTTTAAACTTTTTGGGAATGCTTTAATGCTCAAACAATCCCCCCACACCAAATATTCGATTTGTGGGAATTGATTTGAATGCTTTAATGCACACACTCTGTCAAGTTTCATATTGATTGGAATCCATCTGTCAGCCCTAACATCCATCAAACACCTTGTATGCACTCACAAAAATTGCTACGTTGGCCCCTTCCACTATTTCCCTTGAGCTTAAACTTTTACTACACCTCTCTATAGTATTGGAGAGTGACTCCATGTAGCTATCTCTCATTTTTACCTTGGCAGCACCATTTTCCCCCTCTTGCTATACTTCTGCTTAAGCCAAAGCCCCCACCTCTTTCCAGTGATCCCCTAGCATGCTAATGCATCGTTTCTAATCAAATGATAGTATGATCATGTTGGAAAAATGAGCAGCACATCTGAAACTTCATTTCCGGCTTAAGTTTGTTGCTGCAAACTAAACTTTAGTCAAAACCAATTCAAACGTGAACCTCTTGGGTCCAGACTCCAGCAGTGCTCCATGCACGCATGCCTTGTATGTTGGACACCTTGGCCTGGCCAAGGGGTGGCCCAGGACACTAAGTGGGGTGGTGACCACCTCTCTGTCGTGCAACAACGACGCTCTACGCCTTGTATTCTTCCTGCACGCCATGTCTGGTCATTGCAGCATGTCTCAGCGTGCCACAAGCTTGCCTTTGACCGTCCACGCCCCTCCCTGATGCTAGCTCGCCTCCAAAACGCCTGTGGCACTCGTGCTCCCCAGTGCCAGAGCGCATTCAAGGTGCCCCCAAGCTCCTCCGCGTCGCCCCTCATTTTCCCTTCTCCTCGAGTACCCTGGCCCTCTGATCCACTTTCCCCTCTCCCTAGAAATCTTCCGGACCTCCCCATTCTCCCTCCCGAGCCTTGCATCCATCCCCATACTTGCATCTTCTCCATCGGCCACAGCTCTAGTCCGAGGCCACGGTTGCTCCCTTCCCCCTCTCTTCCACACCGGAGTCCCTCCAGAGTCGCATTTCTCCTCCCCATCAGCTACATCTCCTCTCCCTCAGGTTGTGTCGGCCTGTCCAAGTTCGCCATCGCCGCCAACTGCTAGTCGTCTCTGGCGTTGTTCCAATGGGTCCCGGCATTCGTATGGTGCAGGAATGGAGACACCGCACTCCCCTACGCTCGAGGATGGCTGGGGTATCGCCGGAGGAGGCGAGCGCCGCTGGGGCAAGCTTCGGCGCCGCTCCGCTCCACCTCCGTGCACCATCTCCGTTTAAGCGGAGGAGGAAGAAGGCCTACGTGGCGTGGCCTGGGCTCCAGCGACCCAGCTGGTCGGGCCCAGTCATAAGTGGAGACGGGCACCCCTCCTAGCCGTCTCCCCGCAGGGAAGACATTAATCCAAAAGCCGCCTCATGTGTCATCGGCTCCACTTCTAGTCAGGGCAAGCTGGGCCGGCCCAAGCTCTATCCAGCGCCCAGCGCGACTATGGCCCTCTGGTGTAGTCTTTTCCTTTTTATTTATCAGAAACTTCACAAATCCCTAAATAATTCATCCTAGTTGCAAATCAGATGATTCAAGTTTCTATAGAATTCTAAAATCCAGATCCATCCAAATAGGTGCATTGCACATTTTTCCAAAAAACCTTCATGTAGTCTTAATATTCAAATGCAGATTTGAATGCTTCTCTCCACCTTACATAAATCCTAGCGGATTCAAATCAACTCCAAATGGAGTGATTAAAATTCCTAGAGTCTTTTAATGCCATGCTCTATTTTTGAAGAATTGGTCAACATTTTTATCTGGCGTGTTTCTGTTGCATTAAATAAATAGCTCATTTTTGCTATTTATTCCATGTTATAAAATCCATAGGGAATTCATATCAACTCCAAATCTAGTGAAACAACTTCCTAAATGTTTCTAAAATCATGCTTTGTCAAATGAGTGCCTTCACTCATTTTCCGCATAATGTTTTGTGCGGGCTTCTTAGAGGATCACCTATTCCTCCTTTCGTCCATTCAAAAATCCCTGATGGTCCAAATCTCCTAGAGAAAGCTTCAGGTATTTTTCTTATGACGAGAGAGGTCCAAGAAAAATAAAAGTCCTATTTATATAGCACTTCTATTTCTGCTTGTTGTGTGGCTTACTCTGATTGTTTCCGATGATAGTTGACAGAGTAGACAGAGTACTCGGAGTTGGACCGCAAGACCTCGAAGACCATGAGGATTTATGTGAGCAAAGGCAAGCAACCCTTTGATCATGTCTGAGAAAATGTTTTCATGCATGCCAAATTGAATACTTTATTCCAATGCATATAGTTAAGGTTATTCAGTCCACCCAGCATGGTGTTACCCATGGCTCCTCCAGATCACTTGCATTGAGCATGACCTTACCATCTATGAGGGTCATGTTGATAATATATTAACAAGTAGTCAATAGTGCTACGCATAGTAAGAGCAAGTGCATAAGATGGTCACACAAAGTTGATATCAAAGGTTTTACGAAAACCCCGTCGGGTGCCACTAATGCCCGAGGGTGATGATGTTGATTTGGGTGACCACTTGTGAAAGAAGTGGTTCACCGGGAAATGTTTTGTGTGAGTGGTTTCGGAAATGGGATTACATTTATGATGTGTTGACCGTCCCAACCTTACATGTGCAACCATGATACCCTTTATGCGACGGGGCTTTGTTGACTACTTTGGTCGGTGCTAGCAAATAGGCCACATTACTAGTGGTGGGAGTGATATGTGGTCACTCTCGTGACGGGGTCGTATTAGGTAGGTCGACTATGCTGTTTTATGTGTTCTAGGCACACCGTTGGTCCCCGCATGGATGATACGGTGTAGATTCAGTGCTCGTAAGACGTACATCATGTGGGATGGGTACCAATCGAGTGGACTCTTTGTCTAGTGTCGTGAGGGGAAAGGCAATGATCGGGTACTTACCTCGGGTATGTAATATACCGCGAGTCGTGGATGACACAGAAGTTTCCTGGATCTCGTGGGTACAGCGTACAACCTCTGCAGAGTGTAAAACTATCCGAATAGTCGTGTCCATGGTCAAGGACAGTTGGGTAATCCTGCTTAAACTACGTCGAGTCGCATAAACCAACTGTGTGTGTGTGTGTGTGTGTTTAAAGTTGTTATCTGAGAAAGATGATATGACAAGTTTGATGACTTGGCATTAGGGTGAACCGGTGGTGTTCAACCCCGAGCATATATGTTGATATCTGTGACAAGTTATTATGAATACCATCCAGTTATGATGCATGTCCATACAAGTATTTGATCATGCTTATTTACAATCAAAACCTGCTTTCCATAAAGGCTGCGTGTTAGTTTATTATCGTACCAACTGCATATTCATATCATGGGTTGTTTGCGAGTACATTCAAGGTACTCATTGGCTTGCCACTGGTTATTTCATTGACCACGTATGAGAGAAAAGGATATGATGAAGAGTAATTTAGTTACGTCCCTGCAAGCTAGGACGCTTCCCAGTTAGAATGCCTGTAGGTTAAGGCCGATGGCATGGGTTGACGCTTTCAACCAATAATTCCTCTATTGGTCCAGTTTGGGGTGTTGACCTTCAAGGTCCTATATATGTAAGACTTGACCGCAATGGTCATTGTTTGTATCAAACAAGATGTATAGATGTAAGACTCTTGTTATTCAGTTTTTGTGGTTCGGTGAGCATTGATCTCTAGGATCACTGAGCACGTTCATTAGGTGATCTCGACTCGTAAGTCGGGGTCCCCATAGAGCTGGTATCAGATCCATCGTCACTTTAGGAAGCCCTTATCTAGCACGAACGTTAGTTAGGACAAAACTATTTTCCAAACCTTTCAAAAGTACCTACAAAACATGTACCTTTCTCACCTCTCCTAAATTTTCAAAAGAAGCAAAGGTTATTGCCTTAACACGTTCAACCATATTCTCTTGACGCTCCTCGTCTGCTTTTGAAAACTTGCAAATGGCCGCTAGAACCCTTATACCTGACCAGGGGGTTACTAAAACCCTCGTGGGTAACTTGGAAGGAAAAAACCTTTCCAAGCGACCACCCATGTACTGAAGGACAAAGATGACAACGCTACGACCAGACGACACCAACAGAATCACCTCCATGAGGGACAAGGACATCGAGACCCAGAAGATGGCGACGCCCTCGACACTGTTCCGGGGTAATGCCACCTTCACCTACGATGATCAGGACGTAATATATCCAAGGCCATGATCTCCATCGCTAATAGAGTGACCCTATCAATATGAAGGTTGTGTCGACCACCACGGGTGGATGAGAACCTCGCCATTTGGTCCACCTCACCCTAGTGAGCAGGAAAGCGGTTCTCTTCATCCCCCACCCTAGGTGTCGATATCGTGATCAACATGACTGACGGGTGGGAACTCTATCATGCCTTGCTGATGTCATTGCATAAAGGTCGTCCACTTTAAACTCTCGACATCTTGGAAGGCAAGAAGACAGTGGCAAGATTATAAATACAACAGAAGACCATGTCAACGACAGCCATGAAGAACCACCCTCGTTGGCAGCTCACCAGACGAGAAGTCATCAAGAACTCTTTTCAGCCCAACCCGGGTCATTTCGGCAAACAACAACAAGACGCATGGCAACACCGTAAGAAGATAGAAAAGGTTGAGCGGACACCTCTCTAGAGCACGAAGCAAGCACGACTGCCGAGTCCGAGGACCCCTAGGGTAGGATGAGTTGTGAATCCCCTACACGAAGTCGAGTCCATGAAATGGTTCTTATGTAACCATGTTGTGTGTTGTTTGGCTTTGTTGTTTCTGCCTTGATATAAGTCGCGCTTTTGCTCTAGGCAACAAGCACGCGATTATATCACTTGTCTTATCTTGATGTTTGAATTGACTTTAGGCACTTGTTTGCTTTCACCAGCACCATAGCACCCCTTTGGCACTCCCTCTATGCTACTTTGTCTCTCTCTCCCACCTTTCTGGACAACTGAAGACCAGCAAGACAAGATGCACCAGGGATCCACTTTGACAGACGACTGACACTAAAGACGCTAACTATGACGTGCTCCACCAGACGTGATGTGTAGAAGTGCTACTTTCCCTCAAGATTGGAAAACCCTCCCTAGACCAACCTAACCCTCACAAGCTCTCCAACTCCAATTTCTAGTCATGTGTCTAATACACGGATTTGCCAGAACACCAGTCGAGCCCCGATAAACCCCCGCTTAGCACGGGGTTCTTTATGGAACAAATGATCATGTTGAACAAGTATCCTTCAATCTTAAGCTAGCACCAAAATCCCGATGCCGTAAGAAGGATCGTTCCGAGATATATGATTTGTAGGCAATGCATGTCGTGGTGATGGTATGTATCTTGAGGATATAGCTAGACTATCTTGGTGGATCGTAAGGCCCTTACAAAGGTAGGTGAACTTGGTGGAACAAGTTGATAAAGTAGCATAACCTACATATTCTTAGAGTAAGTTTGGATTCAGTAGAGAAATGTTGATCACGAGCAAAAATGCTTGGTGGTATAATTGACTTTCTCAAGTAGTTCACATGGTTTGATGATTTTACCATAATGACTTGGAGTAGCAAGTAAGAGACCTTGTTGGATTTGAGTTTCGGATTTAAGTGGGTAAGCTTAATGGAGTAATTAATGATGTATGAGGCCACATGGTTCGGAGTAACTTGGATTTAGCCCAACGATCCCTATCACGATACCATGTTTCTCGGTGGATAATAAGTACGGGTACTTGGAGTCGTCGAATTGATTTACGAACCTATATATGCTGGCTTCGGAGATTAGTTGGCCATGATATTGAAATTTGGTGGATACGCTATGATGTAGTTATGGCAATAATATGTGGGTCATGAGGACTCTAAGTCATCATGTAGAACTCCGTCAATATTGGATTTGTAAGAGTGATGGGTCCAGTGATGATCGACCGGATTGAGGGACCACTTGATCGGATTCGTAGAAAGGAAACAAGATCTTGGATTGGTATACCACGTGTTTCCTCAATATAGAAATGCACTACCCTGTCCATTGGATGATCTAGCTGGACATTTGGATTTGTGGTGTCTTAATTCAAGCTTGGGAGCTTGTATGCCTCCCAGAGGTTCTTGCATAGGAACGCATGTGCAACGTATGCTATATCATACTTGTGGTGTTTGGGTTTAGTCCTCCCCTCAACCCTCGTGTTGACTAGCATAAGTGGTGTGGAGTTGACTTATGTGAGATGGTATCTTTGATGAAATAGGTGATTTTTGTCTAGAATGAGAGGTCAAACTATTGGCATCTAAGGAATGTGCTTAGCGATAAGATGATAGATGTTCACTCACATCCTAAGTTCCTTGAAACCCCAAACCTTCACCGAGTCATAAGGTGATCAGATTATGACCATAGGAAACGGCTCTAAGTCGTTGGGATATGGCGAGTACTCCGCCCGACGACCACCCATCATGTCTATAATAAACATGGGCATGAAGAAACTAGATCGTGTTGGACCACAAACCTCTTGGCGAGTGACCACCCATAGTGAGTTGTCGCTCTCCTCACCGTCTCATGAGCACTTTACTTATGTGATGCTTGGGGAAGGATGTTGTTATCCTCATGGATGACCTACCCATCCACCCAACAAGAGGAGGAAAACTTTAGTCCTGTTTGGACGGGCCCTAGGAACCGGATGGCTATGTCTCTCGGGAATAAGATGTTATGTCAAGAGGATGGGTTTCTCGAAGCGACCTCAAGACAGCGGAAGTCTATCCTACCCAAGGTAAGACGAAGAACCGCCATGGTTGGGAAACCACGGCAATGAAGAAAAAGCAGTAGAAGTCAACCACCGATCCTGCGTCGACTACATCAACGATGTCAAGAAGCCTCGATGATTCAAGTCGATGAAGCCTTTGGACAATGAGAGAAATCAGAGAGCCTCTTCTTGGTCCAAATCAAGGACGGGTGTCCTTATTGGATCATGGTGAAAACCTGCTAAAGGTGATTCACCCTCCTGCTGATTCCAACACCTTAGATACATGATGATAGGCCTATACTCTTGGGTAGCCAGCTCATCCAGAACCCCTCGCAAACCTTCCATATGGTAGAACCCGTTCTGAACACTAAGTCTCCGAGCTTAGACTCATGGGCGAGACCCAACCCAAACCCTTTCAGGAGAAGCCTTCGAAGACCACCTGCGACCATAGCTTGCCTACCTTAAGGAAGTCAAGGACTCCCCCGTTAGCGTGGAGCTACGCATAGTCCTTGACCCTTATGTTCTATCACGAGACATCTAGATGTCAATAACCGGCATGAGCAGCCCCAGGACCAGAACCCAGACACATTATCTTGCCACGTATTCCGACTTTGGAATGCACTTGCAAGCGAGAACCTTGCCCGAACTTAGTTCACCAAGCCATCGATCCTCAGTCTAGCCTAACTTACTACCAGAACCCCACTC
The DNA here is from genome assembly GCF_904849725.1 of Hordeum vulgare subsp. vulgare. Taxonomy (NCBI): domain Eukaryota; kingdom Viridiplantae; phylum Streptophyta; class Magnoliopsida; order Poales; family Poaceae; genus Hordeum; species Hordeum vulgare. The sequence continues at coordinate 282,267,747 of NC_058519.1, read as the reverse complement.
ACGATCAGGCAAGGACGAGCGGAGCACTCGAAGTTGTATCATCAAGCACCTCAAGACACACAACAACCACATGGGGATGTGAAGATGGCCTCCAGCTTAAGATTTTGTATCTCTCCAACAACTAACCTAGAAATCTTGGGGACGAGATTTTCTTAAGGGGTTAAGGTCTGTAACACCCTGTGTTTAACTCCCCTGACTGAATTAACTTTTGTAAAAAATTAGGACCAATGAATTTTTTTGTGAATGCTTGTGATGCTTGATGTGATGTTTGCTTGCTTGCCAAATGCTTGTGTTTGAATCCAATGCTCCTGCTACTCTCCAAACTCAGATCCTTGACCCAAACCCTTGTCTAATGATCATGGCATGTGTGTAGGACCAAAAACTATTTTTACCAAATATTAATTTCACCAAAACGCAGTTGCTTGATTTAAGCTTTCAAAACCCCTCAGTTGCGATTTGTACTACAAGTCCTCAAATTAGCGAAGTTATTTTTCACCAAATGTTTTATTTAAAACCCATTATCAAAATTTCTTCCCAAAACCACAATAATATTATTTTAAAAGTTATTTTACTATTTTATTTAAATGCCTTCCTGTGAGGCCAGAAATGACCTCTTATGAAGGAAAGTTATTTTATTGCTTTTAATATATTTTAGAAAATTTAGGGAAACTCAGTGGACATATATATTCCATAGATATGAGTTTCAACACATGGTCATGTTCAAAATATTGGGCAAAAACCTTCCTGCCTATTTCAAGATTTTGAATATTTCTATAAGAAATATTCTCAATAAATTCCTGTAAAATTCTAGCATTTAAAATATGATATATGTGATGATCTTGCCAAGTTTCATCTCAATCCAAGTTGATTTGATTTCTCTAATTATTCTAAAACCCTATTTGTCCAGATCCAAATTTGAGAAACTCTACATTGCCAAGTGTCTCCAATTGTGCTGAAATTTGGTGGACATGTTCTGATACTCCAATAATGCATCCACACCGAGTGGTGCATCAAGGAGAATCGAAGAACTTGTCCCAAGCCCCTCAAAACCCTCTTTGTTGATTTCTGACTTTGGGAAACTTTACATTATAAAGTTTTTCCAATTGATCCCAAACTTTTTGGGCATGCTTTAATGCTCAAATAATATTGGATTTGTGGGAATTGATTTGAATAGTTTTTTAAGCACAAGGTCATTTATGCCCATTTCATGGGTTTCCAAGTCTACATTGGAAACTTTCTCCACCAAATCCGAAATTTGGTGTCCACGCTTATTTTTATCTATTATGAGATCCTGTCAAGTTTCATATTGATTGGAATTCATCTGGTAGCCTTAACATCCATCAAACACCTTGTGTGCACTCACCAAAATTGCTACGTTGGCCCCTTCCACTATTTCCCTTGAGCATAAACTTTTACCACAGCTCTCTATAGTTACCTTTTACCTCTAATAACCTTGCCAGGTCCACTGGTCAATTATTGGAGAGTGACTCCGTGTAGCTATCTCTCATTTTGACCTTGGTCAACATTTTTTTCTGGCATGTTTCTGTTGCATTAAATAAATATCTCATTTTTTCTATTTATTCCATGTTATAAAATCCATAGATAATTCATATCAACTCCAAATCATGTGCCTCCACTCATTTTTAGCAGAATATTTTGTGCAGGCTTCTTAAAGGATCACCTATTCCTCCTTTCGTCCATTCAAAAATCCCTGATGGTCCAAATCTCCTAGAGAAAGCTTCATGTATTTTTCTTATGACGAGAGAGGACCAAGAAAAATAAAAATTCTATTTATATAGCACTTTTCTTTCTGATTGTTGTGTGGCTTACTGTGATTGTTTCCGACGATAGTTGACGGAGTACTCGGAGGTGGACCTAAAGACCTCGAAGACCACGAGGATTTATGTGAGCAAAGGCAAGCAACCCTTTGATCATGTCTGAGAAAACATTTTCATTCATGCCAAGTTGAATACTTTATTCCGATGCATACAATTAAGGTTATTCGGTGCACCCAGCATGGTGTTACCAACGGCGCCTCCACAACACTTGCATTGAGCATGACCTTACCATCTATGAGGGTCATGCTGATAATATATTGACAAGTAGACAGTAGTGCTACGTATAGTAAGAGCATGTGCATAATGATGGTAACACAAAGTTGATATCAAAGGTTTTACAAAAACCCCGTCGGATGCCACTAATGCCCGAGGGTGATGATGTTGAGTTGGGTGACCACTTGCGAAAGAAGTGGTGCACCGAGAAATGTTTTGTGTGGGCGGTTTCGGAAATGGGATTAGATTTATAATGTGTTGGCTATCCCAACCTTACATGTGCGACCACAATACCCCTTTATGGGACGGGGCTTTGTTGACTACTTTGGTCGGTGCTAGCAAAGAGGCCACATTACTAGTGGCGGGATTTATATGTGGTCACTCTAGTGGCGGGGACGTACCAGGTAGGTCGACTATGCCATTTTTACGTGTTTCGGGCACACGGTTGGTCCCCGCATGGAAGATACAGTCTAGAGTCGGTGCTCGTAAGACGCACATCATGTGGGCTGGGTACCAATAGAGTGGACTCTTTGTCTAGTGTCGTCAGCGGAAAGGCAATGATCGGGTACTTACCTCGGGTATGTTATATACCGCAAGGCGTGGATGACACGGAAGTTTCCGGATCTCGTGGGTATAGCGTACAACCTCTGAGAGTGTAAAACAATTCGAATAGCCATGTCCACGGTCAAGGACAGTTGGGTAATCCTGCTTAAACTATGTCTAGTCATTTCCGCATAAACCAAGTGTGTGTGTGTGTGTTTAAATGCGTTATGTGAGAAAGATGATATGACAAGTTCGGTGACTTGGCATATAGGGCGAACCGGTGGTGTTCAACCCTCAGTAGATATGTTGATATCCGTGACATGTTATTATGAATACCATCTAGTTATTATGCATGTCCATACAAGTATTTGATCATGCTTATTTACAATCAAAACCCGCTTTCCGCAAAGGTTGCATATTACTTTATTATCGTACCAACTGCATATCCATATCATGGGCTGTTTGCGAGTACATTCAAAGTACTCATTGGCTTGCCACTGGTTATTTCATTGACCAGGTATGAGAGAACAGGATATGGCGAAGAGTAATTTGGTGACGTCCCTCCAAGCTAGGACGCTTCCGAGTCAGAATGCCTGTAGGTTAAGGCTGATGGCATGGATTCACGCTTTCGACCAATAATTCCGTGATTGCTCCAGATTGGAGTGTTAACCTTCAAGGTCTATGTATGTAAGACTTAACCGCAATGGTCATTATTTGTATCAAACGAGATGTATGGATGTAAGACTCTTGTTATTAAGTTTTTGTGTGTGCGGTGAGCATTGATCTCTGGGATCACTGAGCACGTTCATTAGGCAATCTCGACTCGTATGTCGAGGTCCCCACAAAGCTGGTATCAGAGCCATCCTGACTGTAGGAAGTCCTTGGCTAGCACGGATGTTAGTTAGGACAAAACTGTTTTCTAGACTACCTACAAAACTATGTGTTTGATCTCTCTCTCTCTCTCGAGTTCTTGAGATGGCACGATCTTGATGTATCGCGAGCTTTATTAATATAGATGAATCATATGGAGTTTTCCCTTCTCTCTATTCTTGTGATGAATTGAGTTTTCCCTTTGAAGTTTTCTTATCGGATTGAGTCTATAAGGATTTGAGAACACTTGATGTATGTCTTGTGATGGGATATCCATGGTGACAATGGGGTGTTCTATTGATCCACTTGATGTATATTTTGGTCGTTAACTTGCGGGTTACGTGACCTTGGGAATATATGCATAGGGGTTGGCACATGTTGTCGTCTTGACCCTCCGGTAGAAACTTTGGGGCACTCTTTGAAGTTCTTTGTGTTGGATTGAACACGATGAATCTGAAATTGTGTGATGCATATCGTATAATCAAGCCCATGGGTACTTGTGGTGACATTGGAGTATCTAGGTGACATTAGGGTTTTGGTTGATGTGTATCTTAAGGTGTTATTTTAGTACGAACTATAGGGCTATTCATGAAACTTATAGGGATAGCTCATAAGATTGATCGGAAAAGATAACTTTGAGGTGGTTTCGTACCCTAAAATAATTTCTTCGTTTGTTCTCCGCTATTTGTGACTTTGTAGTGAACTCTTTGTCGCACGTGAGGGATTTATATATGATTCAACTATGTTAGTATTGTTGGGAGAACTTCCACTAGTGAAAATATGGACACTAGGCCTTGTTTCCAAGCATTTATACAAAGTTTTGCTTGTTGTTTACTATTTGTTACCTTTCTGTTTTTATATTTTCAGATTACAAAAACCTATATATATCATCCATATTACACTCGTATCACCATCTCTTTGCCGAACTAGTGCACCTATACAATTTACCATTGTATTGGGTGTGTTGGGGAGACAAGAGACTCTTTGTTATTTGATTGCAGGGTTGCTTGGAAGTGACCATCTTCATCCTACGCCTCCCACGAATTGATAAACCTTAGGTCATCCACTTTAGGGAAACTTGCTATTGTCCTACAAAACTCTACGCTTGGATCCCCAACACGAGTCTACAAGTAGAAGGTTGTGTAGTAGACATCAAGCTCTTTTCTGGGGCCATTGCCGGGGAGGTGAGTGCTTGAAGGTATATCTTTAGATCTTGCAATTAAATAATTTAGTTTATTGTTCTTCACTAGTTTGGTTTTATAAAACAAAACTACAAAAAATGAAATTGAGGTTGCCTCATATGCTTCATCTTTTCAATGTCTTTCGTGAAAATGTTGGAAAGGCAAATTGTGCTCAAGTGTTCGAAGAAGAAGTTATTAAAATGTTTGACACTAAATCCTTGAGTGATGAGCATGATTGCAATGTTGTTAGTATGAATTCTTTGAATATCCATAGTACTAATGATGATTGCACTAGTGATGATAAAACGATTTCTTATAAGCATGTCAATTTTTGTGGAGTGCATAGATTTTGTGAAGACATGCCTAAAAGGGAACATAGATTTTGTAAGAGGCATAAGTATTTAGAAACTAAATGGTTGCAAGAGAGCCTATATGTTTGTGTTGAAAGACTTAATATTTATCGCCGTCCTTATAAACTTTGCAATCAAAGTGGTCATTTTAATTTGCAATGTGGATTATTTCATGATCGAATTGTGTCCAAAAATTGTGATAACCTCATTACCCTTGAGCATCATAATGAACTTAGTCTATTTTTGGGGTATGAAGAAATGAAACATAAAACTAAGGATGTTCCAGTTTGGGATCTCAAGAAAATGATTGATTTTGATCAAAATAAAATCTATATGTTTTGCGTGGTAAATTGCATTGAGAATCCTTATATTACCAATTACTTAAAGACAATAAAACAAATAGAAGATGAAGAGAATACTAATAAATGGGAAGAGGTTTCCCAATATCCTCCTATTTTTTCTTATGATGAATCAGGTAATGAGGAGGACCTTTTTATTCAACCAACCTCTTCAAAAAGAAGCTTGGAAGAATCAAATAAACCCACACATAATGCGTTGAAGAAGAAGAAAGGAAGGAAAAGCAAAGGTAAAGAGGTATCTCTCCATAATAATGCTGCTCCCATTATTGATAGGCCTCATGAGAATGAAAAGAAAATAGTTGTGGAAGATGATACACTTGAGGATGATTTTGCTATTCCTATTGCTTGTTGTGATAATTATAAATGGGAAGATAATGATACTTCTTTTAATCTTGAAAATATTTATGGCATCAACTTGGAGGATGATGATAATAATTGTTATACTATTGGTGCTATTCATATTATTAATAATGAGAGTGATTATGTTTATGATATACAAATCCACAAGCTTTGGGATGCTATGTTTGACGAAAATGACATGTTTGAGAATTTATTTGCTGCAATTAATGTTTTCCCAAGCTTGGGGATGCTATGCTTAATGAAGATGATCTTTTTATTCCCCCTACTTTGAATGATCAAATTTGTTTTAATGGTTGCATGCCTCCTACTTATGATGACTATTGTGATGATACAAATGCGATGAAAAAGAGTGATGATTACTATTATGATACTTGTCATAATTATGAATATCCTTTTAGTAAATATTACTCTTTTAATGTGGAACCCATTTGTAGTATTCAATTCTAGTCATGAGAATAAATTTTCTTGTGTGGAGAGTAGTAAAATTTCTATGCTTGTAGATCATGGAAAGAATGCTTTAAATGATGGTTATAATGTGAAATTCCTTCATGATGCTACTAAAAATTATTATGAGGGAGGAACATAAGCTTGTAGGAATTGCAATAATATCATGTTTTCTCTCTATGTGTTCAAAGTTTTGAAGTTATGCATGTTTTGCCTTCCTATGCTAGTTGATTCTTGCTCCCATGAATTGTTTGTTCACAAAATCCCTATGCATAGGAAGTGGGTTAGATTTAAATCTGCTTGTCATGAGATTCATGATGCTCTTTTGCATGTTATAATTATTATTCCTATGTGAGCATCATTGAAATCATCATGCCTAGCTAAAAGGCTTTAAAGAAAAGCGCTTGTTAGGAAACAACCCAACACTTTTACTTTCTGTTTTTTGGTGTTCACATGATTAAGCTACTGTAGTAATCATGTTTTATGCCTTTTATTTCAATAAAGTGCCAAGTAAAGCCTTTGGGATAGTGTGGATGATAGTTGACTTGATTATGTGCAAAAACAGAAACATTTGCTCTCAGTCCAGGAATTTTGTAACTTCACTGGAACGTGCTTTTGATCTGAATTTTTTACACCTGATTTATATACAAATTTCCTATATTTTCCTAATATTTTAGAATGTTTTGAGACACATAAGTATGGTTACACTACAGATCTTCACAGAATGTTCTGTTTTTAATAGATTCTGTTTTGCATGCATAGTTTGCTTGTTCTGGTGTTCCCATAGCTTATATTCAGTGATATAATTATGGGAATAGTAGAATAAAATAGGTATAATGTGGTGACAATTATGAATCTTGTCTTGACAGTACCTAAGTGAATGATCATTATTTATTACACTAAACCTTCTCACGAAGTTTCGTTAAGTTTTGTGTGATTGAAGTTTTCAAGTTTTGGGTGAGACACCGATATGTTTCATATAGGAAAATCTTAAAATAGTTAATAAATCATATGTACCTGATATTTTCTTGGTCTCATGCAACTATCTATGGTTTCTTATTTTACTCAGCAATCATAAGTTAGAATTACTAGGTATTTCATTTTTTTAAAAAAATGACTATGTGTTTTTCGTCATTCCTATGCTATCCCTTAATTTTACTATGAATATATGAGAATACACATTAAGGACTTTGCGGAAAGTAAGAAAACTAGTAGACAAGCCCGAGTCACCTTATAAGGTAATGATGGGGGAGACACAATGAGGTGAAAGAGATGTGATGAACATAAAAGAGTAAATACAGGAGGATAAACATAGGTGATGCACGTAGAAGGAGGAAGCGACGACATCGACCTGCGATACCCAAGACATAAATAAGAACGACAAGAGTATCACACTTCACACATTGACTAACTAATGACACATGTTGCTATTGGGGCATATCACCCTCTCTTGCATTATACTTATGAATATTAAGGTGAAACACTTTGTTGTATGCATTTCTCTAGTATTTTTCTATGGCAACGCATGAGCGTTCCGCTTGAGAGGATGTACAAGAATCACATATTATATTATCATTAGTATCAACATGTTTCTAAGTGTTTTCTTACTCATTTTATGATGTTACAACATGATATATAGAGTTTCGTGTGAAGCCAAATATTTAGATGGTGATGGCATTGTTTGATAGATGGGAGGATGAGATGCAACAAACGCTCAATGATAGATTAGTTGTGTGGGAGAGCAAAACATGACTACTTATGTAAAAAGGGAGCCAAAGAGTGGCTATGTTTTTCTTATTTACTATGTTTAATAAAAAAGGAGCGGAGTTGAGGTGGTCATACGGTTTTAAAGCAGAGGGCTCCAACGAGAAATGTCCCGGTACAACGACAAACCGAGCCAGAAGGGGGCGGAAGGAAAAGGGAAGAAAGCGTCATGGGGTGGGGGTTTTGTGTTGCGCCCGCGTGTTATAGACAACACATGGCACGTAGTTCGTGCAATGACATTTCCCCCCACACATGGTCTGGATTTGGGGAAGCCAGGACAGTCTAAACGGTTGAATTTTAGGGAGACCGCTGGGTGCCCATACGCACCAAGAAGTACGAGGCATATGAAGCTCCGGGTGCCAAAGAGCTATCAGATCATATGAAGCCCATTCTCTTACAATCCATGGAGAGATTGTGCTTTCGATCTTTGTTAAAGGGAAGTTCGTGGGATGGTTTGAGAGACTTCAAGAATGATCTACAACAACTATTCTTATGTTGCAACTCAAAGTTGGTAATTATACGATCAAACCCTGTATGCATCTTCATAGCGATCATGGGATCTAGATCATAAGCCGAATTTTTCTACTACGTTTCCAACATCGGTAACTTCACACAATAATCATGTACCTCTATAAATGGATCCAGGCTAGTTAACATTGGATACTGCCCACTCTCCACCGCTAAAGGTGGCTTTACCACACCCTCACACAAGCCCTCCCCCTACCCTCACGACCTGTCACTTCATCTAGGGACGCCGCCTTGCATATCCCCTCCGCCTCCCCGTGATCCCATTCACATTGTCCTATGCCAACATATTCCCAATTGTAGGTGAAGGATCGACACCTTTGGGGGCCTCAACGGTCCCCTTTTTGCTGGTTTGGCAGGGAGAGGGGTCGCGGCAAGAGCAGAACCAACAGTTAGGGGCCGGCAAGATCTTTTTACCCAGGTTCAGGTCGCGTGGTGCGTAAAACCCTACTCCTGCATGCATTTAGTTATTCGTTTTGGGTTACTATAGACCTGTCCCTTTTACAGCCTTTTGATTTGCCAAAAAGCCCCTACTACTGAGCCTCGGGCCTCCTTTTATAGGCAAAGGGGTCACCACAGTGGATCAGTGCGTGAACGGTGGGTTCATAGGTGAAACAACACCGATCGACGGTTACAGTGTTACTGCCTTCTAAGAGGTGCAATCATTGCTTCGACAGACTTCCCTCACCTCGTCAGGGGGGTTGGACACGTACCCACACGTGGCAAATCCGGGGCGTTGCGCTGGCGTGCGGGAGGACGCGTGGCGCATGCATCGTCGGTGGCGTGCTCGTCGGAGGAGGCGTTCGCATGTTGCGAGGACGCCTTGGGCCCGCACCTCTCCTCGAGCCTTTCTCTTTCTTCCCGGTAGGTTTACCTTGTTGGAGCTCTTCGTGTTCCTCTCGGCAGGGAGGGGATGGCCTGTCGAGGCCTCGTCAGCCTTCCCCGCAAGGGTGGCTTGCAGGGGCTCAATCTTTCTTCCTTGGCCAGAGGGTCTCGTCGTGGCATTCTCTATCTCCCCGGCAGGGAACTCCTTCCGGGGTCTCTTCATCCTTCCTAACAAGCGAGTGCTTGCCGGGGCTTGCAATCTATGCTTGGTGGTTTCTGAGTCTCGCTTTCGCCCTAAGCCCCAGCGACGCGCCTTGCCGCTGCGGAGGGGCTTCCGGTGTCCGCGCACAAGTCTGGGGCACTGGAGACCCCAGTATTTAGTGCACCAACAGGAGCCCCGGGCCTGGGCCACACACGCATGTGAGGCGTTGTTGGGCCAGGCCCAAAGCGATGCGTGGACTCGCGAGAACCGGGCTTATCGGAATCGAGCCATCACAAGCTTTCATTCCCCACGTCGCACATAGAATGCGCTGCGGCGGTCGGACAAGTGGCGATCGTGGCCTTAAAAGTCGCGAGCGTGGATGGGCCCGCCCCTGCATGCATTGGTGCAGCAGGGCGGTTCTCTGTTCCGCTCGTGACTTGAGGGTGATTGGGCTAGAGGGGCAGTGGATTCTGGAGCAAGGAGGGTGGGCCTCCGAGCTTTTCACTATAAATTAGGGTGTTTGTGCGGAGGTTTTGCCCATCCTTCTCATTCTCGAAGCCTTCAACACCTGTCGCCTTGCCTTCTCTTGTTTCTTTCCGCTTTGCTGGTGGCGCCGGCCCCTAACCATGGTTAGGGGACGGGGCCGACCTCCGTCGGCCGCCAGGGCAGTAAGGGGATCCCGTTCGGATCATGCCACAGCTTCAGGGGCAGCAGCCAGCAGCAGCCCCGTCGATCGTGACGGGAGAGGATCGAGGGGCCGAGGACGCCGTGGTCGTGGCAGAGGGAGGCAGATTGGTACTCCAGCGTCCCCGCCTTCTCCTGGGCTGAGGTCTGCATGCCGGAAGAACCAACGCTGCCTCGTCTTCTCGGCAGCTTCTGGAGTTCGGCTCCGCCTTGCCTCCTAGCCCCGTTCTCCTCTGCACAGTGCTGGTCCAGGAGGAACCAGCCTGGGTTGCACGGCAGGCCCTGCCGCTTTTTTTTGTTTTCTTGAACTTCACTCCCTTCGCCTATGTCGTCCCTCGTTAAAAGATAGAGTCTTCAGGTTAGGACAACAATGCTTTGTAAGTGGTATCAGATGTATCGAGACAAATGAATGAATAGTTGCATCCTTTATTCGACTCTAATTTTGTATGATTATTTCCTTGCACTTCCCGGAAGCTTGCCGGCTTGACTTATCCTGTTGGGAGCCCTTAGAGGAGCGGATCCTCAGAAAACTCAACAGAGGAGGTCGTTGCCGGCAAGACTCCTTGCCGCACTCAGTGCAACCATTTAAATCGTCGAGCGCGGCTCGAGGCGAAATAAGGTGCTACGTAGCCATCTGAAACGTTGAGTAAGTTCGAAACGAAATAAGGGCACTCTATGGCCGCTCAAGTCATTGAACAGGCTCAAAACGGAGTCGGAGTGCACTGATCCTAGCTAGGTCCATCTGCGCGTGGGGTTCTCATACAAAAGTCGATACTTCAAAAGGATACAACTAGTCTACCAAGAGTGTGGTAAGGAGTTTGATTTTGTACTTATCTCACGCGTCGCGGCATTCCTAGCCGCAGCGTCTAAAGGTGCTGCCGGGGGAGTATCCATACCCCCGGCAAGCTAACGTTGCCTCCAACGGCCTTCTTGCCGACGAGGTTTTCACCGGTGGCCTTTCGCCACTCTGGAGAAAAGAGGCACGCTGGGGCGTAACGCTTACTTATCTCTTTTGCAAGAGTGTTGCTGGCGGAGCCCCCAAGCGCATCTTCCTGGCGTCATAGTGCTCCAAGGAGAAATGTGAGCCGGAGGGTGCGTGAAGGGGAGGTTCGGGGCCTCGGACGCATCCTTGACGACCATGGAGCGCTCCGGAGAGGTGCGTAGGTCGGAGTAAGCATTGGAGGCATGGCCGAAGCGCCCTGTCACGCCCTCGATAGCAGTGCGGCGTTCCAAGGAGGTGTGTCGGCCGGGCGATGCGGAGCTCGGGGCTTCCACTCCTTCCACCCGCGCTCGCATAGCACCTATGGAGGCGCTATGAGCTCTTGTGCTGGCAGAGCAGCCACTGCTTCCTCCCAGTCATGGAAGATGCAACGGCGAAATGGGATTCATGGAGCCGATGAGCGGCTCGTTGGATCAGGGTGGCGCTGTCGCTGGCGTGCTTCCGGCAATCCCCCTACCTGGCTCGCCAAAGATGTCGGTGAAGGATCGACACCTTTGGGGGCCTCAACGGTCCCCTTTTTGCTGGTTTGGCGGGGAGAGGGGTCGCTGCAAGAGCAGAACCAACATTCAGGCGCCGGCAAGATATTTTTACCCAGGTTCGGGCCGCGTGGTGCGTAAAACCCTACTCCTGCATGCGTTTAGTTATTCGTTTTGGGTTACTGTAGATCTGTCCCTTTTTACAGCCTTTCGATTTGCCAAAAAAAATCTACTACTGAGCATCGGGCCTCCTTTTATAGGCAAAGGGGTCACCACAGTGGCTCGGTAGGCGAACGGTGGGTTCACGGCTGAAACAGCGCCGACCGACAGTTACAGTGTTACTTCCTTGTCAGAGGTACAATAAATGCTTCAACAGACTTCCCTGACCTCGTCGGGGGGGGGGGGGGGGGGGTGGACACGTACCCACACGTGGCAACTCCGGGGAGTTGCGCTAGCGTGCGGGCGGACGCGTGCCACATGCATCGTCGATGGTGTGCTCGTCGGTGGAGGCATTCGCAGGTCGCGAGGGCGCCCTGGGCCCGCGCCTCTCCTCGAGCCTTTCTCTTTCTTCCCGGCAGGGTTACCTTGCCGGGGCTCTTCCTGTTCCTCTTGGCAGGGAGGTCATGGCCTATCGAGGCCTCGTCAGCCTTCCCGGCAAGGGTGTCTTGTCGGGGCTCAGTCATTCTTCCTTGGCGGGAGGGTCTCACCGTGGCATTGTCTATCTCCCCGGCAGGGAACTCCTGTCGGGATCTCTTCATCCATCCCAACAAGCGAGTGCTTGCCGGAACTTGCAATCTGCGCTTGGTGGTTTATGAGTCTTGCTTTCGCCCCAGCGACGCGCCTTGCACTGCGGAGGGGCTGCCGGTGTCCGCGGACAAGTCTGGGGCACTAGAGACCCCAGTCTTTAGTGAACCGACAGGAGCCCTCGGGCCTGGACCACACGCGCATGCGAGGCGTTGTTGGGCCAGAACCAAAGCGGTGTGCGGACTCGCGGGCACCAGGCTTATCGGAATCGAGCCGTTAGAGGCTTTCTTTCCCCACGTCGTGCATTGAACGCGTGAAGTGGGAGGGTGTGCGGCATGCGTGTGGTGCCCTCTTTACCCCGTGAGAATGCCTCTGCCACGTGTAGGACATGCGCAGCGGCGGTCAGGCAATTGGTGATCATGGCCTTAAAAGTCGTGGGCGTGGATGGGCCCGCCCCTGCATGCATTGGTGCAGCGGGGCGGTTCCCTGTTCCGCTCATGACTTGAGGGCGATTGCGCAAGAGGGGCGGTGGCTTCTGGAGCGAGGAGGGTGGGCCTCCGAGCTTTTCCCTATAAATTAGGGTGTTTGCGCAGAGGTTTTGCCCATCCATCTCACTCTCGAAGCCCTCCGCGCCTATCACCTTGCCTTCTCGTGTTTCCTTCAGCTTTGCCAGTGGCGCCCGCCCCTAACCATGGTTAGGGGACGGGGCCGGCCTCCGTTGGCCACCAGGGAGGCAAGGGGATCCCGTTCGGATCATGCCACAACTTCAGGGGCCGCAGCCAGCGGCAGCCCCGTCGACCATGGCGGGAGAGGCTCGAGGGGCCGAGGACGCCGGGGTCATGTCTAAGGGAGGCGGAGTGCTACTCCAGCGTCCCCGCCTTCTCGTAGGCTAAGGTCTGCGTGCCGGAAGAACCGACGCTGCCTCGTCTTCTCGACAGCTTCTGGAGTTCGGCTCTTCCTTCGCTGCTGGCCTCTTTCTCCTCTGCGCAGTGCTCGTCCGGGAGGAACCAGCCTAGGTTGTGTAGCGGGCAGTGCCGCTTTTTTTGTCTTCTTGAACTTCACTCCCTTCGCCTATGTCGTCCCTCGTTAACAGAAAGAGTCTTTAGGTTAGGACAACAATGCTTTGAAAGTGGTATCAAATGTATCCAGACAAATAAACGAATAGTTGCATCCATTATTCGACTCTCATTTTGTATGATTATTTCCTTGCACTTTCCGGAAGCTTGCTGGTTGACTTATCCTGCCGTGAGCCCTTAGAGGAGCGGATCCTGAGAAAACACAACAGAGGAGGTCGTCACCGGCAAGACTCCTTACCACACTGAGTGCAACCATTTAAATCGTCGAGGGTGGCTCGAGGCGAAATAAGGTGCTACGTAGTCGTCCGAAATGATGAGCGAGTTCGAAACGAGATAAGGGCACTCTATGGCCGCTCAAGTCGTTGAACAGGCTCAAAACGGAGTCAGAGTGCACTGATCCTAGCAAGGTCCATCTGCGCGGGGTTCTCATACAACGGTTGATACTTCAAAAGGATACAACTAGTCTACCAAGAGTCTGGTAAGGAGTTTGATTCCGTACTTATCTCACGCGTTGCGGCATTCCTAGGCGCAGCGTCTGAAGGTGTTGCCGGGGGGGAGTATCCATACCGTCGGCAAGCTGACGTTGCCTCCCGCGGCCTTCTTGCCGACGATGTTTTCGCCGGTGTCCTTTGGCCACTCTGGAGGAAAGAGGCACGCTGGGGCGTAACGCTTTCTTATCTCTTTTGCAAGAGTGTTGCTGGCGGAGCCCCCGAGCGCATCTTTCTGGCGTCACAACGCTCCAAGGAGAAATGCGAGCCAAAGGCCGCGTGAAGGGGCGGTTCGGGGAACCCAGGTGACAACTCATGTTAATGACTATTCCTTCGACACAAATGGAACTTGGGTGCTACCTCAAGCGGAAACTTTGTGCATCCTTAGGTACAAGGATCAAGGTATCCAAGACACTATGAAAATGGACTCGAAGACGAACAAGAGAGAATACCAAAGGAAGGGAAAGTCTTCTGGAGCCCGAAACTTTCGGAGACCGGAACTTTCGGCCTGACGAAACTTCTGGCCCATGTGTTGGTCAGCAACAGCGGGCTTCAACAACTTTCTGTCTAACCCGAAACCCGCCCAGAACGGGCCCGAAACTTCCGGCCCTCGGAACATCCGGCCTGCCCGAAATGTTCGGCCCCTGATCATCCCCGACGCCACGAACTACGTCAACACTCGGGAAAGCCTAGAACCAGCCTAGAGCCTGCCCGGAACTGCTCGCCTGCCTGCTGCTACTGCAACAAAAGACCTTCCAACGACGTCAGAAACAAGCGTGTTGACGGGAGACTATTCTTGTCTTGAGACTCCTCAGCAACGGCACCAGGAATCCTTCTGCTACGGCTACGCCTTTAGGGACTTCCTTGGCAAATATGCAAAGGATTCCCCCGTGGCCTTGGAGCCTTGCGTTGGTGTTCCCTCGAAGCAGAGAAGGTGATGTAGCACAGCGGCGGTGAGTATTTCCCTCAGTTTGGAGAACCAAGGTATCGATCCAGTGAAGGATTGTCACAAGTACCTGCACAAACACAAAGAGCTTGCACCCAACGCTATGAAGGGGTTGTCAATCCCTTATAGATTGTTTGCCAAGTGAGAATTTAAAGCAAAAAGAAACAAAGAAAAGTAAAAGCGAAAGTGGAAACGATAATTGAGAATAGACCCGGGGGCCGTAGTGTTCAGTAGTGGATTCTCTCATGAAAGCAAGTAGACGGTGGGTGAACGAATTACTGTCAAGCAATTGATAGAACCGCGCAAAGTCGTGACGTTATCTAAGGCAATGATTATATCTATAGGCATCACGTCCAAAACAAGTAGACCGATACTTTCTGCATCTACTACTATTACTCCGCACATCGACCACTATCCAGCATGCATCTAGTGTATTAAGCTCATGAGAACAGAGTAACGCCTTAAGCAAGATGACATGATGTAGATGGACAATCTCATATCTATGATAAAAGCCCATCTTGTTACCCTTGATGGCAACAACATGATGCGTGCCTTGTTGTCCCTTATGTCACTCACAAAGGTCACCACACGGTATGAACCCAAAACCAAGCACTTCTCCCATTGCAAGGATCATAGATCTAGTTGGCCAACCAAAACCCAAGACTCGGAGAGACCTACAAGGATATCAAATCATGCATAAAAGAAATCAGCAAAGACTCGAATATAATTCATAGATAATCTGATCACAAATCCACAATTCATCGGATCTCGACAAACACACCGCCAAAGAGGATTACATTGGATAGATCTCCATGAAGCTCATGGAGAACTTTGTATTGAAGATCCATGAGAGAGAAGAAGTCATCTAGCTAATAACTACGGACCCGTAGGTCTGAAGTGAACTACTCACGAGTCATTGGAGGGGCGATGATGTTGATGTAGAAGCCCTCCAACTCCAAAGTCCCCTCCGGCAGGGCACCGGGAAGGGTCTCCACATGAGATCTCGCGGAAACGGAAGCTTGCGGCGACGGAAAAGTGTTTTCGTGGATTCCCCTATTTTTTCTGGATTTTAGGGAATATATAGGCGAAGGAGCTAGGTCCGGGGGGCGCCAGGGAGGCCACAAGCCTAGTAGTCGCCCCCCTGGTGGCGGCTACAGGGCTTGTGGGCCCCTTGTGGCTCTCCTGCCTTGGCCCTCAAGTCCCCTAATCTTCTTCCGTTCTGGAAAAATTTATTTCATAGATTTTATTCCGTTTGGACTCCGTTCCAAAATCAGATCTGAAAAGAGTCAAAAACACAGAAAAAACAGGAACTGGCACTTGGCACTGAATTAATAAGTTAGTCCCAAAAAAGATATAAGAGGTACATAAAACATCCAAAGTTGACAAGATGACAGCATGAAACCATAAAAATTATAGATACATTTGAGACGTATCAAGCATCCCCAATCTTAACTCATGCTCGTCCTCGAGTAGGGAAGTGATAAAGAATGATTTCTTGATGATTTCATGCTACCTAGCATAGATGTCCTTTGTAACTCCTCTTATGTGACGTGAATGTTTAGATCCATTAGATTCAAAACAATAGTTTGCTATTGACGTGGAAACAATAATACTTCAAGCAAACTAGCAAGGTAATCATGAACTTTCGAAATAACAAGGCCAAACGAAAGTTATCCCTACAAAATCATATAGTCTGGCTATGCTCTATAATCCTTGCACAACGAATTTAAATCATGCACAACCCCGATATTGGCCAATTAATTGTTTTCACACTTTTACTTTCTCAAATCTTTTTAACTTTCACGCAATACATGAGCGTGGGCCATGGTTTTAGCACTATAAGTGCAATGGAGTGTGGTGGAGGTTGCAAGGCAAACAAGGAGAAGATAGTCACATTGACTAGGCATATCAATGAGGTATGGAGATGCTCATCAATAGATATCAACGTGAATGAGTAGGGATTGCCATACAAATGATGCACTAGAGCTAAGAGTATGTGAAAACTCTTAAAGAAAACTAGTGGGTGTGCATCCAACTGGCTTGCTCACGAAGACCTAAGTGAATTTTGAGGAGGCCCATCATTGGAATATACAAGCCAAGTTATATAATGAAAAATTCCCACTAGCTATATGGTGGTGACAAAACGAGAGACTCTCAATAATGAAGATCATGGTGCTTAATAAACACAAGTGTGGAAGGATAGTAGCATTGTCCCTTCTGTCTTTTTCTCTCATTTTTTTGGTGGGCTCTTTGGCCTCTTTTTTTGGTGGACATCTTGGCCTCTTTTAGTATATGGGCTTCGCTGGCCTCTTTTATTTCCTCACATGGGACAATGCTCCAACAATGATGATCATCACAGTTACAACTCAAAACTTAGAACAATGATGACTCTATATGGAATGCCTTCGGTAGTGTACCGTGACAATGATCTAGCATGGCATAGACATTAATGGAAACATCATGCTAGCTATCTTACGATCATGCAATGGCAATGTAGACGTGGTGGCACATGTCATGGTGGAAGTTGCATGGCAATATATCTCGGAATGACTTTGAAAAAGCCATAGTAGGTAGGTATGGTGGCTGTTTTGAGGGAGGCTAATGGTGGGTTTTGTGCACCGGCGAAAGTTGCACGGTACTAAGAAGATAGTGATGGTGGAAGGTGAAAGTGCATCTAAACCATGGACTCAACATTAGTCATGAAGAACTAATATACTTGTTGCAAAAGTTTTAGTAGTAATCGAAACAAAGCATTCAACGCATACTCCTAGGGGAAGGGTTGGTAGGTATAAACCATCGCGCGATCCCGACCGCCACACAAAGGATGACAATCAATAGACTAATCATGCTCAGACTTCACATAGCGGTTCACCATACGTGCATGCTACGGGAATCACTAACTTCAACACAAGTATTTCTAGATCCACAACACCTTACTAGCATAACTTCAATATTACCACAACCACAACTCAAAACTAATTGAGATGAATCAAACTTCTCTAACTATTCAATGCACATAGAGATGGAAGTTTTCATATCCCTTTGGATAACTACCCCTTTTTGAGACTACTTTCATAGCATAGATCAACTACCAAGCCACGCGCTTCCGAGCTCTAAAAGATATAAGTGAAGCACAAAGAGCAAAATCAACTAGCTCAAAAGATATAAGTGAAGCACATGTGAGCTGAATTGTCTATCAAAGGATATAAGTGAAGCTCGACAAAATCACAGTGAGCGCATGTCTCTCTCTCTATAGGTGCGAAGCAAGGAAGATTGTCACACAACAAAAATAAAAGACTCCTACGATACAAAACGCTCCAAGCAAAAACACATAACATGTGGTGAATAAAAATATAGCCCCAAGTAATGTTACCGATGGATTGAAGACGAAAGAGGGGATGCCTTCCTGGGGCATCCCCAAGCTTAGGCTTTTACGGCATCCTTGAATCCTCTTGGGGTGCCTTGGGCATCCCCAAGCTTGAGTTCTTGCCACTCTTTATCTTTTTGTCCATAAGAACTTCACCCAAAACTTCAAAACTTCACAACACGAAACTTAAACAGAAACTCGTGAAAACATTAGTATAAGAAAGCAAACCACCACTTCCTTAGGTACTGTAGCAAACTTAAATTGTACTTATGTTGATTTTGGGTTACTGTATTTTCAATATTCCATGGCTAATACCCCCCGATACTATCCATAGTTTCATCAAAATAAGCAACCAACACAACAAAAACAGAATCTGTTAACAGCAGACCAGTCTGTAGCAATCTGTATACTTCGTATACTTCTGGTACTTCAAAAATTCTGAACACTTACGACATTCTGAAGCATTTTCGTAGCAATCAGCGTCAAAAAGAATAAACTCAAAAGCTCTTACAGAAAAAAAACAGAAAGTTCCTGTCTTTTCCAGCATGACCAAACGATCATCCCCAAGACTAAGCATAACGGTTTTGCTTGGCACCAGCGCAAAAAGAAACACAAAAAACACAATCATAAGAGAATTATGAAAGTGTGGAAAACACAAAACAGAAAGAAAAAGGATAGATTCGTTGGGTTGCCTCCCAACAAGAGCTATTGTTTAACGCCCTTAGCTAGGCAAAAGGTGATGGAATCACGTATAGTCATCTTTGGTGCTCAAACCATAAGTAGCCCTCATCATAGATTCACAAGGCAATCTTATTTTCTTTCTAGGAAAGTGCTCCATGCCCTTCTTTAGATGAAATTGAAATCTAATATTCCCTTCCTTCATATCGATGATAGCACCAATAGTCCTTAGGAAAGGTCTACCAAGAATAATGGGACATGAAGGATTGCAATCTATGTCAAGTACAATGAAATCCATGGGTACATAGTTCTTATTTGTAACAATAAGAACATCATCGATCCTTCCCATGGGTTTCTTGACAGTAGAATCCACAAGATGCAAATTAAGAGAACACTCTTCAATCTCATGAAAACCAAGAATATCACATAAATACTTTGGAATCGCGGAAACACTAGCACCCAAATCACACAAAGCATTGCATTCATAGTTTTTATCTTCATTTTGATAGTAGGTTCCCACTCATCATGAAGTTTTCTAGGTATAGAGACTTCTAATTCGAGCTTCTCTTCAAGAGATTTCATCATAGCATCTACGATATGAGCGGTAAAGGCTTTGCTTTGGCTATAAGCATGTGGAGAGTTTGCAATGGATTGCTTCAAGGAAATGCATTCAAACAAAGAGCAACTATCATAATTGAATTCCTTGAAATCCAAAGTGGGAGTTTCATTACTACCCAAAATTTTGATTTCTTCTACTCCACTCTCCACACCTTTATCATCAAGATAGGTGGACTCCGAATCATTGGGGCGTTTTTCAACCAAAGTGGATTCATATCCAGCCCCTTCATAAATAGGTTTGACATGCGAAAACAAAGATTCAAGAGGAGTCACACCAAGCACTTTAAGATCTTCGTGATTTACATCACTAGAACGCACCCTTTTAAACCATTCATGCCTAGTGCGAATTTGGGCGGTTCTTTCTTTGCTCTCATTCATGGAGACACGCGTAGATTTTAAAGTTTCATCCAAGTTGACCTTGGGAGGAGCATATCTAACTTTCAAAGCATCAATATCACAAGACATCATATCAACGCTCTTAGCCAAATCGTCTATTTTGAGTAGTTTTTCCTCTATGGACGCATTGAAAATCTTTTGAGAGTTGATGAACTCTTTGATATTACTCTCTAAATCAGAGGGTAATTTGTTGTGATTTCCATAAGTGTTGTTGAAGGAATTGCCATAATTGTTAGAGGAGTTACTAGGAAAAGGCCTAGGAACATAGTTTCCTCTAAAAGCATTGTTGTTGCCAAAATTGTTCCTACCAACAAAATTAACGTCCAAACTAGCGTTGCCACTCTCAATCAAGGAAGATAGTGGCATGTCACTAGGATCTAAAGGAGCATTTCTACTGGCAACCAAATTCATCAACTCGTCCATCTTAGCACTAAGCGAGTTAATTTCTTCTATAGCGTGTACCTTTTTGCTAGCAGGTGACCTTTCAGTGTGCCATTGAGAGTAGTTGGTCATGATATTGTCTAGGAGTTTTGTAGCGTCTCCTAACGTGATTTCCATGAACGTTCCACCTGAGGCGGAGTCCAAGATATTGTGAGAAGCAAAATTCAAGCCAGCATAAAAGATTAGTATAATCATCCACAAACTCAAGCCATGAGCGGGAAAATTTCTAATCATTAATTTCTAATCATTAACTTCATTAACTTCATTTTGATAGTAGGTTCCCACTCATCATGAAGTGTTCATGATCAAGTTGCTTGAAATTCATGATATCGTTACGTAGGGAGATAATCTGAGCCGGTGGAAAATACTTGGATATGTAAGCATCTTTGCACTTATCCCAAGAATTAATACTATTTTTAGGCAAAGAATAAAACCAAGTTTTTGCACGATCTCGCAACGAGAAAGGAAAAAGCTTCAACTTAATCACGTCATTATCCACATCTCTTTTCTTTTGCATATCGCAAAGCTCAATGAATGTATTGAGATGGGATGCGGCATCTTCACTAGGAAGGCCAGAGAATTGCTCTTTCATAACAAGATTCACCAAAGATGCGTTGATTTCATACGATTCCGCACTAGTGGCGGGAGCAATCGGAGTACTAATAAAATCATTATTATTGGTACTCGAGAAGTCGCAAAGTTTGGTGTTTTCAGCCATGATGACTTCAACAAACAAACAAGCACACAAGCAAGCAAGAAAACCGACAAAGGAAAACGACAAAAAGGCAAAAGGCAAAAGAAAACGGCAAAGGAGAAAGGCTAATGAAAACGGCAAATGTTAAGTGGGGGAGAGGAAAACGAGAGGCGACTAGCAAAAAAGGTAAATGCAAGAGATGAGTTTGTGACACCTACTTGGATAGATCTCTCCTTCCCCGGCAACGACGCCAGAAATACTTCTGCTACTCCAACAAAAGACTTTCCAACGGCGCTAGAAAGAAGCGTGTTGACGGGAGACTATTCTTGTCTTGATACTCCTCAGCAACGGCACCAGGAATCCTTCTGCTATGGCTACGCCTTTATGGACTTCCTTGGCAAATGTGCAAAGGATTCCCCCGTGGCCTTGGAGCCTTGCGTTGGTGTTCCCTCGAAGCGGAAAGGGTGATGTAGCACAGCGGCGGTAAGTATTTCCCTCAGTTTTGAGAACCAAGGTATCGATCCAGTGAAGGATTGTCACAAGTACCTGCACAAACACAAAGAGCTTGCACCCAACGCTATGAAGGGGTTGTCAATCCCTTATAGATTGTTTTCCAAGTGAGACTGAAAGCAAAAAAACAAAGCAAAGTAAAAGCAAAAGTGGAAACGATAGTTGTGAATAGACCCGGGGGCCGTAGTGTTCACTAGTGGCTTCTCTCATGGAAGCAAGTAGATGGTGGGTGAACGAATTACTGTCGAGCAATTGATAGAACCAGGCAAAGTCGTGACGTTATCTAAGGCAATGATTATATCTATAGGCATCACGTCCAAAACAAGTAGACCGATACTTTCTGCATCTCTTATTATTACTCCACACTTCAACCGCTATCCAGCATGCATCTAGTGTATTAAGTTCATGAGAACAGAATAACGCCTTAAGCAAGATGACATGATGTAGATGGACAATCCCATTTCTATGATAAAAGCCCATCTTGTTACCCTTGATGGCAACAACATGATGCGTGCCTTGCTGCCCCTTCTGTCAGTGGGAAAGGTCACCATACGGTATGAACCCAAAACCAAGCACTTCTCCCATTGCAAGCATCATAGATCTAGTTGGCCAAACAAAACCTAAGACTCGGAGAGACTTACAAGGATATCAAATCATGCATATAAGAAATCAGCAAAGACTCAAATATAATTCATAGATAATCTGATCACAAATCCACAATTCATTGGATTTCGACAAACACAGCGCCAAAGAGGATTACATTGGATAGATATCCATGAAGATCATGGAGAACTTTGTATTGAAGATCCAAGAGAAAGAAGAAGCCATCTAGCTACTAACTACGGACCCGTAGGTCTGAAGTGAACTACTCACGAGTCATTGGAGGGGCGATGATGTTGATGTAGAAGTCCTCCAACTCCAAAGTCCCCTCCGGCAGGGCACCGGGAAGGGTCTCCAGATGAGATCTCGTGGAAACGGAAGCTCGCGGCGGCGGAAAAGTGTTTTCGTGGATTCCCCTATTTTTTCTGGATTTTAGGGAATATATAGGTGAAGGAGCTAGGTCAGGGGGCGCCAGGGAGGCCATAAGCCTGGTAGCCGCCGCCCCCCTAGTGGCGGCTACAGGGCTTGTGGGCCCCTGTGGCTCTCCTGCCTTGGCCCTCAAGTCCCCTCATCTTCTTCCGTTTTTGAAAAATTTATTTCAGGGATTTTATTCCGTTTGGACTCTGTTCCAAAATCAGATCTGAAAAGAGTCAAAAACACAGAAAAAACAGGAACTGGCACTTGGCACTGAATTAATAAGTTAGTCCCAAAAAAGATATAAAAGGTACATAAAGCATCCAAAGTTGACAAGATAACAGCATCAAACCATCAAAAATTATAGATACGTTTGTGACGTATGACATGCATGCATTCAGTCGGGCCCGAGTGCCCATGTACCCCTTCGGCCTCTATTTTCAACCTAGACTATAAATACTCCTACCCTACCTTCACTTTAGGGGTAGCTAATGTTTTGACAACCTCTTGTTGAGCTTAGATCCACCTACTATCATCCTCCCATGGAGATGTCCTCCATGTGAGAAGATCCATAGTGATGCCAAGGCCCCTATCTAGGGAAGATCCCCTCATGGATGCAAGGCCCCTCTTGTAGGGAAGATTATCGTTATGTGTATCCTTTCGTTAACCTTGGATCATGTATCCCCATGTGTTTATGTGGATCTAGTGGATGTGTGATCTGAGGATTGCTCTTGAGTTCTTGTTTTTTTCTTGATTTTCCCTCTCTTTCACCCTCCAAGTGTGAAAAGATAGACCACCGCGGGTGTGCCTCGTGTTATATTGGATCAAGCTTTCCATCCAGCCAACTTTCACCATTTTTTTCTTTTTCACCGCAGAATTTGGGTTTTTCTGCCAGTTTTTTTGCCCAAATCTCAAATCTAGAAATTAGGGTTCATCCCCAGTTTCCCGCCCCAGGAACTTCTAGTTGCACTCGGACCTTCCAGCCACCCCGGATCTTCCGACCACCTGAACCTCCGGCCAACCCGGACCTTCCGGCCTACGCAGAACGTTCTCGCTTCCGCAACCACCGACAATTTCTTTTGCAACCCATTTGCATTTGAGATTTTGAGTCGCGAGCCCTACCACTTCCTAAGGTGTTTTGTCTAACTAGGAGTGGTTCTACATCAACATCACCGATCATCGCCCCGGTTCATCGCTGACAAACTCTTCATTGACATCTCACCGTAAGTAAGGACGGTAACCGCGATGACACTCTTGGCATATACCATTGCCACTGCATTGTTACCCCAAGCCTATTTTTGTAACTTTCCTATCGAGACTAGCCATCCAGTATTGTGGGTCACGCTACTTGTGAACATTAGTGATACATACGCCGCATAGCTTCAATTGCATGCAAACACCATAAGTATCATATTGTGGTGTGATACTAGTATCTTTTGTGTTTCAATAGTATCTGCATATGTAATTGTTATCTTGGTGTGCACGTCCCACATAGTGACCATACAAAGCATCAACGCCAAAAGAAAAAAAAGCAAAGCTTTTAAGCAAGTGCAAGGAGGAATAGCATTCCAAATTGCATCACATTGATATCATATCATAGCATACTTGATCACCTTGGATCACTTGAGCGAGAGACATTGTGCCTCGTACATATAGCAAAAGTTGGGAATAGGAAAACGGCACATTTTGTTTCTTATAGGTTGTGCACAAGTTCGTATCATGTCTATTTGAGCAATCATGCTAGCGTCTCTCTAGTGTTGTGAAACGCGAGCATTTTCGTGGAATACCACATTTTGTGCTCCTCTTTTGGTTGCACGACCCTACTTTTATATCCGTGTGTATGTTTCCATGTACACTCGTTGCTATTGATCTACTTTGTCTTACTTGTGAATTTGTGAATTTCTTTCAACATTATTGAATTTAATCTTCGAATTGCTTGAATTATGTGCCACTATCCTATTCAAGCTCCTCCATAAGCTTTATTTGTGTAGGTGTGAGAAGGACAATACTTGACACCAATTCTACAATTTCCATAATTGCACGTTGAGTGATCAGGATTCATTTTTGACTTTTGGATCACTAATTGATATTGTCTTCTCACTCTTCCACTTATACTGACTTGAGTGATATGGATAGGACTACAATGTCAAACCTGGCCTTGGAGAAGCAAGACAATGACGAGAACAACTACATCACCAAACTACACTTCTACGGCGCCCAAAGAGAAATGCGCCAAGCACAAGACACTATGAACAAATGCATCGAACAACTCGCCACCGACTTGCGTGATCTGAGGTGCACGCACAAGACTACCTCGACGACATGCTATCAAACCACATGGATGAGGTTCGTGCATTGATGGTGAACCACGCATCTTCCACCTCTACTTCATCACAGCGGCGCCACTCAACTTGCCACTCCGATGAGTACTATTTCGGTGCAAGTACTCCACGAGATTGACATTGTCAACGTGGCGACTGTCACCTCAACCAAGATTCGGACAATCCTTTCCATGGCAACGTATCACAAGATCGACTTCACGAGGGTGATCGACGCCATCGGCAATAACAAGAAATTTTGGAGCATGCATGGATTCAACAACGCTATGAAGACAAACAACGACGTGAAGAACAAGTGTTTGAAGCTCAATGTGATCTCCGTAAAGCAACACGCGCTATGAAAGAACGCAATTGCCAAGCATCTGAAGAATAAGAAGCACTCCGTTGTGAATGTCAAGACGAAGCCGCGCACCAAGAGGATCACCAAGAGCTACAACACCACGCAAGTGTACCTTGCCAACAACCTCAAGCACATCATGAGGATTCAATGGATGACCAAGCTCCAAGGTAAGAACAACAATGTTAAGTCGACAACGACATTGAAGACCCTCTTCCAAAACAACAACTATGAAGATCATCACCTCGGCAATCTCAAGTTCACCATGCCTACGTTCTCTGGAAGCAATGATCCCGAAGATTTACTTTAATGGTCACTCAAAGTTGACTAGATCTTCCGTCTTCAAAACTTTGATGAAGAGAAGAAGATTGCCATGGCCTCACTTGAGTTCCAAGATTATGTTCTCATTTCGTGGGAACAAGTGATTGAGAGAAGAAGGGAAAAAGGTGATCCCCCAATCACCACATGGGCCTAAATGAAGGATATCATGAGAGCTCGCTTTGTGCCTACTCACTATAATCATGATCTCTTCAAGAAGGTGCAACTACTAAAACAAGGCACTAAGTTGGTAGGAGAATATTATCAAGATATGGAAATGGCCATGATCCGAGCCAATGTCAAGGAAGATGAGGAGCATACAATGGCGTGTCTCTTGGACGGTCTAAACTACCAAGTCAAGAAAATTGCAAATTTTCAACCCTAGGCCAACTTACCTGGGCTAGTGCATAAAGCATGAAAAGCGAAACGCCAAGTGCAAGATGACTACAAGTACTCTAGGTTCTCTTGCAAGACCTACGGGTCAAGTGCACAAACTTCTACAACTAGGACGCCTTCGACTACAAAGCCATCTACAACAACTGGTGACAAGTCAAGCTACAAGGACAAGATGACTTCGTCAAGCCAGAATCCTACAACAAGCAACTACAAGAGACGAGCTTCATACACTACTCGAACACCGGATGCCACTGCTAAAACAAGCTCCATAAAGTGCTTCACGTGCCAAGGCCGTGGCCACAAGACTTACGAGTGTCCCACAAGATGCGCGATGATCCTCCAAGACGACAGAACCTATGATTCTATGAGAAAACACGAGATGGATGCATTTAATCATGTGGCCATGCACCGACAAGTCAATCACGATGAAGATGCGCAAATATTTTACGACAATGATTTGAGCACCGCTCTCGTTGTTTAAAAGGTGTTGACTCTTCAACAACAACAACACGAGGACCAACGTTGCCACATTTTCTACACCAAGGCGGGTATTCAAGGAAAACCCGTCAAGGTCATCATCGACGGCGGAAGTTGCCACAATTTTCCAAGTGAGGAACTTTGATCCAAGCTACAACTCATCAAGCAGAACCATCCATGCCCCTACAAGGTACAATGTCTTAGTGACTCTGTCACACTCCAAGTCGAACACATCATACAAGTATCCTTCAAGATTGGCGCATATGAAGATACATTAGAGTGTGATGTGGTTCCCATGTCCATTTTCCATCTCCTCCTTGGAAGACCTTGGCAATTCGACCGTGGCATCATTCACAATGGCCGGACAAATCAATATAGATACAAGATGAAGGGCAAGGAATATGTGCTTCGATCAATGACTCTAAGTCAAGTCATCACCGACAAACAAAATATATCCCATCATGGAGATAAAAGTGAGAGAGAGACCCACCTAAAAGAGATTGAGTAACACAATCCAAAATGGAGTGACTCCATGATGAGAGACAAGAGAGACCTAGTTCTTTTAGCCACCAAAAGAGACTTGAGGGATGTGAGTGAGAGCCCATCATTCGTTCTTCACTTTGTACTTGTGTGCAAAGATGAGGTCGTAAGGGATAATGCTTCACAACATCTACATGTTGCGTTGTCTCGTCTATTGCAGGACTTCCAAGACGTCTTTACCGACGAGCTATCTCTCGGAATACTACCAAAACGAGTGATCAAACATCGTATCGACCTCATACCAGGAGCACCGCTTCCTCACAAGGCACCTTATCGCATCAACCCCGACAAAACTAAGGAGATACAAAGGCAAGTCCAAAAACTCCTAGATAATGGGCATGTATGTGAGAGCCTAAGTCCTTGTGCAATACCGGTAATTCTCGTTCCTAAGAAAGATGGTAGTATGCACATGTGTTTGGGTTGTCGCCCCATAAATGCTATCATCGTTCATTATAGACAGCATATACCTCGCCTTGATGATATGCTAGATGAACTTAGCGGACCACTATATTTTCGAAAATTGATTCAAAATGTGGGTACTATCAAATACGCATACAAGAAGGTGATGAGTGGAAAACGCCGTTTAAAACTAAATTTGGTCTATATGAATGGTTAGTGATGCCTATGGGTTTATCCAAAGCACCAAGCACTTTCATGCATGTCATGCATTATGTCTTACACCATCTCATTGGTGATTGTGTTGTGGTCTACTTTGATAACATTCTTATTTTTAGCAACACTCTAGAGGAGCATGCTAGACATGTTTGGGAAGTATTACAAGTTCTTAGAAATGAACAACTTTATGCAAACATAGGAAATGCACTTTTGGTGTTGACAAGATTGTTTTTCTTGGATTTGTAGTATCTTCTAAGGGTGTGCAAGTTGATGACACTAAAATTGATGCTATTAAAACTTGGCCCACACCCACGAATTTGCAAGAAGTGTGTAGTTTCCTCGGCCTAGCCGTCTTTTACCGTCGCTTTGTTAAGGATTTTAGCACCATTGCATCTCCTCTACATGCTTTGAGAAAGAAAAATGCACCCTTTGTTTGGGGACCATCGCAAGCCACCGCTTTTCATGAGCTTAAAAACTTGCTTACTCACGCATCATTGCTTGCCTTACCCAACTTTGATAAAACATTTGAAGTGCATTGTGACGCTAGTGGTAATGGCATAACTGGAGTGCTCATGCAAGACAAATGCCCAATTGCTTATTTTCGTGAAAAACTTCCACGCACCCAACTCAACTGTCCCATATATGACAAAGAATTGTATGCTTTAGTGAGTGCCTTGCATGTTTGGGAACATTATTTACGACCTCATGAATTTGTCATTCATACCAACCATGAAACGTTGAAATACCTTAAGGGTCAAACAAAGTTGACAAGCGGCATGCTAAATGGATTGAATTGATTGAGTCTTTTCCTTATGTTATCAAATACATTCACGGTAAAGAGAATGTAGTAGTCGATGCGCTCTCCCACAAATGCATGATCATTACGCAACTTGAATCGAATGTGATTGGATTTGAGCATATCAAACATTTATATGGGCATGACACTTTATTTGCGATCCCATATGCTAAATGCCATGGTAAACCTTGTTGGGAAAAATATTACATGAATGATGGCTCTCTTATGCGTGCTAACGAATTATGCATTCCCGAATCTTCTCTTCGTTTGTTGCTTTTGCAAGAAGCTCACGATGAAGGACTAATGGGTCACTTTGGACACGACAAGACATATTCCACAATCTTCAACAAGTTCTTTTGGCCAAAGGTGTTTCGTGATGTGGCATGCTTCACCAATCGATGCTCTACATGCCGCAAAGCTAAGTCAAAAGTACAATCTCATGGTCTTTACATGCCTATTCCTATCCCTTTCCAACCGTGGGAACATATAAGCATGGACTTTGTGCTTGGTTTTCCTTGAAAAAAGAATGGTCATGATTCCATGTTTGTTATTGTGGACCATTTTGCCAAGATGGATCACTTCATTCCATGTCACAAGATAGACGACGCTTCACATGTTGCGAATCTCTTTTGTAGGGGCATCTTGAGACTACATGGCAGCCCGAAGACCATTGTTTCAGACCGCAATGTCAAGTTCCTTAGCTACTTTTGGAAGACTCTATGCGCCAAGCTCGGAATCAAGCTCCTATTCTCTTCGGACTATCATCCACAAACCGATGGCCAAATAGAGGTGATGAACCGGACACTACCAACTCACCTACGTGTGTTGATCAAGAAGAATCTTAAAGAAAGGGAAGATTGAATCCCCATCGCCGAGTACGCCTACAACTGTGCAAGACACTTCACAACGGCAAGTCTCCTTTTGAAGTGGTCTACGGCTTCAACCCTTTGTCCCCATTGGACATCCTTCCACTACCACTTCAAGAGCGAGTCGACATGGATGCAAGTACAAGGGAAAGTTGTAACAGCCCTAAACCGATGCTCCAAAAGATTCCCCTTTTATTCCCTTGTCGTTGTGTGGTTTGTTTGTTTGTCGCATTCATGATCGCACCATGCGCATCATCTGCATTGCATCAGCACTCTGTGTCCGTCATATTTTCAAACTTGCTTCCGTTATTAGTTGCTGGTTCTTCCCATTCTTGCCGTTGACTGTTTGGAGACCAAGCACACACGAACACGCCCGCGGCATCTTTAAAAACTGTTTTAAAAGGTGCATGAAAAACATTCTCGGATTGTGCCAAAAGTTGGCGTGCGGCCTTGATATAGTGTAGGCAGACCGTCTGCCAAATTTTATCACAGTCGAAGGTTGTTTGATAACCGAACACTCGACCATAGCAGTGCGGTCATTGGTTTATTGTTGGACGTTTTTGGTTTGTAAAAAAATCATGGCACGAGCCTTATTCCCTCTCTCATCTCAGCCAACAACACCTACACAGCCATCACCCAGCTAGCCCACCTAACCTAAGCCCCACCTTTCGGAGTTGTCTGATTGCAATCTTACGGGCCGAAACGGAGTAAAAACCCTAACTCTAGACCTCCTCCCTCTATAAGAGAGACCCGCTGCCTAATTTGGGCAATCCTAACCCCCGACCTCATTTTCCGCGCCCACCAATCCCCAGCCTCCACCCACCTCCTCTCCTCCCACATCAACCGCCAAGCCCATCCAGGCCCAGATCCAGCCCTCCCCGAGCCCGGGTCGCGCCGCCGCCGCCCGAGCAACCCCGCTCCCCGCACGACTCCCAGCCTCCACCCAAGCATCACCCGCTCCTCGCTGCCGCCTGCAACCGAAAGCCACACATGCTGCCATCGTTTGGCCACTTGTTGGAGCAGCATCGCGCCGCCGCCTCCCTCCAGCCCCACCCCCGAGTGACGATGCCGCCTGCGTGGACATCCGAGCCGCCGCCCCACTACCTTCTCCCTGCGCCGCCGCCACGGAGTTCCTCCACTGCCTCGCCCGCCTTGCAGCCACCGGTTGGCCAGATAAGGCGAACCACACCCGATCCGCTTCCCGAATCCCGCTTTCGGCCGCCTTCCTCGTCGTCCCGATGTCGTGGTCATTGCGCCAGTGCCCCTGCCTCGATCCCGATCGGATCGGGACAGAGGTTCCAGCTGGGCCTTCGCAGCCTCGAATGGGCCACCCCGTTGCCCCGGCCCAGCCTGCACCTCCCCCGCACCAGGCCGGCCCAAGTAGCGCCTCGGGCCTAGGCGCCTCCCCTCACCGACCTGGGCCAGACCCGCAAGAAGAAGCCCCCACTTTTCCCTATTCTTCGCCGAGCACATTGTATATTATGTTGTGCTCGATCTGCTGTTTAGGCCCATGCTAGTTTCGGTGTAGTCATTTTTTTTCAGTTCCACCAGTTTAATCATTTAACGAGGACATATCTGATTTTAGAAAAGGCATTATTTTGAATTGCTTATAATTAATTAACCGTGCATCGGATGAAAATAAATGAGATATGTAAAATGCCTAGACTTTTGGGTAGATTAATAATATGCCACTTTTATGTATGTTCAAAATATTTAAATTAGCTGTTTAATTAATTTTGCATAGATGCCACATTAAAATGAATTTATTTGTAGCTAAAAACCATGCACCGGATTAAAATTATTTCAACGTGAAAAAAGCTTAGAATTTCTTGTAAATTCCCAATATCGTACTCTCAAACCTGTTTAAAATAATTAACTTGTGTTCAATTTAATTTGCATTATGCCATGCTAAAACGGTTTGTCTCATAATTAATTAACTATAGCTCCGATTAAAATGTTCCATATATGTAACTTGGGTAGAAAAATGTGTAGAATAATATGGTAGCATTTATATTCCTGTTTAACAACTCTAAAATTGTGTTTTAGGCAGACCTGTAGCAAATTCAAAATTACATGTGTGGAATTTCTGGAATTGTTATTTGTTGTTTCGGCCTCATTAAATCTTGTGTAGAATATCATGTAGCCTCATAATATCTTGTTGCATACATGTTTAACATGTTGTGGCTGTCGTTTGCATGCATTTGCATTCATGGCATGTAATTTTGCGTTGCTCATATCTTTTAAACCATAGCTTCGTTTTAAATGATCGATATACGTAAATCAACTAGAATAACATGTAGAATCACATGCTCCACTTTATTTTGTTGTTTAATAAATATAAAATAAGTTTAGATCGGAACTGGACAGATTGCGAAATTAACATGTGGGGTCATTTCGGAGATGACATATGATGTTTCCGCCCTCATTTAATATGCCTAGATAGGTAGTTCATTTACGCTTCACCTCTTGCCATGTTTAACAATATTTAATATTGTGTGTACCTAAAAGGGAGTGAACTAAATAATTAAAATGTGGAGTTTCGTCAATATGTAACTCGTTGCATATTAAGCTTCATTTAATGTGTAGTAATAAATTGTTATGCTTTGTCGTGTCATGCATAATTAAACCGTACATGCATCATATGTGTTGTGAATCATGTCAAACATATGTATGGTGTCATCATGTGTTGATTGTTGTTCCGGATTGTTTTTTCTTGATAGATTTCCGAACCTTTTCGGAGTGTGAGTATCTGTTCGACTACGTCGGTTCGTATTCTTCAAGGATTCGTTTTTCTTCCAAGCGGGATCCCAGGCAAGATGACCATTTTTCTAGATACCATTACTATCATTGAGATGCTAGTTGTTTCGTTTCTTCGCTATGTCTTGCTGCCTACCACCTATTTAATAAGCCTCTTGACATTTCCATGAAAAGCCTCTAACCTTTCCACAACCCAACAAACCAATGTTTGGCTATGTTACCGCTCGCTCAGCCCTCTTATAATGTTCCTAGTTGTAGGTGCAGTTGCTTCCATGTGAAAACATGGGTTCCTTGTTATATCACCATATTAATACTATCTAACTTAATGCACCTATATACTTAGTAAAAGATGGAAGGCTTGGCCCTCTAGCCTGGTGTTTTGTTCCATCTTTGCCGCCTTTGTTTCGACTACCGGTGTTATGTTCCATAAACTCGTCTGTGAAGTCCCAACATTGGTACTTTATTCTCCCAACATAATAATACTGATATTAATTTGACACATAGGGAGTTAGCGCTACCCTAGGAGTAATTCAACATAATACATGGAGCTAATGGTGCTGATCCTAAATAGAGCACTATGCGGGGCCAACCCGGGGAAACATGGGAGATTTATATTAGGCCACTGCACGCGTCACTCATCGGTCGTGTCCTGAGAACAAGATCCGTTGCTCCTATCAGGATCGTCGACACGCCGGGCGGCCTTGCTGGATTTGTTTTACGTTTATCGAGCGTCTTGTGCAAGGGATTCTGAGGATACTTTCGGGCTATCTCGAGGTTGCAGTTTTCTATAGGAATCCGAGGAGATCACGGGTTTTCCGTAGTCAAGGTTTCTAACGCGACATGTGGTAGTTTGTGATGGACTAGTTGGAGCACCCCTGCACGGTTAACTCCTCCGGAAAGTCATGCCCGCGGTTATGTGGCAAACTTGGAAACTTTGTTTAACATCCGATACTAGATAACTTGAAGTAAACTTAATTAAAATATGCCAATAGTGTGCATAACCGTGAATGTCTCTTCTCATGAGTTCTGTATCTGGAAGAGGACACGGTGGGGTTATGTCTGACGTAAGTAGGTGTTCAGGATCATTCATTTGATAATTATTAGTTAACGTCCATTTATGCATAGATCATCCCCCTCTTATTCCCGTACTCGTAAGTTCCACTCAAATAAATGCTTAGTTGCGTGTTGCAGCCTCACCACTTAACCATACCTCACCCATTAAGATTTGCTAGTCTTGATACCTTTGGAAATGAGATTTCTGAGTCCTTGTGGCTCACAAATTACTACAAGAATAGTTGCAGGTGTAGATAAAGTGATACTTGACGTGAGCGCGATGATTGTTTCATTTGGAGTTCCCTCTTCTTCTTCTTCATCATCAATCTAGAATGGGTTCTAGGCCGACAACCTGGGATAGCAAGGATGGGCGTCATCCTTTTATCGTTTGTTTTCGTCCGTAGTCGGACCCTGCTCTTCTACATGGTGATTGAATATGTTATTGTATTGATGTAGCTTGTGGCGAGTGTAAGCCATTTCCATATACTCATCTCTTATGTACATGTACTTATAACAATATCCATTCTTGGAAAACGAAGAGATGCACTTCTATCCCTGTCGAGGCCCTCGTGCCAAAATAAGGATAGGATGAATCTTTGCGTTACAAGGCTATATCAAGAAATTGCATGAAGATACAAGGTGTGCGATTAAATGTCAAGTGGAATGCGTCACCAACAAGCGAAACGCCAACAAGCAACCTATGGTGTTTAAAACCGGTGACCTTGTATGGCTACCCCGAGCAGATGGACCTTTCAAGGTGTTGGCACTCTACAACAATAATATCTACAAGATCAACATTCCATGCGACAAGTACAATATGAGCGACACATTCAACGTCAAGGACCTATCTCCTTTCCATGGTGATGGCGAACTTGATCCGAGGACGGATCTTTCCCAAGGGGGGAGATGATATGGAGCATCTCATGATCATCCCCATGAATACACCTCAAGATACAAGTGATCCCATGAAAAGAGCCCGCGCACATGCCATTGAGACCCAGGTGACATCTCTCATTAATGACTATTCCTTTGATATAAATGGAACGTGGGTGCTACCTCAACTGGAAACTTTGTGCATGCTTAGGTACCACGATAAAGGTCTCCAAGACACTATGGAAATGGACTCGAAGAAGAACGAGCAAGAAGACAAAAGGAAGGGCAAGTCTTACATAGCCCGGAACTTGTGGAGATCGGAACTTCCAACCCATGTGCTGCTTGGCAACCGTGGGCTTCGATAACTTTCTGTCCAGCCTGGAACCCACCCAGAACCGGCCCGAAACTTCCTACCCCCGGAGCATCCGGCCCCTGTTTGTCTGTGGCGCCACGAACTGCGTCAACTATCGGTAAAGCCCGGAACCAGTCCGGAGCCTGCCCAGAACTTTCGGCGCCCGTAAGTTCCGGCCTAAACCAAACTTTTGGCCTGCCTGTGCGCAGTCACTCGGGCCCGAGTGTGCATGTACCCCTTCGGCCTCTATTTTCAACCTAGACTATAAATACTCTTACCCGACCTTTGTTTTTGGGTTAGCTATTGTTTTGACAACCCCTTGTTGAGCTTAGCTCCATCTATTACCCTCCTCTCATGGAGATGTACTCCATGTGAGAAGATCCATAGTGATGCGAAGACCCCTATCTAGGGAAGATCACCTCGTGGATGCAAGGCCCCTCTCATAGGGAAGACTATCGTTACGTGTGTCCTTTTGTTGACCTTAGATCATGTATCCCCATGTATTTATGTGGATCTACTGGATGTGTGATTTGACGATTGTTCTTTAGTTCTTGTGTTTTTCTTTATTTTCCCTCTCTTTCCCCCTCCAAGTGTGAAATGATCGACCATCGCAGGTGTGCCCCGTATCACGCACTATATAAGATTTATACAAGATTGTTCTTTTTGAGATAAAAGAGTGGTTTGTTTTCTTCATATATATTGTAGAACATTGGACATGGAGTACGTGATCACGATCTCATAGGAGTTTGGTATCTCACACGTCCAGTGTAGCTTTGTGATACATAGAATTGAATGTTGTGTAAGGTTTACGGCTCGACTCGCATAGATAGATCCAGTTATACAATGCCATATCACTTGACTTGTGGGTCCTAAATTGCATGGATGTTTGGACACCATGGACGGATCGAGGCAGAGTCGTGGCTCGACATGTCGATGGCATCCTGATCCCTGGATCAGATCTGGTGCTTCCCGGTAAAGGCGGTAGGTGTTGCAGTAAAAGCACAAGGGGGTCGTTAGGAGCATCTATCTCCTACTTCGAGACCTAGGTTCCTCCATTGTGGAAAGTCTTGAACCTGCGGGGAAAACTATTACGACAAAGCAACTGGGGGCTGAGGCAAGAAGGAGTTCTTGATGCGGCCAATAATTAGGTACGAATTTTCTTGCAACTGCTACTAATTCACCACGCATTTGATTCTGTACATTCAAAGAGTTCTAGTTTGTCTAGGTACTATCATTGGAAATAGAAACAATTCCCTGAAGAGGTGAATGAGAACAAGAACAACATGGACCTCTTCATTACCGTGTGAGGACGCCACCGATGATTGAGTAGCCGGACATAACTGCATCAATGCTGACGATCAAATTTGTGCTAAAGGCGTTGTTCCAAGGCACGCAGTGCAGAGGAACCTCAAGCTTCAGAGCACTTCATCGACTTGGTTGGCCCAAAAACACATGGGTGGATGCAAACATAAGAAATTTAATGAGTGAAGCTAACCTTGTGTGGAAACAAACAGTGTGTTGGGCACCTAAATGACAATTTACATTATAACAAATGCATTCTGGTTGTGTTTTGGTTGACTTGCATTACATCTATTGTTGTTATGAACTCCCTGTAAAATTATGTGTCATGCGTAGGAGCCATGTTACTGTAACAAGTGGAAACACAAGAATTTGTTTGTCCAATTTGGATCTTGACTAAACATAAGTAAGTGTGAACAATGTTGATGCACCATAGTACTAGGTAAAAATAATTTCATGGTGGGTTGTATCGTGTTTATTATGTCATTTCAATCCTTGTATGTGTTTTAATAAACTTTTATAAGTAACTAATTACTTTGACATACTTGCACACGAAATGCAAGGTCCGAGTTAGCGCGGTCACACTAGGGAGATGTAACGCCCAAAATGCGATCCTATACTTATTTTGATGCGAGGGCCTCGACAGGGATAGAATCGCATCTCGTCGTTTTGCAAGAATGGATATCGTTACAAGTACATGTACGGAAAAGATGAGTATAAGGAGTTGGCTTACATTCGCCACAAGCTACTTCAAGTTCACATCAATACAACAAGATACAGTCATCATGAAGAAGAGCAGGGTCCGACTACAGACGAAAACAAACGATAAAAGAATGAGATCCATCCTTGCTATCCCAGGCTGCCGGCCTGGAACCCATCCTAGATCAATGAAGAAGAAGAAGAATAAACTCCAAAAGCACAATCATCGCGCTCACGTCAAAGTAACTCTTTACGTGTATCTACAACTGGTGTTGTAATAATTGTGAGCCACAGGCGACTCAGCAATATCATTTCCAAAGGTATCAAGACTAGGAAAAGCTTAATGGGTGAGGTATGTTTAAGTGGTGGGGCTGCAGCAAGCGACTAAGCATTTATTTCAGGTGGCTAACTTACGAGTACAAGAACAAAAGAGGGGGATGATCTATGCATAGCGGACGTGAACTACTCATGATCAAATGAATGATCCTGAGTACCTACTTACGACAAACATAACCCCATTGTGTCCTCTTCTGAATACAAAACTCACGAGAAGAGACAGTCACGCTTACGCACTCAGTTGGCAAGTCTTTAATTAAGTTTACTTCAAGTTATCTAGAACCGGATGTTAAACAAAGTTTCCAGCTTTGCCACATAACCAAGGGACAACTTTCCGAAAGATTTAACCTTGAAGGGGTGCTCCAACTAGTCCATCACAAACTACCACACACTGCGTCGGAATGACCTCGGTCAGGGAAAGCCCATGATCACCTCGGGTTCCTACTGGAAAACCTCAACCTCGACATAGCCGAAAGTATCCTCGGAATCCCATGGACGAGACAATCGAGAAAGGTAAAATAAGTCCAGCAAGGTCGCACGGCGTGTTGACGATCCCGATAGGAGCCGCGTATCTTGTTCTCAGGACACGACGGATAGGCAATACATACGATGGTCGGATAGAAATCCCCCGAGTTGCCCCAGTGGCCTCGCAAGTGGCTCTGTTTTGGACCAACACCAGCAACACTGCCCCTGTATTATGTTGAATTACTCCTCGGGTTCATGACGCCCTATGTTTTTCAGAATTATTATGTTGGGAAAATATAGTACCAATGTTGGGCGTTGCCACACGAGTTTTATCCCAAAACGACAATCTAGGGGGTCCCCATAACAACCCCAAGCATGTTAGGAGCGCTCATTTATGGAACATAACACCGGCAGCCGAAACTCAGGAGGCAAAGGTGTAACAAAACACCAGGATAGAAGGCCAAGCCTTCCACCTTTCACCAAGTATATAGGTGCATTAAATTAATTAACAGTAATATGGTGATATAACAAGGAACCCATGTTCTCATATGGAAGCAACTGCACCTGCAACTAGCAAAGCTATAAGAGGGTTGAGCAAGCGATAACATAGCCAAACAGTGGTTTGCTGGGTTGTGGGCATGTTAGAGCTTTTCATGGCAATGTTGGGATGCAAATTAAACAGGTGGTAGGCAACAAGACATAGCGAAAAAATGACACAACTTGCATGGCATTGATAGTAATGGTATCTATGGAAATGATCATCTTGCATGTGATCCCGCTTGGAAGAAGAACGAAACAGTGAAGCAGACGAACCGTCATAGTTGAACGGATCCTCACACTCCAAAGCGGTTCGGAACACTATCAAGAAGAAACAACTTGGAACAGCAATCAACACATGGTAACACCACCACGTATTCAAGACAAGATGCACAACACATATGACGCATGTCCGGTTCAATTATGCATGGCACGGCACGGCAATTCACAACAATCAAACACTACACATTAAGTGAAGCTCAATATGCAACGAATTGCATATTGGCAAAACTCCACATATGAATTATTTAGTTCACTCCCGTTTAGGTACTCGGCAATACTAAATGTTGTTTAAACATGGCAAGGGGGAGCAAAAATAAACTACCTATCTAGGCATTTTAAATGAGACTGGAAACGTCATATAGCATCTCCGAACCGACCCCATGTGTTAACTTCAAAATATGTCCAGATATGACCTAAACATATTTTATGTTCGTTAAACGGCAAAATAAAGTGGTTCACGTGATTCTACACGTCATTCTAGTCGATTTACATATATATAGCTCATGTCCAACGGAGCTACGGTTCAAAATATATGATAACCGCAAGATATTATGCATGAATGCAAGATGTATGTGAATGACAGCCACAAGCACTCCAAACCAAGAAGGCAGCAAGATATAATGAAACTACAAAAGATTCTAAGTAAGTTTCATATATGACACGTTCCAAACGGAACAACGGTTCAACAATTACAAGCAAAACAAGAAATGGCAACAAAATATTACACATCCGAGACTTGGAATATTTCAGCATCTCAAAACAGCACTATTTTCTAGCAGGTTGGAAGCAAGCAAACAACACCTAAACATGTATTTCTATAGCAACCAAAATGACCAGGATCTAGCATACATGTCCAAAGGCATAAATCATGTTCAAAACTAATTCATATCATGCATGGATTTAGTCACACAAAATAAACAAAAGGGCATCATGGCAAAATATCATGCACGCTAACTTCTCAAAAGACGAAACTAAATGCACAGATAAATTACACGAATTTTTCTACCCCGAAAACATATATAATATGTGAGTTTTTAAATAAAACTAATGCCGCAACATATATGCGAGAAATAGGACATAAACAAACTTAGCGAATTATCTATGCCAACCACTTGAAAACAGCAAGGTATATATCTCTAATATGCATGGCAAGGGGTTGCAAACAACATCAACATTTTTCATATCGGGTTTGGCTACTTTGGATACAGGCTAAAATGATTATGCGCGATGCAAAATATGGCTGATATGCAAGCTAACATAGAATAGCACGCTAAACATTTTAAGCAAATGGAAAAACATGATATTGCGATTCTACACGAGATTCTACAAGTTTTACATATATAACATGCCTCGATCCGATGCACGATTTAAAAGTTATCGGTGTTTTAAAATATGTTTCTAATCTATAATTTAGAAAATCCCTACGAAATTAGCTAAGATCGCAAAGTAAAAAAAGACAACGGGTCGAAACTAAACAGGCCTATGCGTTCGGTAGCTAGGTCGCGCACGAGCGAGGGATAGAGGCAAGGGGCGCTCACCCTGGTCCATGAGGTGGTGGAGGCCGAGCTGGGCCTGGAGGGGCGACGCCGGCCCATGTAGGCATCAGGGAGGAGAGCGGGGGGGAGGGGGGTCCGCCTGATCTAGATCGGATCAGGGCGAGTAGCGCGGCGGCTAGCGACTGCACTAGGCAGCCGGCGACCGGTGAAACTGCCGGGCGGCACAGGGATCCGGCAACGGGGTATCCGACAGCTGGGCTCGGCCAGAGGTAGGGCGTTCCCGGTGGCGGAAGGAGCGGGTCGGCGTAGCTCAATGGCCATGGCTACCCGGGGGTTCTCTAAAGAATAGGGGAGAGAACGGGGTGAGAGCGAGGGGAGGAGTAGAGGGAAGAGAGGGAGGTCGGGGCGGTGAACCTGGTCGTCGGCAGCGGCTTCTCCAGCGGGTGGGGGCTCCGGTGAACGGCGAGACACCAGCAGCGGACAGAGGTGCACTGGATCGGGAGCTCTCTCCCGATCTGGAGCTCGGAGCGGCGGCGATTCCTGGTTCGAGCCCAGGATGGGCTCGGGTGGGCTTTATCCGGGCCCGGGCGGGCCTGGGGCTGAGGAGAGAGGAGGTGGAAGAGGGTTTGGCTAGCTTGTGGCTGAGGGTTGGCTCGGCACGAAAATCGAGGGGGGATAGGGTTAGGTGAGTTAGGGGTCTATATATAGCAAATGGGGCTAGGTTAGGGGGTTTTCATCCGATTTCGACTGCACGATTGCGAGCTTAGGCTAGGTGGGCTTAGTAGTTGTGTAGAGTAGTGGTGGTCTAAGAAGAGAGAGGGGTTTTTGGCCCGGCAACAAGATATTTAAACACCAAAAAACGTTCGACGATACACCGATGATGGTGCCGCTACGGTCGACCGTTCGGGTATCAAACAAACTCCGATCGCGACGAAATTTGGCAGGGAGCCTACGTACATTAAAATAATACCACATGCCAAGTTTCAACTCCATCCGAGAATATTTTATATACGCTTCTAAAAAACAATATTTTAAATGATGTCGTGGGCGCGTGCGTGTGTGGTTGGTCTCGAAACGGTCATCGACAATAACGGAGAGAACCGGTAACTAATAACGAATGCAAGTTTTGAAAACTGGCGGCAACGGAGTGCCAATGCAATGCAGATGCTAAGCATGATGCGATGATGAATGCAACAAATAAAATAATAACACTGCAACAACGGAATAAGCGGGAAATCTTCTGGAGCGTCGGTCTCAGGTTGTTGCAGCACAACCCCTAGTGCTGATAGAATTACAGCACTGGAAAAAATTGTTCGACGATTTGCTGAAGTGCCTGGTGACAATGTCATCGTGCCAAAGATAGGAACAAGATTTGACACACTTGGTGAGGCTTATGATTTCTACAATTTATAACCATGGAAGAAATGGTTCCGTATCAGATACAGGAATATTGGGTTGAATGTAAACCGGACAAAATGAATGCAAGAGATAGTCTACAATTGTATGGTATGACAGTGCATTCAGATTTCAAATTGTTTGACTTGGTCATGTATGTTTTATCCTACGATTAACTGAAAGCTTGCTAATCAACCTCTTTACAAGGGAGGCCAATATAAAAAAATACTTGATCACATAGGTGTTAATGCCTTATCGTGATAAGATTGTTACGTTCAAAGGACAACGGGTGCTACATAACGGAGCATTGTGATGAGCACATGCAGTCAGTATCTGTCGCCTATGGACAAACAATACACTAGCCATCAGACGAGCGTACCGATGTGTAGAACAATGATCTTGTAAAGCAATTGCGGCAAAACAATGTAAACCTTGTGTAGATCTACAACATAATTGGTAGCTTCTCTTGTAGGGTGGAGAATGTACCCTTCACAAAAAGAGCACTATGTAATCTATGTGGTAACATTAGTCGTGAACAACCAGAAGACGACTTCAGAAAAACAATGGAGTTGTTTTAAGAACTTTTCGCAATGGATCCACAATTAAGCTATCAAGTCCAAGCTAACAAGCAAGGGAGGATCGGCACGCTAATATGGGCCACTCGCAACAGCAGATTGCAGTACACCATCGAAGATGTTGTAACATTTGATACAACCGACAGGGCCAATCTATACGACATGCATCTTGGGTTTTTTCTAGTTGTTAACAATAATTCCCAGAGCATTATCCTAACTGGTGTGCGGGTTCGTGATGAGAAGGTCGGAACATTTGAGTGTTTTTTAGCAGAATTCATTAGGATAATGGGTGGAACAGCACCAAAAACAATACTACAGGCAAGATGATATGAGTTATAATTGTACCACATGAAAACTATGTAAACTAAATCATTACAGAACAAATAGTTATGTAATATGTTTGATTTTCATATCGAAATCGAGCGATGGAAGTAGCAATACAAAATATAATGCCGAACATGGCTCATTGATGGTGCAAGTCGGACGTGTTGAAGAAGGCAAAAGAGTCTTTGGGTCCTTTGTACTCAAAGAAGAGTGACTTCCGCCCTGAGTTTCACGAGGTTGTTAACCATATGATGACCATAGACGACCTGAAAATATCTTGTAGAGAAGTATGACCATATGATGACCACACGAATTCGAAGATGCCTCAAAATATCTCGTAGAGAAGTACAACCTGAAGAACCATACATACATGACGCAATTGTATGAGATCCGGCACAAGTGGGTGAAACCTTATTCAAAGTTGTATTGGGTGCTAAAATGACAAGTATGCAGTGGAGTGGAAATGCAAACCACTTGTCAAATAGTTACATACCTCCTGGATGCCCAATTCACATGTTCGCTCTTCGACGACACACTCCACCAAATGGTACGAAAGGTTCCCTCATTGTGGTGAATATGCCCCGGTAGAAAAAGAAGTGAAGACCACGATTCCCAAGAGTAGCACGAGAAATAAGAGGATAATCCTCCTATGAAAAAAATCTAGGATACAATTCCACCTATTCTTTAGGGACATCTCTCGCACATTAAAAAGTAGTAATTCGGAGAAAGGCATTTTGGCATGCAGTCGCCAGGTTCGTAGATCAAGAGATGAGTGCCTATGATCACATGAAAACCATGAAAGTACATGTGATTGCTATTGGGCAGAGAATCCGAAGAAAATATGAAGAGAAACGGACAAAATTGTAAGACAGGTACGACATGTGCAAAGACTCTTCTGTTGTACTGTAAATGACTTGACTGTGCTCCACCGAGAAAACATGGCAACCGGAACGCATGGTGGACATTATGTGAGTGTGGTGCATACAAGGTGGAGGAAATTGAGAAAGGGAAAACATATGTATCAATACATATTGAGGCGGATCGCACGGAGAATTGGTGTAGAACTTCACACAAAGTCATAGTGGTAGATGGGGGAGAGGAATTTTTTTGTGAATGTGGTCATTTTGCGCACATGGGGCTGTTGTGCAGCCATGTTTTAAAGGTAGACTCGTGTGAATATATTTGTCGTGGTTTTGTCACGGCAGATGTCCTCATGAAAGGACTTAGTGATGGAGCCATCGCACCTTGGTAGCGACTCAAAGGGGTTGAGCGGAAGCGAGACTCGGGTTTACCCAGGTTCGGACCCTCCGATGGAGGCAAAAGCCTACGTCCTACTTTGTGTATATTTGATGGAGAAATCGATTACAAGGGTGCATAACTCGCCTGACCTAGCTCTCGATGGACTATAACTTAATCTTTCTACCCTAGAGACTCGCCTTTATATATAGGTCGAGGCCCTAGGTTTACAGGAGTCCGGGTCACATAATGAATCGCAACCCGATATATCTTTAACCCACCGTGTCTCTCAAGAAAGGAAACCCCCCAGCGAGTCTTCCTTTTCTTGGGTCTTGAGTCGCCCTCAGGGCTCATGGGCTGAACCAGCCCTAAGGACATAGAACACCTCACGCCTTCTGTGTTCTTGGGTCTTGAGTCACCTTAAACCTGACCCGGCCCAATATGGCGGGTCACCCAGCGAGTAATATCCCCAGCATTAGGCCCCATATTGTCTCGAATTTATTCACGCCAATAAATCTTTACTCCTGACTATGGTGACTCATACGGGATTTCTGACTTGGCCCTTTTGCTTAAAAAGTGAAAAGCCGCCAATCTCCCTGCTTCATCCAGATCCCAGATTACTCATAGGTGACATCACCTACCACGTCATTTCAAAGATCTGGTGACGTTATCCCAACGGATCTTTTTCGATTTTGTCTTGTCACCCTGAAAATCCAGGCACCATCATTGCCGATTTTTAATGTATCTCCTCGATCTCCGTGACTGTCGTTCCAGCTTCAGCCTGGGGGAATCGGACGGCTCCGGTTGCGAGCTTAGGCTAGGTGGGCTTAGTATTTGTGTAGAGTGGTGGTGGTGTAAGAAGAGTGAGGGGTTTGTGGCCCTGCAACTAGATATTTAGACACCGAAAAACGTCCGACGATACACCGATGATGGTGCCGCTACGGTCGACAGTTCGGGTATTAAATGAACTCTGATCTCGACGAAATTTGGCAGGCAGCCTACGTACATTAAAATAATACCACACGCCAAGTTTCAACTCAATCTGAGAATATTTTATATACGCTTCTAAAAAACAATATTTTAAATGATGTCGCGGACGCGTGCGTGTGTGGTTGGTCTCGAAACGGTCATCGACAATAAAGGAGGGAACCGGTAACTAATAACGAATGCAAGTTTTGAAAACTGACGACAACGGAGTGCCAATGCAATGCAGATGCTGAGCATGTTGCGATGATGAATGCAACAAATAAAATAATAACACTGCGACAACGGAATAAGCAGAAATCTTCTAGAGCGTCGGTCTCGGGTTGTTACAGTAGAGCCCCTAGTGCTGATAGAATTTCAGCACTCGAAAAAATTGTTCGACGATTTGCTGAAGTGCCTGGTGACAATGTCATCCTGCCAAAGATAGGAACAAGATTTGACACACTTGGTGAGGCTTATGATTTCTACAATTTATAACCATGGAAGAAATGGTTCAGTATCAGATACAGGAAGATTGGGTTGAATGTAAACCGGACAAAATGAATGGAAGAGATAGTCTACAATTGT
Source organism: Hordeum vulgare subsp. vulgare (assembly GCF_904849725.1). Classification (NCBI taxonomy): domain Eukaryota; kingdom Viridiplantae; phylum Streptophyta; class Magnoliopsida; order Poales; family Poaceae; genus Hordeum; species Hordeum vulgare. The sequence goes on along the minus strand of NC_058519.1, from coordinate 282,223,227 downwards.
GCGGTATGACAGTGCATTCAGATTTCCAATTTTTTGACTTGGTCATGTATGTTTTATCCTATGATTAACTGAAAGCTTGCTAATCAACCTCTTTACAGGGGAGGCCAATATAAAAAATACTTGATCACATAGGTGTTAATGCCTTATCGTGATAATATTATTACGTTCAAAGGACAACGGGTGCTACATAACGGAGCATTGTGATGAGCACATGAAGTCAGTATCTGTCGCCTATGGACAAACAATAACTAGCTGTCAGACGAGTGTACCGATGTGTAGAACAATGATCTTGTAAAGCAATTGCGGCAAAACAATGTGAACCTTGTGAAGATCTACAACATAATTGGTAGCTTCTCTTGTAGGGTGGAGAATGTACCCTTCACAAAAAGAGCACTATGTAATCTATGTGGTAACATTAGTCGTGAACAACCAGAAGACGACTTCAGAAAAACAATGGAGTTGTTTCGAGAACTTTTCGCAATGGGTCCACAATTAAGTTGTCAAGTCCAAGATAACAAGAAAGGGAGGATCAGCGCGCTAATATGGGCAACTCGCAATAGCAGATTGCAGTACACCAACGAAGATGTTGTAACATTTGATACAACCGACAAGGCCAATCTATACGACATGCAATTTGGGTTTTTTCTAGTTGTTAACAATAATTCCCAGAGCATTATCCTAACTGGTGTGCGGGTTCGTGATGAGAAGGTTGGAACATTTTAGTGTTTTTTTGCAGAATTCATTAGGATAATGGGTGGAACTGCACCAAAAACAATACTAGAGGCAAGATGATATGAGTTATAATTGTATCACATGAAAACTATGTAAACTAAATCATTACAGAACAAATAGTTATGTAATATGTTTGATTTTCATATCGAAATCGAGCGATGGAAGTAGCAATACAAAATATAATGTCGAACATGGCTCATCGATGGTGCAAATCGGACGTATTAAAGAAGGAAAAAGAGTCTTTGGGTCCTTTGTACTCAAAGAAGAGTGCCTTCTGCCCTGAGTTTCACGAGGTTGTTAACCATATGATGACCATAGATGACCTGAAAATATCTTGTAGAGAAGTATGACCATATGATGACCACACGAATTCGAAGATGCCTGAAAATATCTCGTAGATAAGTACAACCTGAAGAACCACACATACATTACGCAATTGTATGAGATCCAGCACAAGTGGGTGAAACCTTATTCAAAGGTGTATTGTGTGCTAAAATGACAAGTATGCAGCGGAGTGGAAATGCAAACCACATGTCAAAGAGTTACATACCTCCTGGATGCCCAATTCACATGTTCGCTCTTCGACGACACACTCCACCAAATGGTACGAAAGGTTCCCTCATTGTGGTGAATATGCCCTGGTAGAAAAAGAAGTGAAGACCACGATTCCCAAGAGGAGCACGAGAAATAAGTGGATAATCCTCCTATGAAAAAAATCTAGGATACAATTCCACCTATTCTTTAGGGACATCTCTCGCACATTAAAAAGTAGTAATTCAGAGAAAGGCATTTTGGCATGCAGTCGCCAGGTTCGTAGATCAAGAAATGTGTGCCTATAATCACATGAAAAATAGGAAAGTACATGTGATTGCTATTGGGCAGAGAATCCGAAGAAAATATGAAGAGAAACGGACAAAATTGTAAGACACGTACCACATGTGCAAAGACTTTTCTGTTGTACTGTAAATGACTTGACTGTGCTCCACCGAGCAAACATGGCAACCGGAACGCGTGGTGGACATTATGTGAGTGTGGTGCATACAAGGTGGATGAAATTGAGAAAGGGAAAACATATGTATCAATACATATTGAGGCGGATCGCTGGGAGAAGTGGTGTAGAACTTCACACAAAGTCATAGTGGTAGATGGGGGAGAGGAATTTGATTGTGAATGTGGTCATTTTGCGCACATGGGGCTGTTGTGCAGCCATGTTTTAAAGGTAGTCTCGTGTGAATATATTTGTCGTGGTTTTTTCACGGCAGATGTCCTCATGAAAGGACTTAGTGATGGAGCCATCGCACCTTGGTGGCGACTCAAAGGGGTTGACCGGAAGCGAGACTCGGGTTTACCTAGGTTTGGACCCACCGATGGAGGTAAAAGCCTACGTCCTGCTTTGTGTATATTTGATGGAGGAATCGATTACAAGGATGCGTAACTCGCGTGACCCAGCTCTCGATGGACTATAACTTAGTCTTTCTACCCTAGAGACTCGCCTTTATATATAGGTCGAGGCCCTAGGTTTAGAGGAGTCCGGGTCACATAATGAAACGCGACCCGATATATCTCTAACCCACCGTGTCTCTCAAGAAAGGAAACCCCCCAGCGAGTCTTCCATTTCTTGGGTCTTGAGTTGCCCTCAGGGCTCATGGGCTGAACCGGCCCTAAGGACATAGAACACCTCACGCTTTCTGTGTTCTTGGGTCTTGAGTCGCCTTAAACCAGACCCGGCCCAATATGGCGGGTCACCAAGCGAGTAATATCCCCAGCATTAGGCCCCATATTGTCTTGAATTTATTCACGCCAATAAATCTTTACACCTGACTATGGTGACTCATACGGGATTTCTGACTTGGCCCTTTTGCTTAAAAAGTGAAAAGCCGCCAATCTCCGTGCTTCATCCAGATCCCAAATTACTCATAGGTGACATCACCTACCCCGTCATTTCAGGGATCTGGTGACGTTATCCCCACGGATCTTTTTTGATTTTATCTTGTCACCCCGAAAATCCAGGCACCATTATTGCCGATTTTTAATGTATCTCCTCGATCCCCGTGACTGTCGTTCCAGCTTCAACGTGGGGTCTTTAAATAGCCGCAGGGGAGGGGGTCCCTTTCTTTCGCCTACACTGTCACCCCCTTCTTCCTCGAGCTGGTGCTGCATGTGCTCCGCTGCCACAGTGCTCCCACTTCAGATCTTCCGCTCCTGGATCGTTCGGGCTTGGCTCTCGGTGTTGATCTTCAACAAGACCGCCTCCGCCAATGTCTGCATTTACCAGGTAAATCCCCTCTCCTTCTTTAGATCTAGTTTACCCATCATCTTAGTTCCTAGGGTGGAGCTGTAGTTCTTCAATCCTCCGTAGCTTGCGCCATTAATCCTCGTAGGTACCATTTTTAATACGTAGCTTAGTAAAAACCGTAGTAGATTTGTTTGGTAATTACAGTAGATCTATCGCTATTTTCCATGGCTTCATAAGATCCCCTCATGGATTCCGCCGTGCTTCTGCATCCTTAGTGTTCTTAGGACCCGCGGAGTATATTATTATATTTCTTTTGTTTAGGGCACCCGTAGATCCATATTTGATAGCACCGTGTGGGGAACATGTTTGCCTCATATCCAGGAAATTGACTAAGGAAAAATTGAAAAGCAATTCATCCTCAGGCCGCGGTGAGTCATAATTGTTGTCTAGACGCCTCTGAGGCTGTGGCGAATCAAGATTTCCGTCTAGATGCTTCCCAAGCTGCGGCGAGTCATAGTTTTTGTTTAAATGCCTTCCAGGCTGCGGCGAGTCACCATTTCTGTTTAGATGCTTCCCCAAACACTCGTTTGGCGAGTTAATATTTCCTCAGGTCCCTACGACCAGCCAATCGCCTTTATGCAGATATCTTCCTTTGTACCTCTGCGGCCATGGGTCACATTTCCAAGTGCAATTGGTTGCCATCTGAGGTCAGTGACGAAGTCCTTGGAGATTTCGTCAAAGTGGGAACCCTAGCTCCAAAAGAAATACTCGGTTGGCGAGCTGCCTTAGGAGAACAACGTCCACAACCCGCCGATGGGGAGGTGATGGTCTTTACTGACCACATTGAGTGGGGCTTCACACCGCCCGACTCAAAATTATTCAGAGATGCACTTCATTTCTTCAATCTCCGTCCCAACACTTAGGTCTGAACTCGATCACTAACCTATCTTAGTTCCAAGTGTTCTGCGAGGCCTACTGCAGATAGAGCCTACCATCCTCCTGTTTAGGAAGTTTTTCTATCTGAACCGCCAAACCAAATTCGCCGATGGCCCCTGTCTAGAACTTGGTGGGGTAAATATTCAGAGACGCTGAGAATGTGGGTTCCCGGCTGCCGCTCTGCCTAGTCACCCCAAGGGTTGGGGGAAGACTTGGTTTTACTGTCGCGACACTGCTCCAGCCACCGAGAATCCTCTACCAAGCTTTAGGCATGAACGTCAACCCATGGTGTTTGAGCTGCCTGAGAAGCTGACTGATGAAGAAGAAGCTTCACTCGCCCCTGTTTTCGCAAAATTCAAGGCCCTGGCCGCCAATGGCCTCACCGATGTTGACCTGATCCGCTGTTGGGTGGAATGGTGGATCATGCCTCTGAGCCGTCGGGGCAGTTTAATGTGCGAATACGATGGCAGATTAACGCATCCACAATGCTTCTCCAACGTCTTGCTTGCGGAGGAGGATATTGTTAATATCGTGAAGAAACAATGTGGCAAGCCAATCGAGAATTGTGCCAAGATTGGCTTAAGACCATTCTGTGTCTCAAACCCTACTCCAGAGGTAAACTAACTTGACTCGCGTGTCTTTTTCTCTTTATAATTTTGAGCTTGTTTTCTGACTCGGCCTCCAACTATGTTTTACAGAAGAACTCGCCTTTCTGGAAACGAATATCTAAAACCGTTGCCAAGAAGACGGCAACGAAAGACGCCTCAAATAAGAAGAAAGCCAAAGGCAAAGCCGCCACCAAAGAATCATCTGTTGTGGGTGAGTCTCATGCCGGAAAGGAGCACTCAGAGGTAAATGCTTTTTGTCTTTTCATTCTACCTCTTTCCATACTTACGCTTTTGCCGTTTTCTGTTTATAGGATAATGACATGGAGATCCAAGATGAATACGTCGAGGTAACTTCCATTTATTCTGACTCAAATTCTTCCTCTCCCAGGCCGGCAAGGTGAGTCTGTAGGAAAGTTCCCTTGTCTCACCCGGATGCTCATGTGGATCCCAATTTCCTTTTGAAGAAGGCGAGTTTTACACCAAAACGTCAAACTCGAAGCCATTCTGGTGATATTTTGTCCGGGTTGCCTAAAAAAACTGTCGGTCACAAACGACAAAGCGAGGTATGTGTTGCACTAGATGTCCTTTCTTATGCAGCCGATTCTCTTATGATTTACACAATCTTTGGAATCTTTATAACCAACAGGTTTCGCCTCCTTCATCTGGTGATTCAGCTGCTTCGACTCTTCCTCCTTTAATCCGCCTTCGGGGGTAAGTTCCTTCGCCAACATGTTCTTTGGGCACCAATGTTTCTATTTTAACATAATTACCATATTTTGTAGGGCTCAAGCGAAGAAGAGAAAAACCAGTGAGTCATCATCCACTCCCAAGGCGGCTGAGATATTTGGAATGAGTGCTTCCATCCCAGAAGCTCAAGATGAGCCGGCTAAGACTCATGCCGGAGATGTTGATGATTTCCCCGATATCCGGGATGAGCTTCCAAGCCCTCGGAAGGAAACAGCTGAAAACCCCAATCTGCCAAGTCCTCAAAAAGCAGCTGAAGACGTGATGCCTGATCCAGATCCAGTTTCCATCATTGGAACAGGTTATTCCAAACCCGCCTCTGCAGTATTGACCAAGCATGCGCCCAAAGATGACCCAATCCTTGTAGAGAAGGGCATGACCAAATTGAAGCCTCCCAACTTTGAGAAGCTGGAGTTTGATGAACAATATTCTGGCTTTGTGAGTCGCCTGGAGACGAGTCATGAAATGGAGAAAAGCTTGGTTAATATGATGAGAAGAAAACATGAGGTATGATACCTGTTATCCTCCTTTACATGTACTCCCATTAGCCCTCCAAAGAGCGAGTCGTCTGTGGCGAGTCGGGCTTTGTAAAAAATTTCAACCCGTAAACCCCAAGGGCTGGGTCATCTTCTTGAAGATGAGCCGGGTCTTTAGGTTCCATTTTGAAGAAAGTTTCAATCCTGTAGCCCCCAAGGGTCGGGTCATATTTTTAAAGATGAGTCGGGTCTTTAGCATATATTTGAAAAAGCTTCAACCTGTAGCCGCCAAGGGCCGGGTCATCTTTTTTAAAGATGAGACGGGTCTTCAGCATATATTTGAAGAAAGATTCAACCTATAGCCCCCAAGGGTCGGGTCATGTTTTTAAACATGAACCGGGTTTTTAGCATATATTTGAAGAAAGCTTCAACCTGTTGATACGTCTCCAACGTATCTATAATTTTTGATGGTTCCATGCTATTATCTTGTCAACTTTGGATGTTTTATATGCATGAATATGCTATTTTATATCTTTTTGGGACTAACCTATTAACTCAGTGCCAAGTGCCAGTTTCTGTTTTTTCCGTGTTTTTGGCCCATTTTCAGACGGAGTCCAAATGGAATGAAACTTTACGATGGTTTTTTTGGACCAAAAGAGACCCCCGAAGCTTTGGGAGAAGGCCAGATGGGCCACGAGGGAGTCACAAGCCCTCACTCCGCCACCACACCCCCCCCCCCTGGTGGTGGCGCGTAGGCTTGTGACCTCCTCGTAGGCCCAACTGACGCAATTCCACGGCCATAAATCCTATAAATTCATAAACCTCCAGAAAGAAACCTAGATCGGGAGTTCCGCCGCCGCAAGCCTCTGTAGCCACGAAAAATCAATCTGGAGCCCGTTCTGGCACCCTGCCGGAGGAGGAATCCATCTCCAGTGGCCATTTTCATCATCCCGCGATCTCCATGACGAGGAGGGAGTAGTTCTCCCTCGGGGCTGAGGGTATGTATCAGTAGCTATGTGTTTGATCTCTCTCTCTCGTGTTCTTGAGATGTCTTGATCTCGATGTACCATGGGCTTTGCTACTATAGTTGGATCTTATGATGTTCTTCCCCCTCTCCTTCTTGTAATGAATTGAGTTTCCCCTTTGGAGTTATCTTATCGGATTGAGTCTTTGAGAACACTTGATGTATGTCTTGCACGTGTCTATCTGGTGTGATCAACTTGCTGGTTTGTGACAATTGGGAACCTATGCATATGGGTTGGCACACGTAGATTCATGTGAGTACTTGATGTATGTTTTGGTGATCAACTTGCGGGTTTGTGACATTGGGAACCTATGCACAGGGGTTGGCACACGTTTTGACTCTCTGGTAGAAACTTTGGGGCACTCTTTGAAGTTCTATGTGTTGGTTGAATAGATGATTCTGAGATTATGTGATGCATATCGTATAATCATACCCACGGATACTTGAGGTGACAACGGAGTATCTAGGTGACATTAGGGTCTTGGTTGATATGTATCTTAAGGTGTTATTCTAGTACGAACTCTATGATGGATCGAACGGAAAGAATAGCTTCGTGTTATTTTACTACGGACTCTTGAATAGATCGATTAGAAAGAATAACTTTGTGGTGGTCTCGTACCCGACAATAATCTCTTCGTTTGTTCTCCGCTATTAGTGACTTTGGAGTGACTCTTTGTTGCATGTTGAGGGCTAGTTATATGATCCAATTATGTTATCATTGTTGAGAGAACTTCACTAGTGAAAGTATGAACCCTAGGCCTTGTTTCCACGCATTGCAATACCGTTCATGCTCACTTTTTTTACTAGTTACCTTGCTGTTTTTGTAATTTCGGATTACAAAAACTTATATCTACCATCCTTATTGCACTTGTTTCACCATCTCTTCGCCGAACTAGTGCACCTATACAACTTACCATTGTATTGGGTTTGTTGGGGACACAAGAGACTCTTTGTTATTTGGTTGCAGGGTTGCTTGAGAGAAACCATCTTCATCCTACGCCTCCTGCGGATTGATAAACCATAGGTCACCCACTTGAGGGAAAATTGCTACTGTCCTACAAACCTCTGCGCTTGGAGGCCCAACAACATCTACAAGGAGAAGGTTGCGTAGTAGACATCAAGCTCTTTTCTGGCGCCGTTGCCGGGGAGGATAGGTAAGCGGCACTAACATCCCGTCAACGAAGCTCTTTTCTGGCGCCGTTGCCGGGGAGGTTAGCGCTTGAAGGTATATCTTTAGATCTTGCAATTGAATCTTTTTTTTCTTGTTATTTCGCTAGAAAATTACAAAAAAAATGGAATTGAGGATGCCTCATATGCTCCATCTTTTCAACGTCTTTCGTGAGCATGATGGGAAGGAAAATTGTGCTCAAGTGCTGAAAGAAGAATTACATAGAATGCTTGGCATAGAATATGTGAACGATGAGCATGATTGCAATGTCCTTAGCATTAATTCTTTGAATACCCATGATGCTAATTATATGCAAAGCCACAAGCTTGGGGATGCTATATTTGATGAAGATGATCTTTTTAGTTCTTCCACTTTGAATGATCAAAATTATTTTGATGAAAGCATGCCCCCTATCTATGATGATTATTGTGAGGATAATTATGCTTTGAAGAAGAGGGATGATAATACTTGCCATACTCTCGATAACCCCTTTGCTAAACCTTGCTTTTTCATTGTGGACACAATTTGTAGTTCTCAAGTCTTCTACGATACTCCCACTACTATTCTAGAGAATAGATTTCCTTATGTGGAGAATAGTAAAATTTCTATGCTTGTAGATCATGAAAAGAATGATTTAGGTTCTGGTTATATTGTTGAATTCATTCATGATGCTACTGAAAATTACTATGAGAGAGGATCATATGCTTCTACTTATTGCAATAGTATCAAGCTTCCTCTCCATATGTTGAAATTTTTGAAGTTATGCTTGTTTTGCCTTCCTATGCTAGTTGATTCTTGCTCCAATAAATTGTTTGATCACAAAATCCCTATTCATAGGAAGTGGGTTAGACTTAAATGTGCTATCCATTTGCTCCATGATGCTCTCGTTGTGTTTCAATCCTTACCTTTTATATGAGCATCATTGAAATCAATGCCTAGCTAAGGGCGTTAAACGAAAGCGCTTGTTGGGAGGCAACCCAATGAATAAATTTTTCTTTGCTTTTTTCTTCCTGTTTTTTTCTCCTCACCATCATAATTCTGTTATGATTGTGGTTTTTGTGTTTCTTTTTGCGTTTGTGCCAAGCAAAACCGTTATGATTAGTCTTGGGGATGATCGTTTGGTCATGCTGGAAAAAGACATAAACTTTCTGCTCACGAAAAGAATTTTAATTTTTATTCTGTAAGAGATTTTGAGTTGATTATTTTTGCTTTTGATTGCTATGCAATTTCTTCATATTTTCGTAATGTTTCAGATTTTGTGAAGTACCAGAAGTATACAAAATATACAGATTGCTACAGACTGGTCTGCTGTTAACAGATTATGTTTTTGTTGAGTTGGTTGCTTATTTTGATGAAACTATGGATAGTATCGGAGGGTATTAGCCATGGAAGATTGTAAATACAGTAACCCAACATCAATATAAGTAGAATTTAAGTTTTCTACAGTACCTAAGGAAGTGGTGGTTTGCTTTCTCATACTAATGTTATCACGAGTTTTTGTTTAAGTTTCGTGTTGTGAAGTTTTCAAGTTTTGGGTGAAGTTCTTATGGACAAAGAGATAAAGAGTGGCAAGAGCTCAAGCTTGGGTATTCCCAAGGCACACCAAGAGATTCAAGGATGTTGTAAAATCCTAATCTTGGGGATGCCCTGGGAAGGCATCCCCTCTTTCGTCTTCAATCCATCGGTAACGTTACTTGGGGCTATATTTTTATTCACCACATGTTATGTGTTTTTGCTTGGAGCGTCTTGTATCGTAGGAGTCTTTTAGTTATTTTTTTGTTGTGTCACAATCATCCATGCTGCACACCTAGAGAGAGAGACATGCACTCACCGTGATTTTTTCGAGCTTCACTTATATCCTTTGGTAGACAATTCAGCTCACATGTGCTTCACTTATATCTTTTGAGCTAGATAATTTTGCTCTATGTGCTTCACTTATATCTTTTAGAGCACAGCGGTGCGTGGCTTGGTAGTTGATCTATGCTTCGAAAGTAGTCTCAAAAGGGGTAGTTATCCAAAGGGATACGAAAACTTTCACATTCATGTGCATTGAATAGTTAGAGAAGTTTGATTCCTCTCAATTAGTTTTGAGATATGGTTATGGTAATATTGAAGTTATGCTAGTAAGGTGTTGTGGATCTAGAAATACTTGTGTTGAAGTTAGTGATTCCCGTAGCATGCACGTATGGTGAACCGCTATGTGATGAAGTCTGAGCATGATTAGTCTTTTGATTGTCATCCTTTGTGTGGCGGTCGGGATCGCGCGATGGTTTATACCTACCAACCCTTCCCCTAGGTGTATGCGTTGAATGCTTTGTTTCGATTACTAATAAAACTTTTGCAACAAGTATATGAGTTCTTCATGACTAATGTTGAGTCCATGGTTTAGATGCATTTTCACCTTCCACCATCACTATCTTCTTAGTGTCGTGCAACTTTCACCGGTGCACAAAACCCACCATTAGCCTCCCTCAAAACAGCCAACACACCTACCTATTATGGCTTTTTCAAAGTCATTCCGAGATATATTGCCATGCAACTACCACCATGACATGTGCCACCACGTCTACATTGCCATTGCATGATCGTAAGATAGCTAGCATGATGTTTCCATTAATGTCTATGCCATGCTAGATCATTGTCACGGTACACTACCGAAGGCATTTCAGATAGAGTCATCATTGCTCTAAGTTTTGATTTGAAAGTGTGATGATCATCATTGATGGAGCATTGTCCCATGTGAGGAAATAAAAGAGGCCAAAGATGCCCACGAAAAAAAAAGAGGCCAAAGAGCCCACCAAAAAAAATATAAAAAAAGAGAGAAAAAGAGAGAAGGGACAATTCTACCACTTTTCCACACTTGTGCATATTAAGCACCATGATTTTCATGATTGAGAGTCTCCCGTTTTGTCACCACCATATAGCTACTGGGAAATTTTCATTATATAACTTGGCTTGTATATTCCAATGATAGGCTTCCTCAAAATTGCCTTAGGTCTTCGTGAGCAAGCAAGTTGGATGCACACCCACTAGTTTTCTTTAAGAGCTTTCACATACTCTTAGCTCTAGTGCATCATTTGTATGGCAATCCCTACTCATTCACATTGATATCTATTGATGAGTATCTCCACAGCTCATTGATATGCCTAGTTAATGTGACCATCTTCTCCTTTTTGTCTTGCAACCTCCACCACACTCCACACCACTTATAGTGCTAAAACCATGGCTCACGCTCATGTATTGCGTGAGAGTTGGAAAGGTTTGAGAAAGTAAAGGTATGAAACAATTACTTGGCCAATACCGGGGTTGTGCATGATTTAAATTCGTTGTGCAATGATGATAGAGCATAGCCAGACTATATGCTTTTGTAGGGATAACTTTCTTTTGGCCTTGTTATTTTGAAAGTTCGTGATTACCTTGCTAGTTTGCTTGAATTATTATTGTTTCCACGTCTATAGCAAACTATTGTTTTGAATCTAATGGATCTGAACATTCATGTCACGTGAGAGAAGTTACAAAGGACAACTATGCTAAGTAGCATGCAACATCAAAAATTCATTCTTTATCACTTCCCTACTCGAGGACGAGCAGGAGTTAAGCATGCGGATGCTTGATACTACTCCAACGTATCTATAATTTTTGATGGTTCCATGCTATTATCTTCTCAACTTTGGATGTTTTATATGCATGAATATGCTATTTTATATCTTTTTTGGGACTAACCTATTAACTCAGTGCCAAGTGCCAGTTTCTGTTTTTTCCGTGTTTTTGGCCCATTTTCAGACGGAGTCCAAATGGAATGAAACTTTACGATGATTTTTTTTGGACCAAAAGAGACCCCCGAAACGTCGGGAGAAGGCCAGATGGGCCAGGAGGGAGTCACAAGCCCTCACTCCGCCACCAACCCCCCCCCCCCCCCCGGTGGTGGCGCGCAGGCTTGTGAGCTCCTCGTAGGCCCAACTGATGCAATTCCACCGCCATAAATTCCTATAAATTCATAAACCTCCAGAAAGAAACCTAGATCGGGAGTTCCACCGCCGCAAGCCTCTGTAGCCACCAAAAACCAATATGGAGCCCGTTCTGGCACCCTGCCGGAGGAGGAATCCATCTCCAGTGGCCATCTTCATCATCCCACGATCTCCATGACGAGGAGGGAGTAGTTCTCCCTCAGGGCTGAGGGTATGTACCAGTAGCTATGTGTTTGATCTTTCTCTCTCGTGTTCTTGAGATGTCTTGATCTCGATGTACCATGGGCTTTGCTACTATAGTTGGATCTTATGATGTTCTCCCCCCTCTCCTTCTTGTAATGAATTGAGTTTCCCCTTTGGAGTTATCTTATCGGATTGAGTCTTTGAGAACACTTGATGTATGTCTTGCACGTGTCTATCTGGTGTGATCAACTTGCGGTTTTTGTACCCGACAATAATCTCTTCATTTGTTCTCCGCTATTAGTGACTTTGGAGTGACTGTTTATTGCATGTTGAGGGCTAGTTATATGATCCAATTATGTTATCATTGTTGAGAGAACTTCACTAGTGAAAGTATGAACCCTAGGCCTTGTTTCCACGCATTGCAATACCGTTCGTGCTCACTTTTGTTACTAGTTACCTTGCAGTTATTGTAATTTCAGATTACAAAAACCTATATCTACCATCCTTATTGCACTTGTTTCACCATCTCTTCGCCGAACTAGTGCACCTATACAACTTACCATTGTATTGGGTGTGTTGGGGACACAAGAGACGGTTTGTTATTTGGTTGCGGGGTTGCTTGAGAGAGACCATCTTCATCCTACGCCTCCCGCGGATTGATAAACCTTAGGTCACCCACTTGAGGGAAAATTGCTACTGTCCTACAAACCTCTGTGCTTGGAGGCCCAACAACGTCTACAAGGAGAAGGTTGCGTAGTAGACATCACCTGTAGCCCCCAAGGGTCGGGTCATCTTTTTAAAGATGAGTCGGGTCTTGCTTTAAGGTATGACCACGGAAAAATTGAACCCATATGGAGTGTCATTAGCCCCCAAGTGTCAGGGATATTGCTTGCAATGTGCATGAAACTTGTTATAACCATATGGAGTTCACAGGAATCGTTGAATCAAGCCGACTCAACTGTGTCCGGCCTGAGGCAAAGTCTAGCGGAGCAGCAAGATGCTCGAGCTAAGTCTGAAGAGAAACTCCACCTTGTGTTGGTTGATATTGAGAAGATGAAGGCGGAGCACAAGGAGCTTGAAGACAAGGCCGAAACTAAGCGAGCCGCCTTGCTGAAAAGAGTTTAGCAAGCCGAGGAGCAGATGAAGGTCGCCGTGCAGGAACTATCCGGTTTAAAACTTCATATCTCAAAAATGGCCAACACTGTGTTTGGTAAGTATCCGCCACTATCCTTACTTCCAAAGTCGTGTTGTAAGACATTTCGGCGACTTATGATCCTGTATCCTTGCTACACGACCTCGAGCCGCCAATCTTCATGATGATTGCGTATTGAAACTGAAAGCAATATATTGACAGAGCAATTGCACACTCGCGGCGTGATGACTATGAAGGCCATTATGGGTGACATAGAGCCCATAAAGTCAATCAAATATATGAGGGCATGCTTGTCCATGCTGCCACCCCAGATTGAAGAACTAAAGTGATCAGCCGCCCGGAAAGGAGTACTGAGCACCCTGAGTCGGTGCTTGGCTTATGCTCGAGAACTGAAGCCGGAGGAAATAATTGGGGGATTTCCAGAGTACAAAGATGACGGGTCGGAATTTACCGAAGAGAATTACCATCGTTGTGTGAAGGAATCTCGCTTCGCGGCGACTCAACTGGCAGCCAGCCTGGACTTAACCAAGTATCAAGCGGCTTATGATGAGAAAAATAAGCGTGTTACTTCTCCCTTGTATGAAATCACAGTTCTGACTCCACAGCGTCGTAAGCAGCCTTTTGACTCTGATGCTGACCCGTCCACCACCTTGACTGACGAGGCTGAGTTCCATGCCTTAACCAATTGTAATTGGAAAATGGGAAACTTATAGATCCAAGACTGCGAAAGCTCGACGCGGGATAATCCGGAGGTGGCTTGAACCAGGTATCACTTGAGGACGGCCCATGAAGATCAATTCAGAATATCCAATGTCGGGTTATGTAACATTTGATGGCCTTCTGAGCCATGTAATAGATTAGAGATGAAAACAATACTTTGCTGCACCTGTACCTTTATGGACTCTGAAGTCTCACCCTTTTGTTAATATGAGTCGCCTTACTAGGCGTCTTTTGACGAATAATTACTCCTCCTGTTGTCAGAGAAGAAATAATGAGCCAGCTCAATGAGACATGTCTGTTTAGGATGAGTTTTTTGAAAACTCTAACTATGCCACAAAGATACTTTGTAGTCATAAAGGTTGCTGGCTCAATGCCTCACGACAGCGTAGGGCGAGCTTGCAACGCTCTAGTGCTACCCCAGAGAGGCTTTTGCAACAGCCTTAGTTGTTTAGACCGGCTGATCGGGCGCGAGTCAAGCTTTGGTGAAGCAGGTTCAGTGAACCCATGGTTTATCTATTTTCCATATGTCGGCTCCCGCAGGCACCCTTCATGTTTTAACCAAGGCAAGTTCAGGGTCCAGAAGTGGATTGACTCGCCAAGAGTACATGGGACCATAGGGCAAGTCGCCAAACACACAGTCCAGTATAACCATTGTAATGTGTTAATTTTTCGCTAGCCAAGAGGGTATTCAGGCTGAACTCGGTGAGTAGAAGCCCCCAAGTGACCTATGATTAGGAAAAGTCGGACATAGGATTGCAGAAGCATTTCCGCTCTTACTGCAAAACGACTTGGGAACTAGTAGCCCCCAAGTAAGTCGGCTTGACTCTCAAAACCATATAAGGAACCCATGTTTGAACCGTGCAACATGGCAACTTTGATCCTCTTTGGCTTATGAGTATCCAGTTTTGAAATAAGTGCAGCATGGCGACTTATGCTCTTTGATACTGATAGTGTCCATGCTTGGACGGCTTGTGATACAATAAAGACTCATGCTCTCAAGAAGCTGAAACGGCAGAGACGCGAAGTTCGTGGGCGCCGTTTTGATTGCTATATATATAAAGAGGGAGTACAATGATAAGGAGCCAGTGGCTCTAAGTGTAATAAGGCCGCAAGTGGGCAATATTCCAAGGCTGGGTTGTTTCAACCTCTGTTGTTGGCCTATCTGGACGAAGATCCACCAGGTAGAAGAACCATTATGAAGACTTTTGCTGACGACATACGGCCCTTCCCACGGGGGGGGGGGGGGGTAACTTATGCATACCAGTATGATCTTGAATCAAACGGAGCACTAAGTCGCCCTCCTAAAAAACCCAGCTTCTGACTCCGCGGCTATGATAGCGTCGCAAGTCTTGTTGGTAGATCGCCGATTGTGCTGCTGCTAAGTCACGCTCCTCTTCTAGAGCGTCCAACGAATCTTGACGCGCTTGATCATTGTGCTCCTCCACATAAGCGGCGACTCGCGGTGAGTCGTGTCTGATGTCACTTGGTAAAACCGCTTCATCTCCGTAGACCAAGAAAAAGGGTGTGTAACCAGTGGATCTATTGGGGGTAGTCTGTATGCTCCACAGCATGGAAGGGAGCTCTTCGACCCAACAACCCGGGGTGCGTTCGAGAGGAACCATGAGTCGGGGTTTGATCCCACGCAAGATTTCTTGATTCGCCCATTCTGCCTGTCCATTGGACTGGCGATGCGCAACCGCTGAGACATCAATCCCGATGTGCTCTTTTTCACAAAATTCTTGCATGGAACCTTTGGATAAATTAGTACCATTATCAGTCATGATACTATGAGGATACCCGGAGCGAAAAATCAACTTTTTGAGGAATTTGACGGTCGTATCTGCATCGCAACTGCTAACCGGCTGTGCTTCAACCCACTTGGTAAATTTGTCAACCGCCACTAGTAGGTGAGTCTTCTTGTTGGAAGACATCCTGAAGGGGCCAACCATGTCGAGCCCTCAGACCGCAAAAGGCCATGTAATTGTGTTCATCCGCAACTCTTGAGCCGGCACATGCATCTTACGCCCAAATTGTTGACACCCGTCGCATCTGCGCACTATGTCCTCAGCATCTGCGTGAGCCGTTAACGAGTAGAATCCATGCCTAAAATCTTTGGATACCAAAGAGCGTGACCCGGCGTGATGGCCACAATCGCCAGCGTGGATCTCATTAAGGATCGCACATCCTTCTTCGGACAAGACGCATCTTTGAAAAATTCCAGAAGTATTTCGTTTGTGCAACTCGCCCTTATGTATAACCATGGACTTGCATCGCCGGATAATTTGGCGAGCCATCAACTCATCAACACGTAACTCTCCTCATGCCAAATACGACATGTATGGGACCGCCCAATTTGGACTGGCGTGAAGAGCCGCCACAAGTTGAGACTCCGGGTCACGGACCGCTATACCCTCTTCAGAAGGAAATTTCACCGATGGGTTATGCAAAACATCCAAAAAGACATTGGGAGGAACCGGCTTACATTGTGATCCGAGTCGTGAAAGAGCATCAACTTCTTCGTTGAGCCACTGATCGATATGATCAACTTGATAACCATGAAAGTGACCCGCCACGACTGATACAGCATGTCTATAGGCCACCATCACAGGATCCCTGGAGTCCCACATTCCGGAGACTTGTTGTGCCACCAGAGCCGAGTCGCCCAGGCATCTAACTTGGCAGAGGTTCATCTTTTTGGCGATCCTAAGCCCATGGAGCAAAGCTTCGTACTCTGCTGCATTGTTAGTACATGCAAACATGAGCCGGAGGACGTAACAGAACTTGTCGCACTATGGCGAAGTTAGTACTACGCCAGCCCCCGAGCCTTCCAGCTGCCTAGACCCATCCAAGCTGATCGTCCAATACGTGTGATCAGGTCTGTCTTCTGGGATCTACAACTCGGTCCAGTCATTGATGAAATCCACTAAGGCCTGAGACTTGATGGCCGTACGGGGCGTATATTTCACGTGATGAGGACCAAGCTCAATAGATGACTTAGCAATTCTCCCGGTCGCTTCAACGTTTTGTATGATGTCGCCAAGTGGCGCGGAACTGACCACCGTGATCGGGTGCTCCTGGAAGTACTGCTTCAGCTTCCGACTTGCCATGAAGATCCCGAAAACCAGCTTCTGCCAGTGTGGATAACGTTGTTTGGAGAGGGTTAAGACCTCGCTAACAAATTATACTGGCCTTTGGACCGGATATGCCTTTCCTTCTTCTTTGCGTTCGACCACCACTGCCACGCTTACTGCTTTAGAGTTAGCAGCAATGTACAGGAGCATAGGCTCTTTGTCAGTGGGAGCGGCTAAAATGGGCGGCTCAGCCAATTACTTTTTCAAGGCCTCAAAGGCTTTGTTAGCCGCGTCCATACACACAAAACGGTCTGTTTTCTCGAGCAGCTGATAAAGAGGGATGGCCTTCTCCCCAAGGCGACTTACGAAACGGCTCAGACCAGCGATGCGACCCCCATAGGCTGGACCTGATTGATATTGTCCGGCTTGCCAAGTGAGGTAATCGCCTTAATTTTGTTCATGTTAGCCTCCATGCCTCGCTCTGGCACCAAGAAGCCCAATAACTTCCCCTCAGGGACACCGAAGACACACTTGGCCAGGTTAAGCTTCATCTGATACACGCGCAAATTGTCAAACGTTTCCTTTAGATCCTCCAGGAGTGACTCTTTCTTCTGGGATTTCACCACTATGTCATCAACATAGGCATCAACGTTGCGCCCAATTTGGTTGTGTAGGCAATTCTGGATATAGCGTTGATAAGTCGCCCCCGTACTCTTGAGCCCAAACGGCATAGAGACATAGCAAAAAGCGACAAAGGGAGTTATGAAGGACGTCTTCTCCTGATCCTCCAAAGCCATCTTGATCTGGTGATAACCTGAGTATGCATCTAAAAAACACAGCCGCTCGCAACCCACCGTAGAGTCAATGATTTGATCGATACGCGGGAGTGCAAAGGGGTCTTTTGGGCAGGCTTTGTTGAGGTCAGTGTAGTCAATGCACATGCGAAAAGTGCCATTCTTCTTAAGGACCAAAACCGGATTGGCCAACGACTCTGGGTGAAAAACCTCCACAATGAAACCAGCAGCCAAGAGCCGGGCTACCTATTCTCCGATTGCTTTACGCCTTTCCTCGTTAAACCAGCGAAGATATTGCCCAAGAGGCTTCATCTTGGGATCTATGTTAAGATGGTGCTCAGCGAATTCTCTCGGTACACCCGACATGTCAGAAGGTTCCATGCAAAGATGTCCAGATTCTCACGGGTGAATTCGATCAGCGCGCTTTCCTATTTAGGATCCAGACTCGTCCCAATGGTGAATTTCTTAGAAGAGTCACCGGGCATGAAATCCACCAGCTTAGTGTCATATGTCGGCTTAAACTTAAGGGGCCACTACTGGAAAACAGTTATTTGCCATCTGCTGCTTCTTTGCCGTCTGTTGGCTGATGGCAAAGACCCTCTTTGCCATCAGCTACCAGAAACCACACGGCAAAGAGCAGCTGATGCCAAAGGTACTATTTGCCATCAGCCAGCTCTTTGCCGTCTGCCAGCTCACGGCAAAGAGGGTGAGCGGCCCACCCCGCAGCCCCTCTCTCCCCCCTAACGGCCTCTTTATTTGCCGTCAGCTTTCTCCTCTGTGCCGTCAGGAGGCAGACGGCAAAGAGGGTGCCCCCCTAACGGCCGTTAGCCCCACCCCCACGTGCCTCTCTCTCCCCCTAACGGCCACCCCGACACCCTCTCACCCCCGAAACCACAACCGCCGCCGCGCCCTCCTCCGGCCTCCCTGCGCCGCCCTGCGCCCTCCTCCTCCCGAGCCGCCCTGCACCCTCCTCCACCGCTGCCCTGCGCCCCCTCCTCCACCCCGGCCGCCCTGCATCCTCCTCCACCGCGGCCCTACGCCCCTCCTCCTCCCCGGCCGCCCTGCACCCTCCTCCACCGCCGCCCTGCGCCCCCTCCTCCACCCCGAGACCCCTCTCTCTCACCCCTGACACCACCACCGCCGTCGCGCCCTCCTCCGGCCTCCCTGCCCCACCGCCGGCGCCGCCGATGCCACCCCCAACCCAACGCCCCACCCCACCGCCGTCGCCCTCCTCGCGCCCCTCATCGTGCCCCTCCTCCCCCTGCTGCCCTCCTCCCCCTGCGACCTCTCCTCCCCCTGCGGCCCTCTCCCCCTACGGCCCTCCTTCGGTTAGTTTTTTTCTTCTTTTTTTTAATAGTTTTTTTTAATTGGTTATATGTTTTAGTGAGGTTTTGGCTTAGTTTTAGTGTAGTTTAGGTTCAGTTTTAGTTTAGGTTTAGTTAGGTTAGTTTCCTGTTTAGTAAAGGCGAAAAGGAAAAGAAGAAGATGGAGAAAGGAGAAGAAGAAGAAGGAGAAAGGAGAAGAACAAGAAGGAGAAAGGAGAACAAGAAGGAGAAAGGAGAAGAAAAAAATAAGAAGAAGAAGGAAAATAAGAAGAAGGAAAAGGAAGGGAAGGAGAAGAAAGAAGAAGAACAAGAAGAAGAAAAATAGGAGAGGAAGAGAAGAATAAGAGGAAAAAAGAAAATAAGAAGAAGAAGAAGAAGAAGAATAAGAATAAGAATAAGAGAAGAAGAAAACAGGAAGAAGGAGAAGAAGAATAAGAGGAAAAAAGGAAATAAGAAGAAGAAGAAGAAGAAGAAGAAGAAGAAGAAGAAGAAGAAGAAGAAGAAGAAGAAGAGAAGAAAAGAAGAAGAAGGAGAAGAAGAATAAGAGGAAAAAAGAAAAAAGAAAATAAGAAGAAGAAGAAGAAGAAGAAGAAGAGAAGAAAAGAATAAGAAGAAGAAGGAAAAGAAGAAAAAGGAAAAGGAAGGGAAGGAGAAGGAAGAAGAAGAGGAAGAAGAAGAAGAAGAAAAATAGGAGAGGAAGAGAAGAATAAGAGGAAAAAAGAAAATAAGAAGAAGAAGAAGAAGAAGAAGAAGAAGAGAAGAAGAAAACAAGAAGAAGGAGAAGAAGAATAAGAGGGAAAAAGAAAAAAGAAAATAAGAAGAAGAAGAAGAATAATAATAATAATAATAACAATAATAAGAAGAAGAAGAAGACGAAGAGAAGAAGAAAATAAGAAGAAGGAGAAGAAGAATAAGAGGAAAAAATAAAAAATAAAATAAGAAGAAGAAGAAGAAGAAGAAGAAGAAGAAGAAGAAGAATAGAAGAAAAGAAGAAGAAGGAGAAGAAGAATAAGAGGAAAAAAGAAAAAAGAAAATAAGAAGAAGAAGAAGAAGAAGAAGAATAAGAATAAGAGGAAAAAAGAAAATAAGAGTTAGGTCACATATTTTTTGATTATCTTATGAAAACATCATATTTGTGTTGATCGGGTGAATTTCAATGTGCAATTGTTCGACGACCTCCACGTGCGTTGGACGAGCTCCGCCCCTACGTTTGTTGGTGAGCACAAATGACTTCTCCTCCTACCCCCTTAATTTGCTATGTCCCAATCTTCATGCCGATGAAACTTGCTAGCTATATATAGGTTTCTTCAATCATGAGTATGCATGACCAGTATGTGTCTCCCGTTCGAAAGGGCGACATCTATAAATATGCATGTCTTTGCATATTTATAACCGCCATCCTTTCGAATTGTCCAACATTATCCATGGACAGCCCGAGTATGTCTAGATTGGGTTCGTTTTCCCGTATGCTATGCTCTGGATCCGATGCGGAATTTCGTCAGTGCCTCCCTGTTGTTCTCCGGATGCACATCCTCTATGTTTATTGCGAAGACGTGTATCAGGAGAACAGCGGAGAGGTGCTGCCGAAATTTTGCGTTGCACCCAGAGCAAAGCATGGGAAAATGAACCCAATCTACACATACTCGGGTGGGATTAGGACCTGTCTTTACCTATTAGCGTGTAGGTTGCCTGGACGTAATAAAAATGGCGAACCTGATTAACCGATGAATATAAATGCTAAATTATATATAAATATATTTACTCTGTCTTTAGTAGCTACGCAAGATGAGTGATCGTGCGTGGATGTATACCGGTCACCCTAGTCAGAAAGAGATGACGAAAGAATGGTTTGTAAAAACAAAGGAATTTGTGAAAGCCGCATTCGCAAATGGCCAGGAAAGAAACTATTGCCCCTGTCCTGGATGCGACAACTATAAAAGGACGACAGAGGCTTTAATGATTAAACACCTGCAGAGGAGGGGTTTTAAGCCTAATTATACGGTGTGGACATTTCATGGTGAGTCTATACAACGCACAAGAGCTGAGGTGGTCCGTCGTCGCACGAACGAGCATGGTACCGGGATCGAAGACATGGTGCAAGAGTTTGATGATGCTCGGGATTCGGAAGATGAGATGGAGGAATCTGCAAAGGCCTTTTATGAAATGTTGGAGTCTTCAAAACGTCCTCTCCATGAGTACACTGAGCTCTGTCAGCTGGATGCAATTGCACAAGTAATGGCTCTGAAGGCTGAGTTCAACTTGGGAAGAGAATGCTACGACGCGATGATGACACTATTTGGACGCCTCCTACCCAAAGGCCATGTCATGCCTGCAAACCTGTACCAGTCGGACAAAATACTTCGTGTACTTAAGATGCCCTATGAGAAGATAGATGCATGTGAGAAAGGATGTGTCCTATTTAGGAAGGAGTATGCACACTTGGACTATTGTCCCAATTGCGAGTCTTGAAGGTATCTTGTGGTAGACAACGGTATGGGTGAGAAGAGGAAGACCAAATCACAGTTAGTGTGCTTCGGTATATGCCAATCGTACCAAGACTTCAACGTATTTTCATGGTCGAAGAGACAGCCAGATAGATGACATGGCACAAATTGGGCAAAAGAACCAAACTAGATGCGGATGGGAATAAGATGATGGTACACACATCGGATGGGGAAGCGTGGAAACATTTCGATGGATTGCATCAGGATAAAGCGGCAGATCCAAGGAATCCTCGAGTTTGCGCCGCCACGGATGGTTTTAATACCTTCGGCATGACGTCAACCCAATACAATTGTTGGCCTGTATTTGTCATTCCACTCAATCTCCCCCCCCCGGCAGATTATGCAAAGAAAGAACATATTTCTGACGTTGATAATTCCAGGGCCCAATTATCCGGGGAATAATATGAATGTGTACCTACAACCGCTTAAGGATGAATTGGAAGAAGCTTGGGATAATGGGGTCAAGACATACGATGCCGCTAGAAAAGAAAACTTCAAAATGCATGTGTGGTACGTGTACTCTATGCATGACTTGCAAGCGTATGCGCTATTCTCTGGATGGTGCGTGCATGGAAGGTTCTCGTGCCCCCAATGCAAGGAAGCTCTTTAGTTTCATTGGTTGCAAGAGGGTCGGAAGTATTCTTGCTTTGACTTGCATAGACAGTTCCTGGATCCTGACCATCAGTTCAGAAAAGACAAGAAGAACTTTACCAAAGGTAAAGTTGTCAAAAACTTGGCACCACCTGCGTTCACAGGACAACAGATCCTGGATCAGTTAAACGCCCTCAAGCCTGATCCAGAGCGTCCAGGGTATTTCAAGGGGTATAATTCACAACACGCCTGGACTCACAAGCCATGCTTCTGGGATCTGCCTTACTTCAAAGACCTCCTTCTTCCACACAATATCGACATGATGAACACTGAAAAGAATATTGGAGAGGCTATTTTTGGTACATTGTTCAACATAGATGGGAAGGCAAAGGATAATATTAAGGCTAGAGTCGATCAAGAGACGCTATGTCATAGACCGTTACAAAACGTGCGAGAAGGCAAAGGAAAGCAGAAGTGGTCGAAGCCAAAGGCCTGGTTCAATCTTGGAAGGCCAGCTATGAGGGAAATTATCTTGTGGGTCAAAATGCACTTAATGTTCCCCGATGGGTATGCAGCGAATCTAAAGAGGGGAGCGAGTCTTGAAAAATTAAAAATCTTTGGTCTCAAGAGTCATGACTGGCACATATGGCTAGAGCGGGTAATGTCGGCGATTTTACGTGGCTTTATTCCTGAGGCTAAATGTCTAGTACTCGCAGAGCTGAGCTATTTCTTCTGTGTTCTTTGTGCGAAAGAATTGTCGCCTGGCGTGGTAGAATACATGGAGGAGTTTGCACCGGAGTTGTTGTGCAAGTTGGAGAAGATCTTTCCACCGGGCTTCTTTAATCCAATGCAGCATTTGATTTTACATCTACCGACCGAGGCAAGATTGGGTGGGCCCGTGCAAGATCGTTAGTGCTATGCAACTGAGAGGATGCAAAAGACCCTTCGAGCTAAATGTAAAAATAAGCTTAGAATTGAAGCATCGATGGCTGAGGCATTCATTACTGAGGAGGTGGCAAACTTTGTGACAGCACACTACGAAGCCAAAAATCATCATTTGCATAATCCGAAGCCTCGGCACAATGATGCAGGCACTAAAAAGGTGGGTCCAACCTCAGCCTATTCAAAGGGAAGCTCGCACTAGCCGGTGCTTCGAAACCAATAATGTTGGATGTCGAAGAAAGGCGGAACATTTCGTTGTATATCTTCAACAACCTAACAGAAGTGCGGCCGTACATCGAGTGAGTTCTCGACACATTTTCCCGTAACTTCTAAAGCATTTGAACTGCTCTTATTCCCAGATATATCAAACAGCCGTTACGTCGCCAAATTCTCAGATGGAGCGGTGATCGAAAACGATTCCGTCGAAGAGTATGAGCTTCTGTCAAAGACAGGAGATGGCTATCCCGGTTTCATCTCTTGGTTCAAACAAACGGTAATTATCAATAATGGACCATTTCATTCTTGGTCTAACTTGCGGCTAATGAAACAATCGTTTCGTATTAAACTTGTAGGCTAATTCAGAGTCTATGGACGCCGAATTGAGACAAGTCGCTAATGGTTTTGACTATAAGGTCCGTTCATTTGAGAAATACAACATCAACGGGTATCTCTTCCGTACCTTTGGCAAAGAGCTATCTATGCCCCACCGGAAATCTACAAATTGTGGTGTCTCTGCTATCGGCGAAGGTGTTATCGAGTATTATGGAAGAGTTGAAGCAATTTATGAACTTCAATTCTATGGTGAAAACCCACCAAACATCGTAGTCTTCAAATGTTATTGGTTCCAGCCGAAGAAGACTAGAAGGACTCATGAACATATAGGACTAGTCGAAATCAATCCAAACACCCATTTAGATGTTCCCGATGTCTATATTACGGCTCAACAGGCGACCCAAGTTTTCTATCTACCGTGGGCATGCCAAACGGATAAGAATCTGGAAGGTTGGTATGTTGTTTATGAAGTGCCGCCACATGTCAGACCACCTCTCCCAAATGAACAGGATTATGAACCTCACATTAACCCAGACACATATGATGGAGAATTCTTCCAAGAAACACGTCTTTCCAAGAAACATTTCAAGAACCGCCGTGCTTCACCCAAGAACATGGAAGTAGACAGCGACAATTAATCTGACTCCAGCCCTGAGCCGAAACCAGAAGACCTGGAACTCGTAGAGGTTACTGATGCGGATGACCTGTCAATGCTTCAACGATTAAAGGAAGGCCCTTCACAACTTCACGCCGTTGAACCCGACGAGCACGTCATTCATGAAGACATGTGTGATAGTGATGATGATGATGCATTTATTGATGATGATAATTAGTTTGTAAGATTCACAACTTAAATTATATATATTTTAATCTTTATTATTCATGTACATATTATTATTCATGTCAGTTATTCAATTTTTTTATGTTGTACTAATTTCTTTTAATCTTTATCATGGCAGGTCACCACGTGTGGAAAGATGGTGGGCGTTGGTCCAGATCGCTCGACGGGTTCTTCCCAGGCGCCCCGCACGAGGGGTGGTACTTCCCTTCCACCCCTATCTCTCCGTAGAGCCTTGGCAGACAGTCTATCGACACCACCCGTGGATTCTTCTTCGTCGGCGGCATTGCCCACTGGGAGAGGTGTTGGTCGGGTAGGGAAGAAGGGGAAGGGTACAGGGAGAGGTGGTGGCCGCGGAAGATCCAGGAGGACTGTTGAGCCGTCCTCGCCACCACCACCAGCTCATTCACCCGAGCATAGGACTACTATGGTCGACCCATTTGCGGAGGAGGCTACGGGGACTCCGTTCCAGGAGCCTCTTGTTGACGGGCATTCGTCCCATGAGACTCCGGTCCAGGAGCAGCCTCGGGTCGAGGTGCATTCGGCCCAGGAGCAGCCGGAGGAGACTACGGTTCCGGAGGCTTCACCCGACATGGAGAGGCCCGGATGGGAGACCTGGCCGGATCGTACCAAGTTGCCGGATTGGACCGAGGGTCTGGGTGGCTCAGGGGGCCGGGATGGCGGGGATGAGCTTACGGATAGTGAGGGCGATGTGCAGGTGGGCGGGGCCACTGTGTACAAGCGTGGTAGTACACGTCTCCTAGTCGCGCCGGCTACCCACGAGCAGAGGCCGGTGATTAAACCTGAAGGAGATAGGTAAGTACATTTACTCTTTTTTTAGCTTTTGCCTTCAAGTTTGTTCAAATATCTAATGCGTTGACCTTATCATACTGCAGGGGATGGGTACACCCTCTTGGAGTCCGCAGGCCGAACTCTGTCCTTGGTGTGCTTTGTTGGACAAATTTCCCGGGGTTTGTCACGTTGCCTGGTGAGGGTCAGGTTCCTACACTAGGATTTTCCTGGGAGCACTACCAGGCAGCGCAGGCCCCGCCGGAGGAGATTATAGATGGTGTCTTGTGCCACACGAGGGCCGAGATGGTGATCAAGAGCTTTTGGGTCAATTATCCTTTTACAGAATCTAAAATTAACAATATAGCTAATTATTGTACTAATCGTGTTTTCACGTTTGATTGCAGGCCTTCTATAGGTGTGAGGATTGATATGAGGAGGAGGCGGCCAGGGTTCTCGAGGCCGAGTGTAGGCGGTTACTACAGAACTTGCGCCACGAGGCTCGGCCGCAGGCTATTCGAGATTACTATGCCACGCGTGGTATTAAGAAGCGGAAGAAGGATTGCCGCGGAAAGTTTCTGAAGAAGGATACATGAAGGTAATTACCTATTCTTAAGTCCTTCTACGTAGTTTTCTTTATTTCATTCATAGGCGTAGCGCTGAAAATTCTTTCTAATAACTTACAGGTGCCCTCGAGATGGTGTGCGGATAAGATGGATTGTTGGGAGGCGTTGGTTGATGAGTGGTGCACAGGCAGCTGGCGAGCCGTCCACGAGAATGCGAAGGATCGGCGTAGCCAAATGGTTGGTGTGCCACACCATCAAGGCAGCGCCAACTTACTTCAGTTTGGACAAAACTGGGTATGTGATTTGCTTCATGATTCATGCAATTCATTCTTGATGCTAATATTTTGTTCCTCTCTTTTAGGCGCATCACAATAAGACGGAGATGCCACACTTGTACGACCTTTATGGCATGGCCCATACTGCCTCGTACAAGAAGGCGAAGGCATTCTCTGAGTCTGACCTAGATGATCCCAATAACTTCACCAACATATCATCCCACCAGAAGCTCGTGGCATACAAGGACGCGGGGAAGGCTACGAAAGGGGATGACTTTAACCCTAGCCAGGAACCTTTGGATCCAGAGCTGGTGATGATATCTGGTGGCAGGAGGCCCCATGGCTCGATAGCCATTGGAGATGGGATAATATGTTGTCCACTCACTCTCCCGGAGATCAAGGCGCGCCAGTCGAGCAGCTGTCCTCAGATAATGCGTCGTCCACGGCCAGTCGAACTTGCCATCGAGGTTAGTTGTATGGACTAAGAACACTTTCATCCATTTCATTATTTGTGTCACCGTAGATCATTACTGTGGTAACGAGGAATGGTGTTTCAGGCTGCTCTTCAGAAAGAGAGATTGGCAAACCAGGCTGCTCTTGAGAAAGAGAGATTGGCAAGCCAGGTTGCTCTTGAGGCTGCTCTTGAGAAAGAGAGATTGGTAAGTCAGGCTGCTCTTGATGAGAGGGACCAGACCACGGCACGATTGATTTAGGAGGAGAGGTCCCGGAATGAGGCGGGTCAACGGGCCCTATACGAGCTTTTTGTGGTAAGTTCTTTTACACATTAGCCAAATCATGTGTGTAATGTCTGTTTCATTACTAACTAATACGACCCACTCTTCAGGGTCTGTGCGAGAAGAGCGGTAAAGTCCCTCCGCCGATGCTCGTCTTCTCTTCGATTGGCACGGTGAGTTTCATTATAAACTAGTATTAATAATGGAGTGTCATCATTCTCACTGGACATTGCAAAATATCTATTCTGCACAATAACTCTTGAGCGGCATCGCATGACCCTTCTCAAGGTGTTTCTCCTCCTTGATGACCACTACGGTAAGTTTCTCTTCTCCTCTTTCATATTCTCCTTGCCTTAATTTCCCCAACAATGACATAGTTAGCCCATTTAGCTCCAAAGAGACATAATTAGCCCATTTAGCTCCAAAATGCCATAATAACCTCAAAATGGCATAAGAACCTTGGTTAGCTCATTAATATTATATACTTAGCTTGTTTTCCTCTCAAATGAGATAATTAGCCCATTTAGCTCCAAAAAGACATAGTTAGCTAATTTAGCTCCAAGACGAGGAGAAGAGGAGAAGAAATAGGAAAAATGAAAAGAAAGAAGAAGAAGAAGAAGAAAAGAAGGAGAAGAAGAAGGAGGAGGAGGAGGAGAAGGAGGAGAAGTCCAAGGACCTTCTAGTCCTTCTCCTTCTCCTCCTTCTCCTCCTTCTCCTCCTTCTTCTTGATTTCTTCTTCTTCTCCTCCTCCTCCTATTTCTTCTCCTCTTTCATATTATCCTTTCTTTAATTTCCCCAACAATGACATAATTAGCCCATTTAGCTCCAAAATGCCATAATAAGCTCAAAATGGCATAAGAACCTTGGTTAGCTCATGAATATTATATACTTAGCTTGTTTTCCTCTAAAATGCGATAATTAGCCCGTTTAGCTCCAAAAAGACATAATTAAGTAATTTAGCTCCAAGAAGAGGAGAAGAAATAGGACAAATGAAAAGAAAGAAGAAGAAGAAGAAGAGCACAAGGAGAAGGAGGAGAAGGCCACGGACCTTCTATTCCTTCTCCTCCTCCTCCTTCTCCTCATTCTCCTCCTTCTTCTTGATTTCTTCTTGTTCTCCTCCTCCTCCTCTTTCTTCTCCTCTTTCATATTATCCTTGCTTTAATTTCCCCAAAAATGACATAATTAGCCCATTTAGCTCAAAAATGCCATAATAAGCTCAAAATGACATAAGAACCTTGGCTAGCACATGAATATTATATACTTAGCTTGTTTTCCTCTAAAATGGGATAATTAGCCCATTTAGCTTCAAAAAGACATAATTAGGTAATTTAGCTCCAACAAGAGGAGAAGAGGAGAAGAAATAGGAAAAATAAAAAGAAAGAAGAAGAAGAAGAAGAAGAAGAGAAGAAGGAGAAGGAAGAGGAGGAGGAGGAGAAGGCCAAGGACCTTCTAGTCCTTCTCCTCCTCCTCCTTCTCCTCCTTCTCCCCCTTCTTGATTTCTTCTTCTTCTCCTCCTCCTCATGTTTCTTCTCCTCTTTCTTATTATCCTTGCTTTAATTTCCCCAACAATGACATAATTAGCCCATTTAGCTCCAGAATACCGTAATAACCTCAAAATGGCATAAGAACCTTGGTTAGCTCATGAATATTATATACTTAGCTTGTTTTCCTCTAAAATGGGATAATTAACCCATTTAGCTCCAAAACGACATAATTAGGTAATTTAGCTCCAACAAGAGGAGAAGAGGAGAAGAAATAGGAAAAATGAAAAGAAAGAAGAACAAGAAGAAGAAGAAGAAGAAGAAGAGAAGAAGGAGAAGGAGGAGGAGGAGGAGGAGAAGGCCAAGGACCTTCTAGTCCTTCTCCTCCTCCTCCTTCTCCTCCTTCTTCCTGATTTCTTCTTCTTCTTCTCCTCCTCCTCTTTCTTCTCCTCTTTCATATTATCCTTGCTTTAATTTCCCCAACAATGACATAATTAGCCCATTTAGCTCCAAAATGCCATAATAACCTCAAAATGGCATAAGAACCTTGGTTATCTCATGAATATTATATACTTAGCTTGTTTTCCTCTAAAAATGGGATAATTAACCCATTTAGCTCCAAAAAGACCTAATTAGGTAATTTAGCTCCAACAAGAGGAGAAGACGAGAAGAAATACGAAAAATGAAAAGAAGAAGAAGAAGAAGAAGAAATCAAGAAGAAGGAGGAGAAGGAGGAGAAGGAGGAGGAGGAGAAGGACTAGAAGGTCATTGGCCTTCTCCTCCTCCTCCTCCTCCTTCTGCTTCTTCTCTTCTCTTCTTCTTCTTCTTCTTCTTTCTTTTCATTTTTCCTATTTCTTCTCCTACTCTTCCTTCTCCTCCTTCTTCTTGATTTTTTCTTCTTCTCCTCCTCCTCCTCTTTCTTCTCCTCTTTCATATTATCCTTGATTTAATTTCCCCAACAATGACATAATTGGCCCATTTAGCTCCAAAATACCACAATAAGCTCAAAATGGCATAAGAACCTTCGTTAGCTCATGAATATTATATACTTAGCTTGTTTTCCTCTAAAATGGGACAATTAGCCCATTTAGCTCCAAAAAGACATAATTAGGTAATTTAGCTCCAACAAGAGGAGAAGAGGAGAAGAAATAGGAAAAATGAAAAGAAAGAAGAAGAAGAAGAAGATGATGATGAGAAGAAGGAGAAGGAGTAGGAGGAGAAGGAGGAGAAGGCCAAGGACCTTCTAGTCCTTCTCCTCCTCCTCCTTCTCCTCCTTCTTCTTGATTTCTTCTTCTCCTCCTCCTCCTCCTCCTCTTTCTTCTCCTCTTTCATATTATCCTTGCTTTAATTTCCCCAACAATGACATAATTAGCCCATTTAGCTCCAAAATACCATAATAACCTCAAAATGGCATAAGAACCTTGGTTAGCTCATGAATATTATATACTTAGCTTGTTTTTCTCTAAAATGGGATAATTAACCCATTTAGCTCCAAAAAGACATAATTAGGTAATTTAGCTCCAACAAGAGGAGAAGAGGAGAAGAAAGAGGAAAAATGAAAAGAAATAAGAAGAAGAAGAAGAAGAAGAGAAGAAGGACAAGGAGGAGGAGGGGGAGGAGAAGGAGAAGGCTAAGGAACTTCTAGTCCTTCTCCTCCTCCTCCTTCTCCTCCTTCTCCTCCTTCTTCTTGATTTCTTCTTCTTCTCCTCCTCCTCCTCTTTCTTCTCCTCTTTCATATTATCCTTGCTTTAATTTCCCCAACAATGACATAATTAGCCCATTTAGCTCCAAAATACCATAATAACCTCAAAATGGAATAAGAACCTTGGTTAGCTCATGAATCTTATATACTTAGCTTGTTTTCCTCTAAAATGGGATAATTAACCCATTTATCTCCAAAAAGACATAATTAGGTAATTTAGCTCCAACTAGAGGAGAAGAGGAGAAGAAATAGGAAAAATGAAAAGAAAGAAGAAGAAGAAGAAGAAGAAGAAGAAGAAGAAGAAGAGAAGAAGGAGAAGGAGGAGGAGGAGGAGGAGAAGGCCAAGGACCTTCTAGTCCTTCTCCTCCTTCTTCTTGATTTCTTCTTCTTGTCCTCCTCCTCCTCTTTCTTCTCCTCTTTCATATTATCCTTGCTTTAATTTCCCCAACAATGACATAATTAGCCCATTTAGCTCCAAAATGCCATAATAAGCTCAAAATGGCATAAGAACCTTGGTTAGCTCATGAATATTATATTCTTAGCTTGTTTTCCTCTAAAATGGGATAATTAGCCCATATAGCTCCAAAAAGACATAATTAGGTAATTTAGCTCCAACAAGAGGAGAAGAGGAGAAGAAATAGGAAAAATGAAAAGAAAGAAGAAGAAGAGAAGAAGGAGAAGGAGAAGGAGGAGGAGGAGAAGGCCAAGGACCTTCTAGTCCTTATCCTCCTCCTCCTTCTCCTCCTTCTCCTCCTTCTTGATTTATTCTTCTTCTCCTCCTCCTCCTCTTTCTTCTCCTCTTTCATATTATCCTTGCTTTAATTTCCCCAACAATGACATAATTAACCTATTTAGCTACAAAATGCCATAATAAGCTAAATTAACATAAGAACCTTGGTTAGCTCATGAATATTATATTCTTAGCTTGTTTTCCGCTAAAATGACATAATTAGCTCAAAAACATCATATTTTTTTTCTTCTTCTGACTTTCTTATTCACATTTTTGCAGATTGGATATACTACATGCATGGAAGCTGGCATTCATGGAGTTGAACAATGTGGATGAATGAACTTTATATGTATATCATCTAGTTTTCATTTGAGTTGGTGAACAATGTCGAACTATATGTATATGTATATATGGATAAATAGTGCAATACTTTGTATGTTGGTTCTTTCGATATATGGGGATGTACATTGATTTATATGTATATCATATATGTGTGGTGAATTATATATATGTGTTGGCAAGTATATGTGTGGTGAACTATATATCATATATGTGTGGTGAATTATATAAATGTGTTGTCAAATATATATATATATATATATATATATATATATATATATATATATATATGCTGTGAAATAATATGAAACAAAAAAACAGGTACTATATGGGCTCTTTCCCGTCTGCCAGCTGATGGCAAAGACTTGTGCCATCAGCTGGCAGATGGCAAAGGTGCCACATGGCACCCAGCTGTGCATCCTGGGGTGTCTATATAGGCTCTTTGCCGTCTGCTTCCAGGGTGGGCAGAAGGCAAAGAAGAGGGCATAGAGGAGGGGGGAGGAGGAGGCAGACGACAAAGAGTGGAGGGGGGAGGAGGAGGAGGCAGACGGCAAAGAATAAGGGGAAGGCAGACGGCATAGAATAAGGGGGAGGCAGACGGCAAAGAATAAGGGGGAGGCAGACGGCAAAGCCTACGTTAACCCCTAACGGAGGCAACGCCTGTCGGCTACCGTCTCGAGCACTTTGCCGACCGCTCCTATGGAAAGCTGACGGCAAAGAGCTTTGCCGTCCGCTTTGGGGGGACAGACGGCAAAGAAGGTACGATGCCGTCGTAGGCTGACGCAGAAATTTTGCCGGCCGTGAGATTCTTTGCCGTCGTAGGCTGACGCAGAAATTTTTGCCGGCCGTGAGATTCTTTGCCGTCTTGGTATTCTCTTTGCCGTCCGGGATTTAGTCTTTGCCGTCTGTGATGGCTGACGGCAAAGAAGCTGATTCCTGTAGTGGGCTACTCTGAGTCAATTGTTGGCTTCTTGAGTGGGGTCATGTCCGTTGGGTCAACATTGGCTTGATGAAACTTGAGTTCCTCAGGTGCGCAGGCCGACTCAGCATAAGTGGCATCTCCCTCTTCGCACTCTTGAGCTATCTTCCGATCTCCACTGATCGTGATGGTTCCTTTAGGGCCTGGCATCTTGAGCTTGAGGTAGACATAACATGGGCGGGCCATGAAACGGGTGTAAGTCGGCCGACCAAAAATCGCGTGATAAGGGCTTTTGATCTTGACCACCTCAAACATGAGAGACTCGCTCTTGTAATTAGACTCGGTGCCAAAATCCACATTGAGTTTAATCCGCCCAACAGGATACACCGACTTACCCAGGACGATGCCATGGAAGACCGTAGAGGAAGGCATCAAGTCGCTTCCGGAGAAATTCATTCTTCGGAAAGTGTCGTAGTATAAGATGTTGATGTTGTTGCCTCCATCCATGAGGACTTTGGAGAGGGTATAGCCCCCTACCTGTGGCGCCATAACTAATGCTAAGTTGCTAGGGTTTTCAACCCAGGGCGGGTGATCCTCCCTGCTCCAGATAATAGGCTGCTCTGACCAATTGAGATACCTGGGGAGCGTCGGCTCAGTGACGCTAAGGGTTCTGTATTTGACCTTCTTGTCCCTTTTGCAAGTACTGGTGGTAAACACATGATACTGCCCACTGTTCAACTGCTTGGGGTTGTTCTGGAAACTGTCGTTGTCATTCTGCTGCTGAGAGCCGCCCTGGTGAAGCTGCTGCTGAAAACCGCCCTGTGCATTATATTGCTGGCTATTCTGGACCGAATATTGCCCAGCATTGGAATGTGACCCGCCCTAAGGACCACGGTTGGGGAAACCGTCAAACGGACTCATGTGTGAGCCGCCCGGCCCGAATTGGTCCGGGTGTCCACCACTATCTCCTCCTTGGTTGCCCTTGAGAGCCTCGGCGCAGAACTCCTGCATCACATAGCAGTCTTCCCAAGAATGAGTGGATGGACCTTCCGCTGTGGTATGTTGTGGGCAGGGGCCCTTGAGCATCTCGTGATAGTTGTGTGGTTTTATTTCCACTGAAACCCATTTTCTTCGGACGCTAGTTCCCGGTCCCAGTGTTAGTATTGCCGAGGAATTCAGTGGCGTCTTCCTGCTGCCCTTTCTTCCCTTGGCCCCGGGGGTTGTAGTTATTTCGCCCCTGGGACTAGGAGTGGCCTTTGGATGACTCCCCTCTCCTGGCACTGCTGATTTTATCATCATCTTCCCCGGGATCTTTGGTGTCGTCGGACTCGGCGTACCTAGTGAGGGTGTCCATTATCTCTCCCATATCCTCCACTTTACGCTTGAGTCACCCAAGCTTCAACACCAAGGGCTAGTAGTGACAGTTTTTCTCCAAGATCAACACGGCCTGAGCCACCGAAATACCATCCGATGAATGGATTACCTCTGCAACCCGTCGCGTCCAATGATGGGCCGACTCCTCTCGGCGCTAGATGAAGTGGTGTAAGTCGACAATAGTCATCGGGCGCTTGCAAGTTCCCCAGAAGTTTTTGACAAAACGCACCTTCAACTCGGCTCATGTGTTGATGGAATTGGGCAGCAAGTTCTTCAGCCATGTGCGTGTCATCCCTTCAAACATCATTGTGAAGTACTTGGCACACACCACCTCGTTAACACCAATCATATCCATCGCAAGCTCGTAACTTTCAATCCACGCCCCTGGTTCGAGAAACGGCGTGTAATTGGGAACCTTGCGCGGACCTTTAAAATCTTTGGGCATACGCTCGTTGCGGGGGGCGGGTGCCAGACAGGGGATTCCTATGGTCCTTCCTCCTGACTCGGCCTGCGCAGGGGAAGGCAGCACATAAGCCGGATAGCCTTGACCTGCCGTGGTCGCCATCTCCGTCAGGCGGGTGCCTCGTGTTGCATCCACGAGGTCCTGAGCCCGGGTATCTGGCAGCCCGGGCAGGTTGATTTGCGGAGGTCGACGCCGTTCACTGCTGAACACTGCGGGCGGGTCATCATGACGGCTCCTGGTATGACTTGCCTGAGGCACCGAGTGCAGCCACTCACGACTATACGAATATTGCGCCTGTTGGACCACCGCCGTTTTCAACATCTCGTTGGCGTTCCTTGCATCCACCTCAGCCAGAGAGTTTCCGTGGATGGGAAGAGACTCTAGGTTGCGGGTCGTCGCCAATACGTTGTCAACGGGTTTAGAAAAGTGACCCCGCGGCGTCTGGAAGCGTGGCGGCTGAGCCGGCACCGGCTGAGGCGCGTGTGGGTTGGGCGGGGGTGAGCCGGGTCGACATGCTGAGTAACTTGCCATGGCTAGTTAGGTTCCATCCCAGGTGTATGTGGGATGTCGAAGAGTCGAGTTGGATTCAGATCGACTAGCAGACGGTTGCGATGCCTCCTGTGGTGAATCGCATCGGAAGCGCGTTGTTGCCGTTCAAGCCGCCATCCCTGAACACTTAGCCGATGTGTCTCCGCGGCGATCTGGGCCCGTTGGGTCGCCATCCTGGCAGCCTCGACTTCAATCTCGCGTTGAATCTTGGCCATCTCCTCCATCAGCTTCGCTAACTCGGCGTTGACCTCTTCCTAGTTCTCTGCCGTCACGGTAACTGCCTTGAGTTTAGCCATCTCGGCTACCAAATCCGACATGGCTTGAGCCGGAGTCTTTCCTGATCCGTTGGCTTCGTTGTTGCCAGCTGCGATCGGCTGAGCTGCCGCTGCTCCTGCCATGTAGATGGCAACCTCACAATGGGGTCCTTCGACATCCTCGGAGATTGCCGCCTGAGGCAATCCCCCAAGCCGCCCTTCGTGGAGAGGGTAGATCGAATCTGTGTCGTCGACGGACGACTCATCGTCTGAGTTGACACGGGTGTTCTCCTGGATCACCGGCTCATCCGGCAGGTCGATCCCCTGCGTAAAACCAACAAAGGCGTGGTGTGTCCTGACCTGGCGTTTGGCAAGATGGGCGCATCGGGCCGGCTCGACGATGTCGATGAAGATGTCCGGCTCAGGTACGGGAGCCCCAAACATGCCAATGAAGACATGAATCTTGCCGAAGGGGACCCTATATCCAAACTCGGTTGAATCGGCGTCAAGCCCCTACCGAGAGTTGTCGATGTAGTACTTTCCCCGGCGGCTCTTAGTCATGAGGCCGACCACGTAGCTCCCAAACCATGGAAGGGCTCCCTTTGAGAACTCAATTCCACCGTGCGCTAGCCCTACGATGGGCGCCAACTGTCGTGGTTTTGTCATGGCAGATGTCCCCGTGAAAGGACTTAGTGATGAAGCCATCGCATCTTGGTGGCGACTCAAAGGGGTTGAGCGGAAGCGAGACTCGAGTTTACCCAGGTTGGGCACCTCCGATGGAGGTAAAAGCCTACGTCCTGCTTTGTGTATATTTGATGTAGGAATCGATTACAAGGGTGCATAACTCGCCTGACCTAGCTCTCGATGGATCGTAACTTAATCTTTCTACCCTAGAGACTCGCCTTTATATATAGGTCGAGGCCCTAGGTTTACGGGAGTCCGGGTCACATAATGAATCATAACCCGATATATCTCTAACCCGCCGTGTCTCGAAAGGAAACCCTCCGGTGAGTCTTCCTTTTTCTTGGATCTTGAGTCTCCCTCAGGGTTCATGGGCTGAACCAGCCCTAAGGACGTAGAACACCTCACGCCTTCTGTGTTCTTGGGTCTTGAGTCGCCTTGAACCTGACCCGGCCCAATATGGCGGGTCACCCAGCAAGTAATATCCCCAACAATATTCGTTATAGAAAATGTGAATGAAAATGCCTGCTTTAAATCATTTGATGATTGTTCACTATTTTTATGCAGGTTCTGAACTTTACACGACGTTACTAAAATCTCTAAGAAGCATATACTTAAAAGATGGACCCGAGATGCACGTGATATCCTCCCAGCTCATCTGACCCAGTACCAGAGGGACCATGCTCAAGAGAACCTGTTTAGTTTCAGGCATTTTAATATGTATATGCATGCAATGGAGCTTGTGTGAATGGGAGATAGTATTGTAGAAGCATATGAACAACTAATAAATTGTTCAAGCATTGGGCAACTGAGATAAAGCCATTCACAGAGATGAGAGATTGGCACTGAAGGAGAGATTGGCTGAAAATGGAGATGTTTTAAATCAGTTTCAGTCACAAGGCGTTGTGGTCAGTTTCAGTGAGAAGGCGATGTAGTGGGTGCAGCAGTAACACCACATGTTGATGTTGTGGACGACGGAATAGTTCGGCAAATGAGTATAGGAATATGCTTGTAGGGTTACTTCATCCAGCTAAGCACATGCACATGGGGAGGCCTACAACAAGTACGAAGGAGGCACGATACGAAGGGTTGAGTAAATGGATCAGATTTTGCAGCATATGTCGATGATAAGGTCACAAGCGGATAACTTGCCATGATCGCAGCGATGTACCAAAACAACTACGGAAGCCCGCGACGTGCAAGAATTGTAGTGTTGGAGGACATCGTCAGAACAATTGTCATAAGGCGGATACGCTACGACTAAATTAATTATGTGATCTTTAATAGAAGAAGATGTCATGAATATGTGATCCATTTGTATAATTAGAATTTGTTGCTTGTTTGTTGGTAATGTGCGTATAAAATAATTTGCTTTGCATATGTCCTTGTTGCGATATTTTATAAACTTGAATTGATGTTGTGCCAGAGTTGATGATGTCTACTTTATTAATAAATAAATTAGACATGTAGAATTTTAGTGTATTTATCTCTACTCCTAAAGGAGCAGTTGGTAGCCGGCGCTAACTGGTCTATTTTCGTCCACCCTCCTACCACTCTGGTTAATTTTCGTGTCCGCACGCTATCAAAAAAGACCAATACGTGAGCTGCTCTATCCCACGCCTACGCCAAAAAAACGCACATGGTCTTTTTTCGTCCACCCTCCCACCGCTCTAGTTAATTTTCGTCTCCGCACGCTACCAAAAAAGACCATGACGTGAGCTGCTCTATCCCACGCCTACCCCAAAAAACAGCTAATTCACTTGCGGGCAAAAAAAACCCGTCATAACACCGTCAATCGTCATTAGGTTTCCCACGATCGCATAACAGCCCCGCCGCGCATCGTTACCCTACGCCGCCGCCGTTATCGTCGGGGGCTCCCTCAGACCGCCGCCGTCGTCAACGGCGGCGGTCTGTTGCGTCGTCATCGACCGCGTAAAGGATGCCCGCCGTCCTCATCGGTGTACTTGATCGCCGTCGTCGCTGATCTTCAATACAGCCGCATACATCATCGCACATCGCGGATCTTTAAGGTATTCTCTATGTTAATCTCACTACAATCTCAATCCACGCGTTCATGGTTCTGGATCTACATAAATACATCTGAGTCTGAACCTGTGCATGTTTCTGGATCTACATAAATACATCTTAGTCTGAACCTGTACATGGTTCCGGATCTACTTAGATCATCTGGTAATGTTATTTAGCCTCCCTTTCTTCTTGTTCTTGATGGAAGTGCACACGCATGCAGCTGATCAATTTATTAGCATTTGCTTTTCAAGGAGATAAAGAAATTAAGGAAAAAACTTACTGAGCATGAAAAAACTGACTGATCATGATTTGTTATTTTCGTGTAGAGATACTATTTTCAATATAGTTCGTCCACCTAAGGTGGCATCAGGAAGATGGCCTTCTGAAAGATGCTCGGGCTTGTCCTGCAAACCACACAGTAAGAGTAGTTAACTGCACAAAACTTCATGCATATACCCATATAGATAGAAAATTGAACAAACCAATGTGTGTAGAACCAATGAAATGAAAATAAACGGTGACCTCACATCTGTAGGTGAGAGGGCATGTTTGACAATCTCATTTGTTAAAAGCCAAGGTGTTTATTGTAGCTAACATCCTAAAATTGTGTAGAACCATAAGCATCACACATCTCCCCACATCTCGCCAATATTATTTAAGTTTGAGACTGAGAAGAAAACATGAATATGTGATTTCATTTAAATTTGATTTCCTTTCAAATTCCAAGCATGCTAATTCTAGGGCGTGTAGCAGTCCAACAGGCAGCAACTCCTACGTACCGCAATTCTTTATTTCCAAGCACAATGAGACCTCATAACCTAGAGAAAAATAAAAGTCCGCGTATAAGGATGCTTTTAGAGAGATCGAGTCCATTTGCAATTCAGTTAGAAATATAAAAAACAGCACCTCAGGCTGAATATGCACTACATCTTGATACGAGGATGCTTTGATGTGTATGACAAGCTATAAGTTTGTATTGAGAAAATACAATCAGAGAGATGGACCTTAATAATGAAGACCAAAGAGATGCTCTTTTGCTGGATATGACCCTTTTTCAAAAGAAGAAAAACACGTGTGTACCTTATTTACCTTCTAACAGTATGGATTTCCCATTTTTTGCTGAAAGAAATCTCAATTAGTCCCTCCATATCAGTTGAATTAAAACTGTGAAACCATTGACATGTCAATATTGGTTGAACATCATTTTTTAGACTATTAGCATCATTCTTTCGGGATTATTCAAGAACTCTTCCCAAAGCTTCACTCTCTCCTCCATGAACCGCTATACCTAAAAGTTTATAGTTTTAGGTCGGTTCACATTGAGTACTTCGTTATTTTACTACGCATAGTTTTAGTTCAATTATAAACCCTTTGGTACACTTCCATTAATATTATAAGTCTGAAAGCATTGCTACCCATATAAATGTTTTGTTGAAGAATATGTAACTGTAGTAAATGAAATGCATACCCGTATCTCTGCATTGCTACTAAATATCAAAAGCATTACCATGTTTTATCTCTGAGAATTCCTGATGAGGCCATGCTGAGGACAAATTCACTCATTGTAGGAATGGGTAATTCAAAAAGCAAGGCTACTCAAGATGCAAAAGGTTTAGATGTACTTACAGGTATATGATCCACTATCGAGTTAAGCTATTCATGTCAAACATTCACCCAACGATATTGTCTGATGTAGGCAATATAGATGGGGCAAATATTGATGAAGACAATGCAAATGGCATAGCAGTAGCTGACAGTGATGACAACAATTGCAAAATTGTAACTGGTATGTGATGAGCTATCGAGTTAACCTATTCATGACAAACACCTTACGCAACACAATTTTATGATGCATGCAATATAGATGGGCCAAGTATTGATGAAGGCAATGCAAATGTCATAGCCGTAGCTGACAAATATGACAACAATTGCTATATTGGAACATGTATGTGTTGAGGTATCCATTTAACCTACTTATGGCAAACACCATATGCAACTTGACTTTATTATGCAGGGAATATAGATGGGGCAAATATTGATGAAGACAATGCAAATATTGCACCACGTACATGTTCATGTGGAACACGAGACGCAATGATCTATTATTCCAAGATATACTTCTTTCACAATTAACAATGGTATGTCGTTTGAGCTGATCATTCATGATAGGTATGATGAATTTAAAAAGAAAAACATGTTCAATTGGATGCAATGAATTATTGTGTGACAAAAAAGTGGAGCACATGAACGCAAACATGCAAACTTCATATGTTGCAACCTTGTGTTCACCAGCTATATTTTATCATGATGAAAACGTGCCTCCCCTCCCGATATCAGGTATCGTTGTTTGTCTATTTTATTTTTCATCATGAGTCGGCATTTTTTTAATACTGGCTTTTTTGAGAATGATTGAGTATTTGTTGTTTTTGAATAAAAGCCACCCCAACTAACATGACACGAGGGGTTGTCTTTAATAACCCCAAAGAAACGAGGCAAATGCCTCCAGTTGAACACATAACGAATTTGACTGACAAACAAAGGGAGAATAGAAACGCAAGGAGGCAGTCTGCTTATCGTAAGAAAAGAGATATTAAGGTCCCAGATGAAATACTTACTCCCCTTACGATGACAAGTAAGTTTGTGTTATGTTTTCTGAATATCGTATTGATTTACACG